>NC_091131.1:107298329-107624329 GCF_040183065.1 Periplaneta americana | reverse complement strand
GCCTTTACGCAGTCTGGATTCACGTCTTTGACTCGCGAGAAGACAAATGTCTTTGTGATGGCTCGTGGGGTTATTTAAACAGATTGCTGCCGAACAGAGGGGCCCAATTTAAAACGCAGCGTTCAAGAAGTTGGTCCCTGTTGTTTTATCTGCGTTTCGAGTGAGACAATACAATGTTAATGGCTGCAGAAGTGCATTATTACGATGGATTTGCATGTTAGAAACTTGCTATCGACTGAGGAAGGATGTGAGCTCTGGAGTCGAGATTACAATTGTTACGATCCTGTCTTTGTGGTGGAAATGAGGGGTAAAGGAAAAGGGCGAAAGGGGGAAGTAGGACATTTAGCTCAAGTGTGGGAAGAGGGGTAAACTAAGATTTGAGAGATGTTACTCTCTCAATGTGGCGTACAAGTACAGAGAGAGGATCAGAAATCGGAAAGTCCGCCTTAGAATCAATATCAAACATTATATAGGGTAAAAGGTGGTAATATTGTGACATGAGTAATATCGTGGTAGTTCTTTTTGAGAATTTATTACGATTTTACTGAGCGAGAGGAAGATCAGTTTTTTGCGTCAACGTATTATGGGAATTTTGGTGGACAAGTTGCTGCACAAAACCGGTCCTTCTCTGGCTCAGTACAATATTATAATAAATTCTCAAAAAAGAATTATCTCAATATTACTCGTAGGTCTATCACAATATTACTAACCTTCACCCTACTGATTGCATTTAAGAAGTGATAGCCTACTAATGGAAAAATTATTGAAGTCTGCTTTATAGGGAGCTTTATGTGAAAGCTAGATTTGCATAATATTTACGTTACTGTAGGTACGTTAACAGAAAGCCACAATTTCAAGTCGCACAGAGTTTGTATGCACTCGATGTGGGTTTCTGGCGTCTTGTCAGCCCACTCAAGTTATGTGGACATAAAGGGAGAAATTGAGACTGTGTCGGGTGAAGTTCCTGGGTAGCTCAGTTGGTAAGAGCGTAGGTTCGTTCAGCCAAAGGTCCCGGGATCGATACTTGGCCCCTGAACAATTTTTCCCTTAAAATTATTGAAGTCTGCTTCACAGGGAGCTTTACTTGAAAGCTAGATTTGCATGATACTAATGGAGTTCAACAAAGATAAGTGTTGCAACTATGAAACATACGTATGTATCAAATAAGAACCAATTGGTTAGTCTTCTATATGAACAACTCATCCTGCCTCAGGTATTTCCGTGGTTTTCTAAGGCGCTAAGACAAATGTCGGAATGAGCCCTAAGAGAAATGGGCCAAGGACCTACATGCCCTTCCGTATAAAGTCCCCGAATTTTCGATGAAACGACGTAAATGCTCTGGTTCAGCTTCTAGAAAATCCTCTTTACATGGGCGAGGTTACTCGTCTCTAGTCGCATTGCGAAAGGACAGAGAACCTTTCAATTTGGAGGTTTAGAAATAGCGACGTCTCGTCCGACGGCCTTCATTTACCTTAATCATCGAACAGCAGTGTTTAGTGAAAAATTTTAGATAAGGGCGCAAATAGCCATAGTAGCTGACGCGACCTTTTTTACTACTGCTGCTGCTGCTGCTGCTACTGCTACTGCTACTGCTACTACTCGAACAGCAGACGAATGAGTCTTTTCGACTCCACTGTACTGCGAAATGGCAAAGCTCTTTTCAATGTGCAAGCTTACATTTGCGATTGAAGAACAAACACACGAGTCTTCTAGACTCCACCTGCACTCCGAAATGACAAAGTTCCTTTCAGTGTGCAGACTTACACCTTCCGCCATTTCTTCCTCGTCCTGTCCTGTGATCAGTTTGATCACATTTCTCTCCCCTCGTGTATGTGGTACCTAAGAGGTTACGTCCATTTTCGGCTTTTCCTCTTCAAAATTTTCTAGAGCTCCTTCAGTGGAGCAGCGTATCCCGGAGTTAGACAAGTGGCCAACAGGCTTGGAGCTCACATAGGCTATTCAGTTTCTTTCAGTCCCAAACACTTTGCAAGGACCCGTTTTGCGTACTTTTTAAATTTCTCCTTCCAATTCTCCTCTTTTTTCAATTCAATTCACTGCAGTTACCAACAGACAAATGAAGATCATCAACAGATATCAATGCCACTGTAATACAGAATGGTCCAAAAGAAATGTAATCGAAATAATTAGATAACAATTAACACACAACAATAGTGGGCACGTTCCCACGTAATGTAGAGGAGGTTTTAAATAGCCTGGATATCAGTAACACACTTTTAACAATGCACAAGGCAGTGCAGTTGAACATAGACATCACCGAAGATTTTTCAGCAAATATTATGACACACTTATCGAACCACTGTTATGTATGTGTTCCACTATTGTTTATGATAATCTTCGCGTGTTCAGCGGAAAGCCTAGTAGCCATGGTGTCACGCTAGTTCCTTGTTACATTCTGCAGAATGGTCTCCATGTTCTTGCAAATATCTTGAAGTCTACGAGGAATGGGTCTGAATCACATTTCTTTAAATAATCCTCACAAAAACCCATCACACGCTGACAAGTTAGGACTTCGTCAATCTAGAAATCAACGTACTAGAAAATAACTATAGCAATCGGTGCCTAGACCAGTATGAAATGTAGCCCCATCTTTTTGAAGCACTTGTTTGTCCACATCAAGATTGTTTTCCCTCATAAAATGTAGTCTGGATAGTTCAATAACTTGATCTCTGGACACTTGTGGAATGGCATTGATGGTGTTTCCATTTTTATCTTCAATTAAATATAGACCAACGACACCGTGACTGGATACAACAGCCCATATTGTTACTTTATCAAAATGGAACGATCTTCGTGCATACTCATCCGGTTTTTATTGACATGTCCACTGAGTAGCAATTGATATTCGTCAGACCATCACGAATTTCTGAAACAATAAGGATTTTCATACACATTGGCCAGACAACGTGAACAATGACGCAATCGTGCTCTAAAGTCAACTCTTTTCAATTCGTAGAATACGTGTATTCGATATGAGTGTGCTCCAATAGCCACAATCATGCTTTTAACACTAGAGCACGCTACACCGAATTCCCTTTATATGCGACGTTCGCTTTTATTAGGACAAGTAATGACTTTTCCCAACATTCGTTCACTATTGTTATTGGTTCTTGTGGTTCTCGACTTTTCACACCTCCCTATGATTCTGCACTGAACCTGTCTTTCTGAACATTTCCACCCACTGGAGAATTGTTTTCTTCTTTGGTAATGGTTTGCGAAACTTCTATTCAAAACTATCCCTGACGATTTTTTAGTGAGAGTCCATTATTTATTCTAGTATCATACCTGCGAAAGTAATGTTCAATAGCTCAGGATGTTCTGCTTTGTCGTACTGCGGTATTATTAACTTCTCTGTTCACATCTGTAAAGGCCAGCGTTTGGTCACCGAGTAAAGAAAATCAAGTTTATATTTTACTCTACCACAGAACAATCAGTTATTTTCTCAGAATTTATAAAACAAGACGGTATTTCGATTATATAACAAGCAAGGATTTACAATATATACTTCAGTCGTGACGTTTATAGTAGTGTTCTTCCACAGGCGAAACAAGACAAAAAAACAGCAAAACGCCGGAGTGTCATATAGACCTTAAAGTTTAAATGTTTTAAAATGGTATCCAGATGGATTAATTTGGCGCTGAGTTCGTACAAATCAGCGTACTGGAAATCTTGTGTCCCTTCATGTATAGACTGACCCAGAAACTCGGTACCAGTGACACCCACTTCATTTATAATTCAAGTCGCATTACATCTGTACTAACATCACCGATATGGCAACAACGCTGCAATAATAATCATTGCAGGAATGACACCACAAACATGCTGTTTGTTGCTATGGTTTTTTTATTGTCCGATTGTACATACCATATAACCGGAACTATTAATGGAAGGCTGTGGAATGTCGTTGAAATTTTAATGCCTTAATAACAATCGCTGGTGCTGTTTTCGCGTTTGTAAATTGATGCAGGCTCTGTGTTTTGTGATTGCGGTACAAATGCACAGTCAACTCACGGGGGAAAGTTTCTACGCATACGAGTGGAAGACCGCATTTATACTTCATTCTATTTTAACATCGATGAAAAATATACGTGAAGTCCGTCAATCATGCTTCGAAGTAGATCTAAGTTTTAATACGTCATGAGAATATTATTCAGAAAATTTTGCAGTAGCAAATTTTTCTCATTTGTTCCTTTAACAGATGTTTTAATTTCATCACCGATCGGTCCAAATACTCGAGGTGGATCTGCATTACACTAATCACTAAGCATTGACTATTAGTGCAATGACGGTGGAAAAATGAAAACAGAAATTTTGTAACCACAGTCTACTAATGGCTCCTCTAGACATATTGACATCATAGCGTATTCCCAGACTACCAAGAAAGGATATATAATTGATCCTACCATAAGGATTGAAACGCGGAGTAGCCAGCCGCAGGATGTTAATAAAGAAAAGATCAACATTTATCTGCCAACAGTTGATTACTTCAAAGCAAAATATCAGCTTGAAGACATTGAGGTGTTTGGTCTTCTTATTGGAGCTCGTGGTGTGATTCCCAAGTTCTTTGAAAGCTTCAGAAGACTTTTGAACTACCACAGACACTTACTGCTGACATCATAACTTTAGTTTTGAAACGCTCTTGCCAAATTCTGAGTCATCATATTCACTCTGTTTATTTTTTTTTATATTCTTCACTTTATAATTCATATGTGTTTATTTTAATTTTCTTTCTACAAAATTTATGTAAACATTTAATATTGTAAATTCATGTAGGAGAGTATACTGAGTCCTTCTGGGCTACCTCCAATGGGAGGCAGTTATTATAAATATATATATATATATATATATATATATATATATATATATATATATATATATACAGTCACGAAGCTTGTGTTGTGAGGGTGCTAGGAACAATAGACTGTGCCGGTACTATTTCGCATTGTCTGTAATGAGGCGATATTAGCGATCCTAGTGGTTAGCAACTATATATGGATGCATATTTACTACGTATTGAGCTTCGTGACTATATATACTAGACTGTGATGCAACCTGTTAAAATCCATCCCTAACAACTTCCCTGTATAACTTATGAAAGATTGTATTCCGATTTCCTTAGACTGGGGTCTAATCTTAAGACATTGAAGCTGCTCTGATCATTATTTACTGTAAAGCGCGATATTTTGTCATTGTCTGAATTAATATAAGAAGAAAATAATTTGAAACTGCAAAGAGCAGATTTTGAGATTTTCATAGGTAATACCACAAGAGGTTTTTGTGCTCGTGAAAGAAAATCAAAATCTCACAAGATAAGTAGACCGCGGAATTTCATGCAAGTGCATGTTTTTATTGATTTGGCATATTGAAAAAGTAAAAGTAGATCTTTGCTGATCATCGTCCTTACATTTAAATGAAGCCAACTTTATTTTGCATAAATGCATATTTCGAGATCTTCTAGATCGCAGTGCTTGTTCTTAGTGCTCCCATCCAGAAATTCAATTTAGTAAGTTACAAATATCCTGGAGTACAACAATGTGTATATTAATATATATTTCCTTGCTGTTATTTATACTCGCTTTAACATCTTTAGTCATATCGCGACTTAAACTTTGGGTGAAATCCAAAGGCCTGTGTACTATTGCTGAGACTGGTTCTATTATTGTGAACTAGATGGTGACTGTATGTATTACTGATTTTTTATGAATATGATTTCGGTGATGAATGAGGCCGGTGATATTCACGGATGATGTAGCCCGAATTTCCTGGCATTTGCGTTACGGTTGAGGGAAAACCCTGTAAAACCTCAACCAGGAAATTCAACCCGACCGTGAATTGAACCCGGGCCCTCTGCGTAAGAGACCAGCATGCTGACCCCTACACCACAGAGGTGGTCTAAATTAATATTATGAACAACTGATAGTATTCTAGAGATAAATGTCGGCGATATCTGTAATATATGATAAAATGTCAGTTATTATAAAAAAATAATAATAATGACGATGATGATGATGATTATGATGATAGCGATTGTGGTGAATAATATCACGTTGAAATTTACTTTTAATCATGTTGATCCTCACATAAGAGTCTGCCATTAATAATAATAATAATAATAATAATAATAATAATAATAATAATAATAATAATGCTTGTAATTATTCAGGCTTATAAAATGAGAAAATTATTATTATTATATACTTTAAAAATTTTCGGCAGTGTGAATGAAAATATATTATTGCAGATTTAACAGTCGATAATATTCAAAATGGAAGATGGAACGGAAAATCTTAGGAATATCCATCAAAGACAAAATAACTAACACCAGAATAAGAGAACTTGACAACATGGGTGACGTGGCACAACGTGCCATCAATTTAAAATGGAAATGGGAAGTCCACTTGGCGAGACTCCAGAGCAGCAGATGGACACATATCTCTACCATGTGGGAACGTCGTATCGGCAGGAGAAACCGAGACAGAACTGCAACTAGATGGGCCGATCTCTTCAGGAATGCCGCCGGTGTGCAGTGGTCCAGGGCAGCAAGGAGCAGACGCGAATGGAGAAGTCTACAAAAGACCTTGTTGTGACAAAATACGGATGGAAAGTGCATACCACTCAGTGCCAATAACTTGTTACAGTAAATAATCGTAGTGTGACTGTGTCTAAACGAGTGTCTGTGTTAATAGAATAGGTGACAGTGTAGAAGCGAGTGTGTGTGCAAGAAGAATAGATGGCAGTGCCGAAACAAGTGTCTGCTTTAGCAGGAAAGGTTGTAGCGATAGTTTAAAGATCGTAGGAGAGTATAGTATAAGAAATGAAACTACTACAAATATGAACTAAACTTACAACTCTTGTCGACTAGCTCTAAATCGAGCTCTCCCTTTCTAGGAGGCCTTAGTCCTTCACGGAACAAAATAGGCTCATTCATTCATTCATTCATTCATTCATTCATTCACTCATTCATTCATTCATTCATTCAATGTTCCATAACAAGAAACGTATTCCAATAATTGAAGGGTTCAGAGCCATAGTGGGCCAAGCGCCATTTATTAAAAACGGAGAAAGCAAGGGTTAAAGTCAAGTGAATATCATAATTTAATGAAGATTGACAGATAATTTAGTTTTAATGTGGGAATTTTATATTATTTGCTATATGTTTAATTGAATTATGGTAAGCACTTAATTTTAACCCTCGTTTTCTCCGTTTTTTAATGTATGGCGCTTGGCCCACTATGGCTCTGAACCCTTCAATTAAACCAACTGAATGGAATATGATCCGAGTCTAAAGAAATCAATAGTGGGATTAGACAGGGTTGCGAATTATAGGCTAATCTACAGGAACATAATAATAAATATTGGAGGCAAACATGGCATGGATACATACCAATCAATATAAATATGAAATTGGATTCAATCCTCTTTGCCGATAACTTAGCCCATTTCGAATTTTCAGAAAATGACCCACAAAGATCCATTAAATAGATATTTTATAAATAAACATTATATAAGTGTTACAATTCACAAACTGTAACAGCCAATTATGACATAGGAATATCACCAGATAATTAAAAAATTATTATGTTCTGTGAGAAAAAATCAAATTGTTGTTGTTAATCAACTGTCCGAAGACAGTATTGAGCCTCATAAGCAGACAGCGGATTTTCGGTCCCTACACAGCGACATGACGTCACGTCCCTTGGCGTACAGAGGGAGCGTAGCAAAGAGCTCAATTACCACTCTGAAACTGACGTACACCTAAGCTGTATCGTGACCGAAAATCCGCTCATAAGTGACACGAATATAAATTGAAATTTGTTACGTTGGCTATGATCTCTGTGTTATTGAGGAAAGAGACATACCACAGAAAATAAATTAATAGATACAGCAGGACTACAAACATTATTAATAAAATTATAAAGCCATCTCTCGCACAAAAGTATACCAGAATATGCTTGTCTAATACCTCAGCAATACCTATGCATTAAGTTACTGCAGCAAAACATGAACATTGAAGAAATCTCATGAGAGCAGACTAACAGCTTGTGAAATGCGAGATGTAGTAAATGGGATCTAAAATGAAGGCTGATATTTTGCGAGAACTCAAAACAAAATCATTTCTGGAATACATGCATCAGTACCAAATACACTGAAAACACCATCTAGGAAGAATAAACTGAAGTAGGATACCTAAAGCTGTTTATAACTAAACACTAGAGATGAACAACGATCGAGAAAACGAGACTAACAGCGCCCGCAAAGGCGAAAGCCCGCACGACAGTGCTGTATACGTCGGTCCTTGACAGTAAAGACTGGTTGTGAGTCTTCCGAGACTCGATATTGTGATCAAGACCAGAAGTTCCGAAGTCAGCAGTTGTTTTACCTGACTGAACTTTTATCTACTTTGGCAACTGTTATGTACCTGTATGTATAAACAATCTAGTAGCCTATGTAAAACATCATCTCTGCCTTTCAGAGTATAATAATCCGTTCCCTAGTCTTTATTTAATTCCTAGGCCCTTATTAAAAGGCTAGGGATTTTCTTTTCATATGTTTAAGAACAAGTGTGCAATCTCAAGTAAAAAGATATTAACGTCATGTTTTATGTTTCTTACAAATGGAAATTTATTTGAGAATTGTTTCTTTTTCCTACTTATATAACCATAAGTCATATCATATAATAGAACCAGAACATTTTGATAACTAAGATACTGTTCTGTTTTGTCTTTTTGACTCATTTAAACATTTATGTTATTTGTTTCAATGATGTATGTTATTCAAAGTTACGAAATCTTTCCACGCCGATCAAATGCTATTTCGAGAATGACGAGTGAGACTCGAAGCGCAGCGGGAATGACGAGCCGAGACTCGAAAGACAAAAGCAGCGAACACAGCGAGCGAGAGCGGCAATTAGTTTTGTTCATCTCTGCTAAACACCAAGGGGCCGAAAATTTAATGGTAAGAAATGCAAAACGTTGATATGAAATTTTATCTAACACACAAATATTCTGTTTGGGGCAGATAAAAAAAAAGTTATTTTTTTTCTTCCACCATGTTAATAATGTCAAAAGAAGTACTTATAGAAATTTTAGCCACTCGACCGCAATTACGAGGCAGTCCAGAAAGTGATTTTCCCTGGGGTCGTTTATAGAAAAAAAACACAATTGCATGGAAAGATTTATTGGTACAGATACAGCAATTTTTGCGCTATTTGTCAAAATATCCCCGACTGGAATTAAGACATTTGTCATACCATGGGATCAATTTTTGTATCCTTGTGTCGTAGAAGTCTGTCGCCAGTGTTTGACAGCTGTCTGCACCTCTCTGTCGATCCCATATGACAATTGTCTCAGTTCCGGTGGGGAACAGGTTGAAAAAAAGCTCAACAATTGCTGTGTCTGTTCCAATAAAATTTTCCAACGAAATTGTATTTTCTTTCTGTTAGCGGCCCCCGGGGAACTTATTTTTTTGCGGCCGTCGTAGTTGCGGTCGATTGGCCAAAATTTCTCTAAGCACTTTTTTGACATTATTAACAGGGTGAAAGAAAAAAAAAATATCTGCTCCCACGAGAATGTTTGCTTGTAAGACAGTAGGCCTAACAGGTCTCACGATATACGAGGAAACACTCGTAACACTTATGAGGAAAATGAAATTTATAATAATAATAATAATAATAATAATAATAATAATAATAATAATAATAATACTTACTTACTTGCTTTTAAGGAACCCGGAGGTTCATTGCCGCCCTCACATAAGCCCGCTATTGGTCCCTATACTGTGCAAGATTAATCCAGTCTCTATCATCATATCCCACCTCCCTCAAATCCATTTTAATATTATTTTCCTATCTACGTTTCGAACTCCAAAGGTCTTTTGCCCTCCGGCCTCCCAACTAACACTATATATGCATTTCTGGATTCGACCATACGTGCTACATGCCCTGCACAAAACAAAGTTATGGATTTAATGCTCCTAATTATGTCAGGTGAAGAATACAATGTGTGAAGTTATGTGTTGTGTAACTTTCTCCATTCTCCTGTAACTTCATCCCTCTTAGCCCCAAATAATACTAATAATAATAATAATAATAATAATAATAATAATAATAATAATAATAATAGTAGTAGTAGTAGTAGTAGTAGTAGTAGTAGTAGTAGTAGTAGTAGTAGTAGTAGTAGTAGTAGTAGTAATAGTAATATTATCATCGTCATTTCAAGATTATTGTGATTTTAAATCTCAAATATCGTCCGAGAATATTGCAGAAAACATATAAACAAATCAAGTTTCAAATCTCTCCGTCTCAGTACAATGTAGGAAATACTTAAAAAAAATCAATTTATTAACAGAGGAAAAGAACAAAATACAATATGCAGACTCGTGCTGCATGTTTCGAGAGTTGTATGTACAAGATCCTATGGCGGCGGCACGATTTGGAAATAGAACGCAGTATCAAGCACAGGATCTGAGTCCAAATAATCGAGTTCGTGTAATGTACCAATGACATGCCACCACCTGACCCGACTTAGTGTCAATGAATCCAATGCACTGCCTTCTGAAACATCGTACAGTGCAAGCTGTTGCGAATAAAGTAGGTTGAGTAATTTTACATTACATGCTGCGATATTCTTCGAGGCTGTTAATGTACTTAATATAGATTTGGTACAGTGGCGACTCGTGATATTTTTTGTATTTAGGATATGAGATTGAAGACTGATGATCAAGACAAAAACTAATATTAATAATAATATAAAATTAACAGTAATAATAACTATAATAATAATAATAATAATAATAGAGCATGCAAAATCAATACAAGTAGGCCTATGTTAGTCTTCGACTCACCATTCTGGAACTGGCAATTTATTAGTAGTGAAGTTCGATTGTCCTCCCCTTTTTAGTTGCGAAGATGGCTCCTAAGCCATTGTACTGCCCGATATTTACCGATGCTCCGTCGTACGTTTCCGCAATTAATTTCTTGCTGCAGTTAAATTCTTCTAAATGATCAAATACAACTTCAGATATGCTTTCGGCTGTCCTGTCTTCTGAAAGTCCTGTTCATTCTTGTATATATTATAGCTTATTTTATTTATTTTCATGTAATTTCGTTTTTTATTCATTTTATTTTTTATATTATATCATTTTAAATTATTTATTATTTCGTTTATGCTATTCTTTTAAAGTGACCAATGAATTGCATTTAAGAAAGCTATAAGGGTATTTGAAAATTCTTACTGTAGTCTCTGAGAGGGTCTCCGCCACCCAGAAAGAAGGGCTGTAGTATTAGGATACGCAGTCATATCCTCAAACGCGGTTAAACTCAAGCCATACTCCTTCCTCCGCTCTCTCCCCTGTCCACTAACTTCACTGCTAGAAAAAACCGTTTGCTGTAAGATATTTGGATGGTTCCTCGGAAATTATTTCTGAGCTGTGCAGTGGCGACAACTCATAACAGAAAGTGGAAGCTTAATGGAAATTATTACGTCTGGATGCACTGAAAATCAAAATCTGTAATTAAAATGTTCTCTATCCTGAGAGACACGAAATTATACTGTAGGATCATCCTCATATCCTTCATGGAGGAAACACCACTGATTACCATAACTATTATAATCATCACATCATCATCTTCGTCTTCAGCTTGAAAATCTGTACTGGAAACACATCAGTCGATTATGCCAATTTCTTATGCCTTATCACCTATCTCTATATGACATAGGTATGTCAAAGAAAATTCAGTGTTATAGCAAAGCATTCAAAAGTAATAGTGGTATTGGTGGTGGTAGTAGTGGTAGTAGTAGTAGTAGTAGTAGTAGTAGTAGTAGTAGTAGTAGCAGCAGCAGCAATGCAGCAGTAGTAGTAATATTAGTAGTAGTAATGTAAGGCAAACCCAACATGTTGGGTCAGACAAATAATATTAGTAGATTTTAAATGATACTTTCAACTGAAGAGGTTATTCAGCGTCGAAACTCGATTCTGGGCGAGAAATGACCACAAAAATTTGCTAAGAGTCCTCTACCAGCAACACTTCCTGTTGCTTACCTAAATTTAGAACACGAGATCTACAGTTTTATTTCCACCTCTGAAAACGTCATGGAAAAGCACCGATGACGACATATTGAGAATTATCAATAAATATTTACAACGAAACAAACTCTGAAATGTCGGCCTAGGTGGTGAAGTCGGCAGAGTGCTTGCCTTCTGTGCCCGAGATTGCGGGTTCGTTCCCGGGCCAGGTCGATGGCATTTAAGTGTAAGCTGATACAACCTCGACAGTTGCGAGCGTCGTTAAAAAATATGTGATTTAAATTTAACCTTGAAATACACGAAAAAGAACGTATGAAAACGTAGCTACCCTAAATAAAATTCTGGCAAGACAAACCCTCACATATGGTAGTGAATTACTGTACATGACCAGAGAGCGGATTTTCGGTTTGGTGTACTTCAGTTGCAGGGAGGTCATTGAACTCACTGTCACACTTTCTCCGTACGCCAAGGGAAGTGACGTCTTGTCGCTGTGTAGGGACCGAAAATCCGCTGTCTGTGTATGACTATTCCAAGTCAAAGCGAACACCGCGCCGTCCAATAAAATAACGTCGAAATGAGATTTCTGATCAAAATAAATTAACTGTACTATTTCACACTAAAGAAATATAGAGTAATAGCCAAATAGCTGAACTATACAGGGTGTTTCGGGCCTAGTGTTACAAACTTTCAGGGATGATGGGGAAGGGCACATGTATCAATTTGAGATAAGGAACCCTGGTCCGGAAATGACTGAGTCGAAAGTTATAAGCAAAAATAGTTGTGTGGAAATTAAATAATTTTGTTCCATTGTACACCTTATTTATTGTATTTATCTGTACATCTTACACATACTGTATTCATCTGACGTTGTTTACGTTGCCTACTTACAGTATTCCATTCAGTGCGCTGTTTGAGGGATGGAGACAGGAAACTACAGTAAAGCAATGCAGATAGCGTAATGTGTAACGGACGTGGTCGATCCTGATATGCACGTCTGTAGACAGCAGTGTATATGTACAAATTGCAGTGTCCAGTCGATCAGTTCTAGTAAAATGGAGGAGTACGCGAGAGCGGAATATGCAGACATGATTTTCGAATACGGATGAGCCAATGGGAACAGTAGACAAGCTCACAGATTGTATCGGTCTAGGTACCCACGTAGGAGACATCCGGCCCATACCATCTTTCCACGACTGTTCCAAAAGTTAAGGGAAGGAGGGCACGTGGTGCGAAATTACAATTCCATTTCCACACAACTATTTTTGCTTATAACTTTCGACTCAGCCATTTCCGGACCAGGGTTCCTTATCTCAAATTGATACATGTGCCCTTCCCCATTATCCCTGAAAATTTGTAACACTTGCCCGGAAACATCCTGTGTAATTATATTAAAGCACGAAACAACCATAACAGACATACAGTAGCTTGCTTCGATATGAAAGTCCCAGAAAACAGCCCCTGGTAACAGATACAACAGATAGGTTGTGTTTTGTCTTTCCTGATGATGGAGCGAATACCTTTGAAACTGATGCAAAATCTATGAGTGACATAATTCTTAATATAGTAAAACCTGTCTGAAAGACCTCTCTTACTGAGAGACCAATCTTCCTAAAGACCGATTTTTTTAAAACCGAATTGAAAGTCCATAAAACTGATGTAAATCACACCTCTTCTGATAGACCAACTCTCTCCCCGACCACCGACCAGTGATTCAATAGCCATTTTCTTAATTTTACCCCTTTTAAAAACCATACTGTATGTGTATGTTAATCAAATTAAAACATGGGGAATATTATTAACAATAAAAGCTTAAAATGTTATCATCAGAGAATATCCATCTCTGTTCTTAATCTGATAAGGAATGTTCGGAATTGCTAAGAAAAAAAAAGGTACAATGACCGCTATGACCCATGTATCACAAAGGGTTATCTGCACCGCTGTTTAACAGTTTCTTGGAAGGTAAGATTTCTCATGCCGTATGACGATACTACTTTTCGTTTTGTACAAGGAAAATAAAATGGTTACTTGTTAATTACGGTATAATAATTTATTTTTTCTTCCTCCTACCTATTACAAAAATTCGGTGATCAAACCACCGATGACGAGGTTGAAGTCAAGAGAGAATTTCAACCCGAATAAATGTCACTACAACAAGCCTTATGTAATATATATTGAGCTACTTCAACAATCGGCACCACTGAAAGTGTCTATGAATGGAGAACATATAAATGAAATTTTTAACATGTTAAAGAATAGTTTTGAAAATTGTATTGTAAAGCCGAAATCTAAAAAAAGATAAGTAGAGTTCAATTTATGATTTTGTGAAGCGGAGTAGGCCTATGTAATGAATAAAAGGAGAAAATAGTAAAAATAACGTAAAATAAGAAATAAAGTTATGATTTTAAGCTTTTATTGTTAATAATATTCCCCATGTTTTTATTTGATTAGCATAGAAATGTTTTAACCAATTATTTGTATAAAATAACTCCCCCTATTGAGAGACCACCCCTCTGAAAGACCAATTTTTCATGGAACTAGCAGTGGTCGTTTAATACGGATTTTACTGTATTAGTGATATATAGCAAGATTTAACTAACATGATGTTGACTGCAAGGAAATAAATAACGAACCCCTACAAAAACTTTGTTAGACTTCACGCCACACAAAAGAGCCAGAGAAGTTGCCGGTATATCGCGGCGACTCTGAAATATACGTATTATTCAAATACAGCTAAAAAAGAATTATGTCTTAGACATATCTACGTATACTTGCAAATATTCGTGAGATTGTTTGGTTCTTGATGGATAACGATGAAGACATATACACAGAGGTCGAGCACAATTCAATAGACTGCAGCATATCCGGAGCTGATTACCGAAAGGGCCCTAAATGATGAACTGAAATTTATTTACATTACAATCATCTATATTACAGTGGTAACCATATTTACCTTTGGATCGGATATACGCGGTTTCCAACTTTACACAGGGATATGAAAATCCTTCTCAAGTCTTCCTGCGGGAGAGAATTAAAGGAGGCAGTTCATGTAAATACAAGGATCATAGAAATATTTTATCCTCAAAAAAGAGGACAACAGAAACACAGAGCGTTCATTCTACTTCCAGCCAGGAACGTGCGCACGAACCATGTATACGTGACCTGTCTACTTTACGTCATTATTGAACCATAACCTCCCGCGTATTTCTAATTGATTAATGGTAGGATTCAATGTAATTAGAAAATATGTTTATTTCAAAATGACTGCTAATTTGTGGTGTAAGAGATTTCTAGAGGAGCGTCCGACTTTATTCATACATAACCGACATCTTTCGATACAATTTTCATTCACATATAAAATTTTTCTTTCGGAATTATTTTTGTTTCTGTTCTACAATGTAGAAATTATCTAGGTAGATTATTTTTAGGGTTCGATCACGGTAACTTGGGGAACTTGCGGGCCACAACCCTTCAGATATGATCTTGTCATTAAAAACTTTCCTTGTCAATTCCAAAGAAACCTGGACGGTGTATGCTACGGCAGATGACACCAATTTAAAAAAACGTGCTACTATTTACGAGCGGTAGCTCTCTGAATTTACTGTACCTAAAAAAAACATATGGACCTTACTATTCAGTTTGCAGTTACAGCACATCGTACGTCAGATTTTTCATTATGCCACAGTTCTTAGTGTATTAATTTGGAATTACCTGCTATCTGGTATGTAGGCCTACAGTTCTATGGAGCAAAATCGCCACATATCATGCAACTTTAGCGTATGAATGAAACTTTTTCACAAGATGCTAGGAATGTATGAATGCAGACAAACACTACTTTGAACAACTCCTATAACATCGGTTAGTATTTATTATGCAATAAAATATAATTATCTGCATGCTATTAATAATCAAAAGTTTATATTTATAGAAATACAAGGGAGGTTTCAGATCAATAATTATTGTGTAATCTAGGCTAAGCACGCATTCATTGCTTATGCGTGCGTTCCCCGCTGGGAGCTATGTGGGATATTCTGTATTATTGGCGCAATTTCTATTCAGAAATTTCTGCAGACCTGTGAGACTGCAGTGAGCTCTGATACTTCAATCAGGAGGATAGAAATCAGATCATAGCATTGTTGCTAAGGTTCTCAAAGATTTATAAATGACGTGAAACTGAATTGATTGTAGTATGTATGCCGTAGCCCACAGAAAGAAAATAACTGACTTGTAAAGATACAGAATTTTCACGACAGATATGATATAATAAGTAAATATATATACACAATAGGTACCCTTATATTATATTGAACCAACAACAGATATTTATGACTGTGCCTGACCAATAATTGGTAATGAAGAATTAACATGGGATAAACACTAAGCAAGCAACAAAGAGGAAAAAATCAAAATTCCATTCTAGAAGTGGAACCCGAGTTCACTTTATTCTTTGCAAGTATGTCATTTAGTACACAAAGAAGCTGACGATTATCTTCACATTTTTTTTTAAATCTCTATAATGTGAACGGTTTTTTCAGTGTTTTTTTTTAGTTTGTTCTCGTACTTCGTGGTTCAGTAAACGAGTAAACCAATGTTAGTTTAAATGACACATATTTCATTAACACATGTCCTGTAGTAATGCCTATTTAATTTTATGAAACACAAATTTTCTGCGTAATATTACATATTTCACATACGTTAGCAATTTTATTAAAATAATAAAATTATACATATTCTGTCATAGCTAAGTAACTTTTTCATCAAACTTGTAAACAAAATAAATCAGTAAATAAAGCGGCATTATTTGAGAAGATAATCTTGTCGTAACCATGGCGACAGCTAGCATGTTATTTTCATTGTACCAACACGGAGATAAATTATGAAGCCTGCACATCTCGGAAACGACTAGACTAATCTTTAATGTTGGAGGGTCCCTGAATGCAGGCACGCCCTCTAGCGGCCAATCTCGCAGTTAACCAAGCGTGGAGCGGCCCGCGTGTTTGCATTACTCGCGCTCGGCCGCGTCCTTTCAGCTAAGCCACTCACCACAGCGCTTTTATCTGTTCCTTGCCACGGTCACCAGGTTTAAAAACAAGTAAGTGCGGGGACAATTGCAGGGTGCGCAACTCGTGGTCCGTGATATCGTTTCAGTCTGGTTTAACCAACATTAGTCAAGCATCTTGACGAATACCGGGAACATTTTTTTTTTTTTCATTTCATCAATATTCGTAGTCTCTAACATTTGCCTAGAAGAGGTCCTGAAATTTACAAAAATCATATCAGGCTCTTGAAGAGGAACGTTTTATTAATTTGAAGTTTAAATTATATCTTTCACACAGATTGTAGCAAATCGTGTTTTCAACACTTTCTACAGTGTTATTCTGTATAATTATAACTATTTTTTATTCAGTTGCGAGTAATTTATATCATTCACAAAAGCTCCCCCTTCCGGAAGTGACGCATCGTAACTGTAATCTTTTTACTGCCTTCGGTGCAACATGGAATGGCGAAATAGCTGTAGGTGAAACGGGAGTACCACGCCAAACCTATTATCAAATATCGGGGATCTATGTGGATCCGCCGAGATTCTAATCGCGGTTATCAGAATGCAAAACCGAGCTCTAGCAGTTTGGTTAGCGATGTCAATATTTATTGCGTATTTTAAACAGATCTTACTATCGGCTAAAGTATCAGCGACCACATATTTAACGGGCTCAGATTCAAATCCTATCCAAGCTCTAGTAAGCCAGGTATTCTTCTAATTTTATTTGCTACTGTGTTGTCTCAAGCTGAGGTCGTAACTCTTGCTAACTACGGAATTTCCCTGTTAGTGAATGTGTACCACGATTTCTTAATTTCATTAAATAAATAAATTGAAATGAAATAAAATTAAATATATAAAAAAATAAATAAATAGTCATATCGTGACATTGAGTAATGTTAATTTTACTATTTTAGGGATATGAAATTTAACAACAGAATGTAATGAATTGTGATTACTCTTATTTTTTTTAATTCTCCATCATCCTACGCGCAGTAAAAGCTGGTTTATCAAGCAAGAATGTATTCATGTTTGACTTTACATTTTACTCCGTTGAAATTAAATGCCTAATAAAATCGCAGATAGAGGGCGACGACTTTTAAGGAAATGGGCTTGAATCGATTGATGCTTCAACATGCATGGAAGGGAGAAGAAATTTACTAATAGAAGGATGGCAGGATTACACTAAGAAAACAGGAAGCGGAAGTGTACAATGACATCTAATTTAAATTTTCAACGCCCTTCAATTTATGTTTATGTACACTTCGAAACTTGTTGTGGACCTTGAGATAAAAAAGTTTATTTAACTCTATCGCTTCATAAAATTCAAACAACATAAAGATGTCAAAAGTTCACACATTTGGAGTAACAACTAGCACGCCTGGCCTCGAAATCAGGTAGCCCGGGTTCGAATCCCGGTCGGAGCAAGTTACCTGGTTGAGGTTTTTCCCGGGGTTTTCCCCTCAACCCAATATGAGCAAATGATGGGTAACTATCGGTGCTGGACCTCGGACTCATTTCAGCGGCATTATCACCTTCATCTCATTCAGATCCTAAATAACCTACGATTTGGTAAAGCGTCGTAAAATAACCTACTAAAAATGCCAGAATGATCGTATTTTATTATTGTTTATTTAAAGATCTTATCGGGAATCCTGTTTTCTCCTCTCAATACTCCAGCAATTTTTTACTAGCTCATTCTCATCGAATTGTCTCTTATATTTCATAATTGAATATATTTTATAATTGAAAATAGACGCCAATTACAACTGTATCGATCAATGCTATACATATAAATATTTGTGATAGAAAGATTTATCGGAACACGCTTGTTCTTTATTATAATTGCTACAATTTTGTTTACTTACTATAATTCCATCTTCTATCATCACGTATTACCAATCTACTAATTCTCGCTTCTATCATTCCTCCAATATTCGTCCCTTACTATGAGTATATTATTTCTTGTTCCTATTTCGCAAATTCTGTTTCTGTAAAGAAAATTTCTTAAGGAATTAAAATTTACGAATAAATACCCAATTATTATTTAATTTTACTTTCAAAGGTTTCCCATTTTCAGTAGTTTTTAGAGTTCTTATTTTTATTCTTATAATATTCCATATTGACACTGCCCTTTTTCTGAACTTCTTTTCCGTACAGCTTCGATGAAGTCGCCATACCAAGAATTAATTATAGGGTCTCCTACCCTTCTTTCTGGTAGGAGAGGACCAATTAAGAAGACTTTGGGCTATCTTTCTCCTGACATTCGCTGCACATGTCTATACCATTGTAGTGATATTTCTTCTATTCTGTAAAGAACAGATTCCTCTGCATCCATTTCTTCTTTAATATAATTATTTCTTATATGTTGCAGTTTTGATATCATCCCGCTTCTTCGAAGTCCATCCATTACCGCCACCATATTTTTTTTTTTTACATTCTTTAATTTAAGGTCCAAATTTATGAACTAAAGTTAAGAATGAATTCCATTATTGTTCTTAAACGGTGTTGCTTTGCATTTATCATTATATTCCTATTCTAGAGTAAAGTGTTTAAATATCTACAGACCGATTATTTAGTCCTGACAGCTAAGTGACGCGAAAGAGGGGAAGTAATAGGAGTAGTGGGGAGAGTTTCGGAGTAGAGATAGGGCGAGCGGTCGGTAAAGGCAAGCGAGTGAATAACCCAATCACCCCTTGGCGTAACTAAATGGACTCGCCTGTCCCACGCGCACTCTCCGGCGACTGTCAGGACTAAATAATCGTACTGTAATTGCTTTTGTAGCAGGATTTACTATATTATTAATGTCCTTCTCTCAGGTGCCATTTGTCGATAATAGAACCAAATTATCCACACATTTAATTGAAGTATTCGGAGTCAATTACTCCAAAGTGACTCTTCACAGCAACTGTCAGATTATCAGGATTTCTCCAGTCTGGAGCTACTTACTGCTTGAATAGAAGCTATCAGCTGATCGGGATGTTTCTAGAGGGCTATGAAGCAACTGTGGAATGCTTAGTTCTGACGCGCATTCTCTGATTATTTGGTCAGCCTGCCACAATGCATTCGTACATAAATAGGACAATGAATACATACCTAGCTCTACGGAAGTGATAGGTCTACACTATTGAATTTACAGTCCTAGGTGCGAGCTCGAATAATGTGATCTTTGCGAGTATAGTCCGAGCGTTTATTTAATACTCAGGCGGTGTCAAAGAGGTTGCTTTCCTTTGAAGAGATGAGATAAGATAAGATAAGAGACTGTATATTGATTAGGCCTTCTCAGATACCGCTACAATCACAAGAAGCATGTTATCGTATTTGGAATTGACTGATGACAAAAAAGAATAGTAATTTTAATTTCAATTGTTCTCTTTTCTTTCTTTAATTGGTTATTTTACGACGCTTTTTCCAACTACTGTGGTTATATAGCGCCTGAATGAGATGAAGGTGATAGTCCCGGCGAAATTAATCCAGGATCCATCACCGAAAGTTACCCAGCATTTGCTCTTATTGGGTTGAGGGAAAACCCTGGAAAAATCCCAACCAGATAATTTATCCCAACGTGGATTTGAATCCGGACCAGTTAGTTTGATGGTAATGCATGCTAACCGTTAGTCCACAACGGTGGATAATTACAATTTTAATTAAAAGTAATCTTTTATAGCTTAAAATTTATTCACTGTGGATAGCGATAGTATCTTGTAACCAGAATATTGTACGAAATGCAAACATAAAAACTGGAGATTTATCCTTCGAAGAGGTAGAAAAATTCAAATAACTTGAAGCACCATTAACAAATATAAATGACACTCGGGAAGAAATTAAACGCAGAATAAATATGGGAAAATAGCTATTAATAATCGGTTGAGAAGCTTTTGTCATCTAGTCTGCTGTCAAAAAATCTGAAACTTAGAATTTATAAAAGGTATATTACCAGTTGTTCTGTAAGGTTGTGAGACTTGGACTATAACTTTAAGAGAGGAACAGAGATTAAGGGTGTTTGAGAATAAGGTTCTTAGGAAAATAGTTGGGGCTAAGAGGGATGAAGTTACAGGAGAATGGAGAAAGTTAGACAACGCAGAACTGCACGCATTGTATTCTTCACCTGACATAATTAGGAACATTAAATCCAGACGTTTGAGATGGGCAGGGCATGTAGCACATATGGGCGAATCCAGAAATTCATATAGAGTGTTAGTTGGAAGGCCGGAGGGAAAAAGACCTTTGGGGAGACCGAGACGTAGATGTTATGATTTATTTAACGACGCTCGCAACTGCAGAAATTATATCAGCGTCGCCGGATGTGCTGGAATTTTGTCCCGCAGGAGTTCTTTTACATGCCAGTAAATCTACTGACATGAGCCTGTCCCATTTAAGCACACTTAAATGCCATCGACCTGGCCCGGGGTCGAACCCGCAACCTTGGGCATAGAAAGCCAGCGCTACACAAACTCGCCAACCAGGTCGACCCGAGACGTAGATGGGAGGATATTAAAATTGATTTCAGGGAGGTGGGATATGATGATAGAGACTGGATTAATTTTGCACAGGATAGGGACAGATGGCGGGCTTATGTGAGGGTGGCAATGAACCTTGGGGTTCCTTAAAAGCCATTTGTAAGTAAGAGAGGATAGCGATGGTATAAATCAATGTACTGTTGTTAGTATAAAAATAATTTTAACCACAAATACTCTTTGGAACGAAAATGTAACAATACCGCTTGACATTATAAGTAGTAATGTGTGCAAAAAAGATATATCCAATACAAAGCCTTCCACCTGGGTATTAATTGGACGCTCGGACTATACCAGATTCCGCGAAGAATGAGAATGCTTGACGAAATGAGAAATTGAGTATTTCAATACCAATATTATAAACGTGAGTTTTCCTTGCAATAATTCTATCGTCGATTTGCAAGTGAGCACATGTCCAAAATAACGAAGTGTTGGAAAATCGCAAAAACTATAACTAAGTTAATAAATTAAAATGGTCATATATTTTTTTCTAATTAGATCACTATGGGTACATACATTCAGTATCCATGAAGATTTAAATTTTTTTAAGTCTTATGGTTTTTTTTTTTTTTGCAATTTCCCAACACTTTGTCATTTTGGACATGTTCCCTTTTGCAAATCGACGACAGAATTGATATAACACATTTTTTAACGACTATCCTGTCTAGAACAATCATCGATAATGGATTCCATACACAAAGTAAAGTCAGACATTTAGATTAGCCTACTGAAATATTATTTCATACCCCACCCATTAATAGAACATCCTCATCTCTTCACTGCACAGAAACATAGACCTCCTCTTATCTGGATTATAGAATTCAAAACAGTACAGTAAATTTCAACTTCCTTGCATGGAATCGAAACCGAGTCCTGTGGACTTGGAGCCGGATGTGTTACAATTCAGTATTTTTTACTTTGTTTCCACAACAATACAGTTTCTGCAAGGCTACGCTAATGAATAGTCGATGGCTGAATTCTCAGCGGAAGGACTGGAGTGGGCGGGGAGAATCCGGCTCGATGTTCTTATGTTTGGGAACCGCTCGTTTGCGCTCAGAGACGGAAGGCGTGTGACGTAAAACTTTGTCGCAGCGTCCGTTTATCTAAGTCAAGTCTTCCAGGGTCTCTAAGTTGGCAACAACGCTGACTTCCAGTTGTAGATATGAACAATATTCAAGTTGTGTAACTATGACCGTCTGACTTCAAATTCAATAATTCCATCAACGGATATATGTTGAGTATAACAGACTGAAAAAAAGAGACGTATAAATAAAGACAGGAAGGACGAAAGAAAGGAAGAACGAAAGAAAGGAAGAACAAAATAAAGGAAGAACGAAAGAAAGGAAGTACAAAAGGAAGGAAGAACGATAGAAAGGAAGAACGAAAGAAAGGAAGAACGAAAGAAAGGAAGAACGAAAGAAAGGAAGAACGAAAGAAAGGAAGAACGAAAGAATGGAAGAACGAAAGAAAGGAAGAACAAAAGAAAGGAAGGACGAAAGAAATGAAGGACGAAAGAAAGGAAGGACGAAATAAAGGAAGAACGAAAGAAAATAAGAACGAAAGAAAGGAAGAACAAAAGAAAGGAAGAACGAAAGAAAGATAGAAAGAAAATTGGGAAGTAAAGATAAGAAAGACAGATTTGAGCAAGAGAGGATGGAAAAGATAGGAAACTAGAAATAAATAACGTGAAAAAGAGAAATGGAATAAAAAGAGAAAAAGGAGAAAGTATAGAATGAACCGTTTTGAAGAAAACAAGAACAAAAATAGAAACAACACATGAGAAAAGAAAATATTAATAAAAGGAAATAGGTAGAAAGGAAAGGAAGAAAGAAAGAAAGAAAGAAAGAAAGAAAGAAATAAACAAAGAAAGAAAGAGAGAAAGAAAGAAAGAAAGAAAGAAAGAAAGAAAGAAAGAAAGAAAAAGAAAGAAAGATATTATGGCACGGTTTAGAGGCGTAGGTAGATACAAACTCAGGCGCAGTTTGGCCACTGATTCTGATCCACTGTTCTAATTCAAAATTTCAACCACGAACAAGAAACTACCGACAAATTTTTCCCGGAGTACTCTCTCACTCACACATTTATTTTCCATGCCGTAATCCAAGACGTGGGCTATCCAGATGCACATCCGTTCCTGAGAAATTCATGTTAAGGATTTTATCGCCCTCCAATGTCCATCGCCATAAGCCGCGTTTGTATCCATAAACCTCGAATTCACAGCCTACCATGGTAACCACTAAGATACAAAGAGTGACTTTAAATATGGCAGTAGTTAGAGATATTGTGCAAGCAAAAATTAACAAACAAAATATCAAGATTAATTCTGAGAGAAGAAAGAAATAAACCAAAGAAAGGAGGCATGCTATAAATAATTGAAAAAAAAAATAACACATGTTTAAAAATAAAATATAGTGCATATTTTTTACAAAGGGGAGATAAAAATAAATACGGTAGAAGATAAGTAAACAAGGGGAAAGATTAAAGATTGGCGAACTGTTTAAAGGAAGTACAGTAGTGGCAAAAATAACCGGACCGACCCTTGTAGCTGATTTCAGAGCCTTGTTCACTCCAGAGCACGATAGACTGGTAACTAAGACTTTCGTGGTTTGAATCCTGGCTGGGAAGTAAACTTTTTCTTGTTTCTTATTAAAATTTATTCCCAATACTTTTCGATTGCTGATAAAATCCATATTCTGGGAATAATAAGTTAATTAAGTAGTAAAATATATCTGCACTCGAAAAACATTGGGAATAAATTTGAATAAGGAACAAAAAAAAAGTTTTCTTCCCAGGTAGGATTCGAACCACGAAAATCTTAGTTACCAGTCAATCGTGCTCTGGAGTGAACAAGATTCTGAAATCAGCTACAAGGGTCGGTCCGGTTTTTGTTTCCACTACTGTACAAAAAGAATAAAAATAAAAATAAGAGTTGAAAGTGAGAATAGAGGCAAGAAAAAAAATAACAACATGAAACAGAAAGAAAATAGAATATTTCACTTCTTGTATTTTTTTTTAATGAAGAGACATTAATTTTACTTCGTTTCTTCTTATAACGTTAAAATAATAACGTTACTGTTCGAGGGCCACTGGGATGAAAAGGATAAATTCTCGCGTAACACTGATGCAACTCCGTCTCTGTATGTTAATAACTTAATACCTGTGGAATATTTTAGGAATATGTTACGTTTATATGAAATAATAAATAATGGCTTATCCAAAATTGATATTAATTTTTTCCAAAATAAAATTGTACATTGTTTAATCAATAACCCAAAAACATGTAATACTTTTTCATAATTTACAGACTTTCAACCGCTTGCTACGGCTAAACCGTAAAAGATGGATCTGGACATACTGCGAGTGATATATGTTAATAAATGCGATCTTTTGAAACATGCAATCCGTTTTGAACTATTTCTTACGGTTTATAAGTTACGGCCATTTCTGATTGGATTACCCAACTATTGTGCTGAGGACAAGACGCAATAACCTTAACAACTGCACACGTGTGACATCACACATAGATAAACATGCCTACAGAAAGGCTGTCGCGTAGAATATATCGATGGTGTTGAAGAGCAACCTTGTATGTGAAAAAAAAAATTAACAAAATTAGATTTCACTTTATCCCTATCAAACAAGACTTTTCGAATCTTACCTCAAGGTATGGATACAAACTTAAAAAGAAGATATCTAAATACCCTTTTATGTCAGATATTTGTTCGTTATCAAGATACTGTATTAAAATGTTTCTTCACTCTCCTGTAAAATTGAATATTTTGACATACGAGATTGCTGTTCAATATCATCGATATAAGATTTTATAGGATAAGAAAACGTAAAGACAAAAATAATAACGTATTAGTAATAATGTCCCCATAGTTATAAATACTTTAATAACATAAAAAATACTTCTGGTGGTATACCTTCATTGCTACGATGCATATTATTTATAAATAAAAGTGTAATTTTAATGCCAAGGTTTCTTCTAATACAAAAACTAATATTTAACGTTACCTATTCAACGTCAATCTTGGAACAAAGGTTCTATAATAATTTTTATAATCGATATCGTATTCTTTTCCTGAGATGGCTTTAATTATCTACGAGGGTAAGTCAATAAATAAGTCGCAAACGTCGGTTTACCGAATACAATTTTAAATTCCGCGCGCATATTTTCCAGCAGCGTATGTATGCTAGACAGTAGAGACTGTACGGCATCCTGCGGCCCACAGTCAGTCAGTGGCAGCCAGTGCAAGATGGCGGGTGTGCTGCATGAGTGTACACGAGAAGAACAGCGCGCGGTTGTGCGTCTTTTGTGGGTCAAATGACTGTCTACAGAAGAAGTACATCGCGAAATGCTTCCCGTGTATGGTGAGAACTGTCTATCACGGAAAACTGTGTTCAATTGGATCCGAGAGTTTAACAAGTGACGGCGAAGCGTCAGAGATCGAGAGTGGCCTGGTCGAGCTGCGGAGGTGTCAACTGAAGCCACAGTGCAACGTGTGGAACACATCATTCGTAACGACTGACGTGTGACGATCGACGACGTAGCCCGTGCTGTAAATTGTTCGCATGGAACTGCTTACATCATCATGTATGAGCAGCTAAAGTTTCGTAAAGTTTGTGCACGGTGGGTCTCCCGCCAGTTGTCTGAAGAACACAAAATGAACAGAATGGGCCTCTGTTGGTACAGAGAAGCAGGAGAGGACTTCATACGGCGAATTGTTACAGGGGACCAGTCGTGGGTCCTCCACTTCCGACTGGAATCCAAACTATCCTCCACGGAATGGAAACATCCCGCCTCCCCATCAAAAGAAACTTCAAGACGATTCCATCGGCCTGCAAGGTTATGCTGGCCGTGTTTTGGCACACGCAAGGCGTGATGCTGCTGAATTTCAGCCCCACGGTCAGACTGCAACAGGCCATTCGCCGCAAACGACCTGGAATCCTGACAGCGGGAGTGATTCTTCTGGATGACAATGCCCGCCCGCACACAGCCAGACAAACGCAGGAGCTGTTGCGAACATTTCATTGGAAACGCTTGGAACATCCAGAGTTAGCCCCCAGTATTTTCATCTCTTCAGGCCCCTAAAAAAAATCATCTGAGTGACCGTCATTTTGAAAATGATGATCCGTAGCCCAAGAGGTCATTTGTTGGCAACGAAAGCAGCCAAAAGACTTCTAAAGAGATGGGTTAAGTGCCTGAATGTACTGGTGAAGATGTTGAAAAGTGAAATAAATTTCAGACAGTTACTCTGAGTACTATTGTACCTATCCCGTCTTGCGACTTATTTACTGGCTTGCCCTCGTATATGCTTTTGATACATTTACTTAGATTTATTTGTATTAAATTACAATGGAACTCAATATAATTTTATTTTGATAATGGAGTAATTAAATCGTGCCCATAACCATTCTGTCAATAAATTAGTTGTGAATCTAAGTCTGCTCCTTTCATCGAGAACTTTCAGCAAGTGATAGAGCTGCGTAAGAGTTAAGAAGAAATGGAGACCCCTCGCGATGCTGAATTCATGACACGTGGTACTCTGTGTACAAATATGGTGATCGATGCAGCACCAGTTTGTAATTCAGTCACGAGACTGGAAGCAAGTTTAAATCCCTGTGTTAGCAGGTGAGTTAGATACCCTCCCCAGTTTAATTTGCAACAGATTAGAGAAGCTTTACTGTGTAATCGCGTTAGTTTTTGACTCTGGCGATCTGACTACACTGTCACTCTCAAAAATCTTGCAGCGCTGCAAAAATGCAAGGAAAAAAAAACTAATTGATGTGTTGCTGTGCACAAACTAATTTAGCAAACGCTAATCGCGGGTAGGGGCGTTGTTATGGTAACAGGAGTAGTCTTTCTCAGTTGGGTCCAGTTCTGCCAATTGCCGCTGATGAGGGGGAACATTTTCCAGCTAATTAAAAATGTAATCACAAGTTGGTAGTAAACATAAGCAAAGTGATTAAACGTTCGAAGCTGCAAATTTCATTTTTGCAGGTCAGGGATTCGATACCAAAAAATAATTTCATGTGTACTATCCGCGTTGTTAAGGGGATGAAGATCAATTTGAACATTAATGATCGTGCTACAGTACACTGGAAGCTGCGTTCGGAAATATGAATGAGAGTTCTATGCAACAGCTAAAGATTCAAAGGATCAAGATCGATTACCGACAGCTAAGTGAAGATTAATTTATTTATCTTTCCAAAGACATTAATGTATTCGTACTTTCGTCGTCCTGTGTTGTTTTACGCTTTGTTAACCATACGGTAAGTAAGTCTTATTACTCATACTTGCATCTAGTGATTATGAATATAAATATGACATGTTCAGCTACAGTAAATTCTATTTATTTACTATGATATGATACGATATGATATAATATATCATATGATACGATATGATATGATATATCATATGATACGATATGATATATGATATGGTATGGTATGATATGATATGATATACAGGGTGTTTCCAGGCTAGTGTTACAAATTTTCAGGGATGATGGGGAAGGGCACATGTATCAATTTGAGATAAGGAACCCTGGTCCGGAAATAGAGTCGAAAGTTACAAGCAAAAATAGTTGTGTGGAAATGAAATAATTTTATTTCTCTGTACACCTTATTTATGTGTATTTATCTGTACATCTTACACATACTGTATTCATCTGACGTTGTTTACGTTGTCTACTTACAGTATTCCATTCAGTGCGCTGTCTGAGGGATGGAGACAGGAAACTACACTAAAGCAATACAGATAGCGTAATGTGTAACGGACATGGTCGGTCCTGATATGCACGTCTGTAGACAACAGTGTATGTGTACAAGTTGCAAAGTCCAGTCGATCAGTCCTAGTGAAATGGGGTACACGAGAGCGGAATATGCAGACCTGATTTTCGAATGCGGATGAGCCAATGGGAACAGCAGACAAGCTCACAGACTGTATCGGGACAAGTACCCACGTAGGAAACATCCGGCCCATACCATCTTTCCACGACTGTTCCAAAGGTTAAGGGAAGGAGGGCACGTGGTGCCAAATTACAATTCCATTCCACACAACTATTTTTGCTTATAGCATTTGACTCAGTCATTTCCGGACCATGGATCCTTTCTCAAATTGATACATGTACCCTTACTCATCATCCCTGACAGTTTGTAACACCAGCCCGGAAACACCCTGTACATGGTATGATATGATATGATATGATGTATATGATATATGCTATATATGGTATGATACTATATATGATAGGATATGATACATGATCCAATATAATTTTATTTTGATAATGGAGTATTTAAATCGGGTTCATAACCATTCTGTCAATAAATTAGTTGCGAATCTAAGTCTGCGCCTTTCATCGAGAACTTTCAGCAGAGTGATAGAGAAGAACGAAAGAAGAATATGGGGCAGAAGAAGATATCAGATGATAGACGACATTAAGATATGTTGATCATATGAGGAGACAAAGAGGAAGGCGGAAAATAGGAAAGTATGGAGAATGCTGGGTTTGCAGTTGATATAGTATGCTATGATATGGTATGGTATGATATGATATATACGATATGATTTGATATGATATGATATATGATATATGATATGATATATGACATGATATACTATAATATACTATGATATATGATATGATATATTATATATAATACCGTGGATAATAAAAAAAAATTGTGATTGATCCAAATATCACAGTTTGGATTCCAGACGCCAAGATCTTGATATTCTTTACATTCAAGGTCCTTAAAGTGAATGTTCCATAAACAATATTATGTCGCGTGAGATGGTATAGTAGTAACGCACTGGACTCGCGTTCGGGAGGTTCCGGGTCCGATCTTCGGTGCCGACCAGTCTGGTCGAGAGCGAGAATAAACAAATCAACAGAGAGAATAAAAAAGAGAGGATTAACAAAGAAAGAGAGAATAAACGAAGAAAAAGAAAAGAAAGAAAGAAAGAAGAAAGAAAGAAAGAAAAAAGAAAGAAAGAAATAAAGAAAGAAAGAAAGAAAGAAAGAAAGAAAGAAGGAAAGAAAGAATGGTCGAATGCGTATAATGAATGAATGAATCAATGAAACGGGCGATACCGTATTACCTAAGCCTAACCAAAATTAAAAAAAAAAAAAAAAGGAAAAAATGAATACCTGTTCGTTGTCAATGTTAGATCTTTTGTTGCTCTCGGTAGAAATTAGGGGCCGTCGTGATAACCGCACATTATGGGAGTTCAATCATGTCTTCATTAAGTGTGATAATATGTTGTTGAAAGGTACAGATGTGAACTGCGCTCATAGCTCTTGAAGCAGTGTAAGAACATGACAGGAATCGTACCAGCATTTTAATATCTAAAAATAAAATCTCCAGACAGAGTTAATTCCAAAGTTGTTAACATGTAAGACATACACAATGCTAATATCAAATATTGATAAATGGATCTGAGTCAGACATAATACTGAAAATAAAACCAGACAACATCTCATCATTTCCTTTGTGTTTTCTGCTTCCCATTATATTCTGTTCTGCAGTAATCTTGTCTGATTACTTCTTTTCCTCCACCTCTTCTTCCAGTGATAATTGACTTCATATCTTCATTTATCAGAGAAATGTTCATTTCATTTAATTGAAATTAATGGATTAGATAAAGCTTCATGATGTCGACGGAAAACAGTTGTTGTATCTAAAAAATGGAGTGCTTGTCTTACAATATTACATATTCAATCTGTTTGAGTTGCTTGCACAGAATGTTACAACAAGTCTGCATACTAAATGTGTGAACTCATCGGTTCAGTAGGCCTATTACGTAACCCTGTAAATTACGAACTGGAAGAGATTGGGTTCAATGTCGGATACATTCAAACACGTTTTATTCTTTTTGCTGTATCTTTCAGAACGAGTCTGGAATATACTCAGATTCTTACAATGTAAGTACTGGATATGAAATTGTTGGAGCGAGATACTGACTGTGAGAGAGCTCTGCCTCCCTGATCTGAACGTATTTGAGTAGTGTTGACATGTCTGGATCTGTTATGAGCTAGAAGTCTGTAGGTAACGCTTTTCACTCCTGGTTTCGACGTCTCAATGAATGAAAATGAAATGAAAAAGAAGAAAATTGTAATGTGAATGTAAGTTACTAGAAGACATAAGATCGGTAAGTTTTGTGATTAAAATAACAAAGTACAGTACCACAAACCATTTTGTCTCTCTTCGTTCCACTGACAGGGATAAAAAAATAACAGAAAGAAGTAATCTGATATGAAAACATAATTTACTAGGATATCTTAAGGAAGGATTGAGTAGGTTTATGGACTAGGTATACGAGTTCCGAGATTGCAAGTATTTCTTAATACAGAAAAGTAAATTAAATAATTTTAATGTAAGAAATTAGTTTATTTGTTTTTATTATTGCGATGTACCGAAGTACATATGATATTTCCGTGCAGGAATTCTGCGTTATCATATGATGAAGGATCGGTGGAGCGAAGAAAAATTCTCTCCGGCACTGGGATTCGAACCCGGGTTTTCAGCTCTACGTGCTGACGTTCTACCCACTAATCCAATCCCAATGCCGAATTGAAGCCTCTAAGTTTAAGCAACACCTCTTAGTTTCACTTTAGTGACCATCCTTCATCATATTATGATAACGCAGAATTCCTACATGGAAATATCATATGTACTTCGGTACATCGAAATAATATGATATGCTTATATTCACTTGGTCGTTTAAGACGGCGCTCATTCCGTCGGATCCCGGCCACTTAGCCACTCGTAATGAGTGCACCTCTGCACATTAATGTGTTGGACATTGCGCCACTGTCACACATCTGTGACACAGTGCATGAGGGTTGACCACTGAAGGTAAACTAAGAGGTGGAGCTTAAACTGAAAGGATTCAATCCGGCATCGGAATTGGAATCCGGTGTGGTTTAATGGATAGAGCGTCATCACGTAGAGCTGAAAACCCGGGTTCGAATCCTGGTGCCGGAGAGTATTTTTCTCCGCTCCACCGATTCTTCATTATTTATTTTTGTTTTTACTTTTAATTGGTTGTTTATCGACGCTGTATCAACTACTGGGTTATTTAGTGTCAATGGGAGTGGTGATAGCGAGATGGTATTTTGCGAGATGAGGTCGAGGATTCGCCATAGATTATCTGACATTCGCCTTACGTTTGGGGAAAATCTCGGAGAAACCCAACCAGGTAATCAGCCCAAGCGGGGATTGAAACCGCGCCTGAGCGACACTCCGGATCGGCAAGCAAGCGCCGACTGGGCTACGTCGGTGGCTAAGAAATTATCGATATTGGGATGTACTATGCTATAATATGTAATGAATGACATAATGACTAATTGAAATAGATTTCTTAGTTCCAAGGTAATAGGGCACTTATTTCAATCACCGATCCTCTAAAGGCAAATAAAGAATTTTGAAGAATATAAAGCTGAAACAGGGGTTACTCACTCTATTAGTTTCCATTATTTTGACTTAAGAAACAAAGTACCATGGCATTCGATAAGTAATGGCAACAATTCTGTAAATCAGTGCTTCTAGCGGTGATCATTGCAATCGTGTAGTATGTAACATATCAGAGATTCTTTCATAAATCTGCAATATTGAAAGCCTCGAAGTAACTATATTTTGTAAATACTGGCACTATTTCTCATTTGTAGTAAGTAATACAGGCCTATAATTGTTCAGTAAGTACTGTACAAACAAGGTGCTTCATAAAATCCAAGTCGCAGGAAGAAAAAGTGCAACTCAGTGCTTTAGGTCATTACAAGAAGCTTGTGGGATGGAATTCCTACCATACTAAACTATTGCAAGGTAGGTGGAAGCTAGGCATTCGCCTTCAATCAAGTGTTGACATCCAAAGAACTTTAGTTCGATCAATGACAGAGAATTTGGCAACGTACTGTTCACATGGCAGGGGACTATATTTGAATTATATGATGTCAAAAGTAACCTAAATTTCAGTAAGAAATAGTAATTATGGTGAAGGATGGGTGGAGCGGAGAAAAATTCTCTCCGACACCGGACTCGAACCCGGATTTTCAGTTCTACGTGCTAACGCTTTATCCATTAAGTCACACCGGATTCCAATACCGGATTGAATCTTCTCAGTTTAAGTTCCACCTCTTAGTTTCCCCCTAGTGGCCAATCCTCATGCATTGTGTCACAGATGTATGACAGTGGCACAATGTCCAACACACTATGTGCAGAGGTGTACTCATTATGAGTGACTAAGAGGCCGGGATCCGACGGAATGAGCACTGTCTTAAATCACTAAAGGGAAACTAAGAGGTGGAAGTTAAACTGAGAGGATTCAATCCGGCATCGGAATTGGAATCCGGTGTGGCTTAGTGGATAAAGAGTCAGCACGTAGAGCTGAAAACGCTGGTTGGGTCCCGGTGCCGGAGAGAATTTTTCTCCGCTCCTCCCATCCTTCAACATAAGATAACGCAGAATTCCTGCACGAAAATATCACATGACTGTACTTCGGTACCTAATAATAATAATAGTAACTATGTTTCCATTACTTTTCGAATGCCCTAATAGATCTGTGGGCTGGAGGGAGATGTGGATATAGAGAGCACGAAATATTTCATGCAAAACGTAGTTTGTTAGCAATAAAATGGCAAAGTGTTATCGATGACGATGTAGCAGAACTTATCTGGTTACTATTAATATTAAATTAATCATCCTTAAAGATCTAGCTAGGCGTCGGATCCGAAGTACGCGAAATCATATCCAGCTGAAGGCGATGTATTTTGAAGGGAAATAACATTATCATGTCTCCTCCTGCGAGGAGAGTGAGCTGATTGGCGATGTCGTAGATTTACAGCACGTAAAATATCTTATTCCTGAGAGAGGATTCCAGACAAAAATTTGTTTTTCATTCTCCATCCTTATAATGTTGAAATTCAAAGTAACACAATGGGCCTATGTAAAGGCCTTAGTAGAACTTGTCTCAGTTACAAAGTCTCATTCATTCTGTACATACTTCTAATAAAACTAAATTTGAACCTTTTATAATAATTGGACTTTAAATATGCCGGTGGTAACTTTAAGATTCTGAAGAAACTTTGAACACTGAGCTATTATATAGCAACAGTCTCTCGAGTATAGCGGACAATACACTATTTCAGGTTTTTTCTCTATGTCTGTGAGGACGGAAGGGGAACATTCCTGTGCACCGCGACCTGAGGTCTATTGTGCGTCCCTGGGATGAGCTGCAAGCCCACCGAACGCATTCATGCCGACCCGACCTAATCGCTAACACCCTAACGAACAGTCCCGCCATCCCTCCAAGTCCGTGTACCATTCCACCCTAACAGCCCCTCACATTCCCCTCTCAAACGGCCTGAGGTGTACGCTACCCCTCTCGTTGCCTCAACGGTCTGAGGTGTAGGCCACCTCTTCCGTCTGGAGGGGAGTAGGTTCCGCTGCTACCACGCTTTGACATATCCATGGAGGCCGCCGAAAGTGTCAGCAGCTCCGGAGGGCCGCCGTAGGTGCGATCTGAAAACGAAGGAAGAAGACCGGTATGATGAGGAAAGGATGATGAGGGGGGGAAAGGAAGTGGCGAGAATGAATAAGGTTCCATGCACCTGATAAAGTTAACTGATAATCATCCATAGGAGTGAGGGGAAAATCCCGAAGAAACATCAACCAGGTAATTCGTCCGAAGCGGGGAATCGAACCCCCGGCACGCTGGGTTCGGGAGCGAATACGCTACTACGAGACTACTGCGGTGGACTATTTCAGGTTTAATCCTTCGAAGAACTGAAAACAATTAGTTTAAGAGCATAGTCCAGACTGATTGAGATAAGTGAGTGAATTCATAGCTGCAATGACTTGTCTCAGTCGCGTTAATTGAAGCATTTTAAAGAGGAAACAAGTCGTGAATGGCGACGTGACTCACTCGAACACACACATTGGAAAGAACTTACCACTGAGCATGTAAGACTAGTTCACAAGACGGCTTTCTGATCTGAAGCTTTGTGCCGCTCCTTTGTTTTAGCCTAGAAGCTTCATCTCTATTGTAGAAATTCTAACACACGACTGTCACCAAGAGCAATATATCATCAGTTAAACTAATTAATTTCGAATATAACTATATGTACTCCATTTATAAATTACCTATTTAAATTATTTTATTTTCAAAATTGGAAGCTCCTACTATATGACGGAGCATAAGTTAAGAGTTTTGTCTGGCGAGGCCATGACTTGTATTACTATAACTTAATTATGATCTAACTTGGTGGAATGAGAGTAGGTAGCTGGCTTTACATGCTTTAACATCACCAACACTCACCACTCATCTAAGTTCAGCTGCTGAAAAATATCTGCGGAATAGAAAACTAATGAATTATCCGTAGGACATGTCCTCTATCTATGCATTTTACTGTTTTCAATTAATAGCATTAGATAGATATATAATACCATTGAATTATAAACAAATTCGAATATTCTACGGGAATATATATTTTCAGCATTCTTGTTAGTAACAAGATTTTTTTTATATGCAGTATGCCTGTTTGTAACTATTTATCGTAATTCTTCCTGGAACATGAAATTGTATTATGTAGGAACTTTGTATTCAAAATTTCACAAATTACAGGTTTACATATTTAAAATCGACTAGAGTAATTTCTTCGTGATTTCATTCTTTGCAAAAGTTTACGTGATAAAATTAATTCAAGCACGCACACACACGCATAGAAAAACGCACATACACACACAGAAAAACACACACACAGAATAAACACACACACACAGAAACAAACATACACACACACACACACACACACACACTGGTATATTATCTTTATCCTTTTGTATGTTTATTGCTTATTGAATTGAAATCTGTAACTAGGAAAATGTAGGAGTGATATATACTTTAATTATTGGGGCTAATGTAATATAAAATTGTAACTAGGGAAACATAGGTTCTTATAATCTTGAATTAATAATGCTAATGTAATTTGTAAGTAGGAACGTGTAAGTATCCATAATTTGGAATGGTATTTAACTATAATTTTATTCTCACCGTATATCTTATCACACAGATATTTATTGATTACGCAATTCCTAAATTTGCAATCTTAAAAATGTAATTATCTAGAAATGTCAAAACATGTAATGTTACAACCTATGTAATGGGGCATATTGAAATATATACTGTAAAAAAAACACACACACCCACCCCCACCCCCTGCGCGCGGGCGGAGAGTTGTAAATCCACCGAAAAACTTCAGGGGATAATTCCTGACTGAAAATGGAGCGCAAAAGTTCATATCACCTTGTGTCCGAAGATGCATAGTTTCCACGGTAGATGGCATTGACGACATTCTCTCATAACTTGCAGTGTGCGTTTTGTGTGTTGCAGTAGTGTGATTTAAGCAACGTAGAAGTACAATGGTCTGGTATTCATTCCAGGAACAAGATGAGATGGTATTCGTGTATGGCCAAGAAGGTGGAAACGCTCGAGATGCAGCACGAATGTACCGAGCCACGTACCCTGACAGAGAGCACCACATGTTCCTCCACTTGTGGTGTACGCAAAGTCTGCCTGCACGTTCGTCTGTCTCAAAGGACCCATGATCACACAAACACCGAAAAATGACTCCAAATGTGTGTTGTTACAATGTACAGAAAATAATGACATTAGGGCACATGGTTATATGACAGTTTATGCTCAGACTGTCTTCGGAAATAAGCTCCATAAGAGACGGTAAATCCTCTAGAATCACCCTGTATGTATATATACAGGGTGTTTCAAAAATACGGGGCATAATTTGAGGTATGTATTTCCCACATGTAGACAATCAAAATAGTTCATTACAACATGTGTCCGGAAATGCTTCATTTCCGAGTTATGGCCTTCACAACATTGAAATTCACGGAACGTTTTTCTTTCCGCAGGTCGTTGTCATTACAGATGATGTTCAAAATGTCCACCTCCAGCTTGAATACAGACCTCACATCGATGTCTCACTGACCTGCGAACACGATCCCAAACTCCAGGAGTATTGCGTATGTCCTCAGAACATGCCACAATTCGATTCCGAAGGGATTCCAAATCAGGCACTGGAGACGATTAAACCAATGATTTTGAATGGCCCCACAAGTAGAAATCGAGAGGGTTCAGATCATGTGAGCTTGGAGGCCAAGCAATTGGGCCACCTCTACCTATCCATCGATCAGGAAACCTTCGATCCAAGTACCGGCGAGCCGTACGACTGAAGTGTGCAGGAGTGCCATCATGCAAGAAGTGAATGTGTTGACGATTGATCAGTGGAGTGTCTTCTAAAACATGAGGTATGGTGTATTCCAGAAAGTTTGTGTACACCTGCCCCGTAAGTCTGTTTACAAGTACATGGGATCCAACTAATCGATCACCAATGATACTGGCCCACATGTTGAGGGAGAACCGGACCTGGTGATGAGATGGAACAGTTGCACGTGGGTTTTTCATACGCCCATACATGCTGATTGTGGAAATATGCTTTGCCATCTCGTGTGAACTGTGCTTCATCTGTAAATAATACTAAGGCAGGAAAGTTCGGATTTACACCACACTGCTGCAAGAACCACTGACAGAACCTAACTCGTGCAGGGCAATCTGCTGGTGACAGGACCTGTACACGTTGCAAATGATAAGGATACAATTGATACTCTTTCAACAGTCTCCAGACAGTCGTATGAGGAACATTGACTTGCAACGCTACCCTTCATGTGCTGATAGAAGGAGTCATGTTCACAGCCTCCAGAATCTCCTCCTGTACTTCTGGAGTTGTAGATCTTGGTCGTCACCTTCCCAAACCAGGAGAGTTAAATTTTCCATACTCGCACAGACGGTAATGGAGAAGTACAAATGTCTTCCGATCTGAACATTGTCGCTGTGGGTACCTCTCCTGGTACAAACGACGAGCCAGCGCAGCATTGCCGTCCGCCTTACCGTACATGAAGTGTATCTCTGCCAGCTCTTGATTTGAATACATGTCGCACAGTCTAACGCCTACACAACACTGAATGTAACCTCCGCCTCAGAATGAACTGTCAGAGTGCCCTCTTAATGTCTCCTTTGACGGCAACGACCTGCGGAAAGAAAAACGTTCCGGTGAATTTCAATTTTGTGAATGCCATAACTCGGAAATAAAGCATTTTCGGACACATGTTGTAATGAACTATTTTGATTGTCTACATGTGGGAAATGCATACCTGAAGTTATGCCCCGTATTTTATAAACACCCTGTATATGTTCCTACTATCTACGGTAGTAAATCAAATTCAAATGGCGAATTTTTTTTAACAAATTATTTTTCTGCAGACAAAGTCAAGAATGCATATTCAAATTGTTCTGTCGCAAATAATTTAAATCCTATAAGATAGAAGAACCACTCAGAAATTTCTACCTTAAAAGATAGTACAACTAGCACTAGCAGTAGCAGTAGTAGTGTAAACTAGCTGCAATAATAATAATAATAATAATAATAATAATAATAATAATAATAATAATAATAATAATAATAATAATAATAATAATACGAGCAGCAGTAGTTAGTAGTATTAAATAATGCTGTTGATCGATCAAAATATTTAATCGATTAACTATTTGAATTTAATCGATTAATCTATAGATTAATCGAGTTTTGATCGATTTAAAAAAAATGAGCTAATATACTGTAATACACAATTATTGTTAAATTTAACTTGTGTTCTGTGATAAGCATAAGTATAAAATGTTGTATATTTGTATAAATTGTATCATTATATTACAAAACAACTACTTTAATTATTTACTAATATATTTATTATGAGACTTATAATTTTATATGTCAATTTCTCCGGGAATTTTTCAGACAAACATAAATAACAAAAAGTATGAAGACTCACCTAGTTAATACTGCTTCAACCTTGATTTTAAACATGTGAGTGCATTCACATGCTTCAAATTAAGTGCCGCTCTGCGTTTACTAACAATGTTTCGTGCATCACTAAACACGAAAAAAAAAACTTTTTTTCTGTCAAGCACTTCTCCACGATCGTTCAATTTAAATCCAAAAGTTTCACCGAGTTTATCTCTCAAATTCTCATATGGCATAATGGAGTTTATATTTTTTACAGATCACAGGAAACTGATTATTTTTCTTTATCAAATTAAACACACAACCTTCATATACAAACTCAGTACAGAAACTGCAACTGCAAGAGTACAGCGGTTGAAAGAGAAGACTGGCCCCTGAATGAGATGACGGTGATAACGCCGGTGAAATGAGTCCGGGATCCATCACCAAAAATTACCCAGCATTTGCTCATATTGGTTTGAGGAAAAACCCCGGAAAAAACCTCAACCATGTAACTTGCCCCGACCAGGAATCGAACCCGGGCCACCTGGTTTCGCAGCTAGATGCGCTAACCGTTACTCCGCAGATGTGGACTCTAATATACGAGTATATATATATATATATATATATATATATCGTCGTTGTTCCTGCAATAACTCCTATGTGCAAAATATAAAATTTTTCAGTAGGAAGAAATAACACATTTATTCATCCTTTGGCAGCCGTACAAGACTGTGAATTCTTACATTTTCGAAACAAAGAAATTTAATCAAATATAGGAGATTTTATTATTTGCTGTATCACTATTTAATAGAGCAAGTCCACATCTGTGGAGTAACGGTTAGCCGCGAAACCAGGTGACCCGGATTCGAATCCCGGTCGGAGCAAGTTACCTGGTTGAGGTTTTTACCGGGGTTTTCCCTCAACCCAATTGGAGCAAATTCTGGGTAACTTTCGGTGCTGGACCCCGGACTCATTTCACCGGCATTATCACCTTCATATCATTTAGACGCTAAATAACCTAAGATGTTGATACAGCGTCGTAAAATAACCGACTTAAAACAGAGCAAAAATCTGAAAATCGATAAATATGTCACATACGATGATGTAGGATGGAGAGAAAATTGAGAATGTGGAATATTTAAAGAACCATATGATTGAAGCCTGTGCTAAAGTCACCCCGGAAATGCTACAAAATGTTCTATCCACATTCTCAATTTTCTCTTCATATATCACGCTCTTTATATAACCCCAAAAGAAGATATCAAGGGGTGTTAAATCTGGAGACCTGGCCAAGGATTCTACTGGTCCACGGCGACCAATCCAATGTCCAGACAACTGTTCGTTCAGTTTGCTGCAACATTTCTGTGGCTTAACCTATCAGAATGAAGAATATCAATTCCTTCTCGTTTGATAACGCCATCACGAAAATCAAGAAATTTGTTACAGGAAAGCTTCAAATAATCACAACAATGCATTGGAACTGTCACAGGTTAACCGAACATTAAAGCAGAAAAAGTTAATTACCAGAATTGCATAAAAATGCCTTTTCGAAAGCCTCCTTATTACTATACCATGTTACAAAATATCTGTAGATGCAGTAACTAATGTTTGTGTCATTATTACAGTTATCTTTAAATACCTTGAAAACGATTGGAGATATTTGAAAACGGATTGCACCATTGTTTTTCACAGAAAATTTCACATGAATTTGAGTACCTACATGACCCCCTTTTCTTTTAAAATTTCAAAGTTGCATTCAAAATGGCGGCTTTTGAGACATCTGAGGGCTAGAATCGAATGTGTCACTGGTAGAGCATTTGGTCTTACAAATACTGGTAACACCAAGAGTAATCGAAAATCAAGCACATGGAAGATATTTATATGGTTCTTGACTTTTGATTCATCATGTATAATGAAAATAAAGTGAATATTTATACAGTACATATCGCATCTCTAAATCAATCACAGGATGTAACAGATAAAGCAATGTGTGTTCAATATGGCAAATATTTATCAGATCCAAGAGGAGTTAGTATTCATATATCAGCTTCGGTAATATAACAACAGATAACATCACCTTCTATCGCCTACAATATTTCTGTAGTGCGTACTTTAAAATCGTCCGTTTCCCTGGCGAACCCTGTACCAAGAAGAATCTACATGCGATATGTATACAAAGTGTGGTTCGGTGGAAGAAACAGACGACCAAGCTACGTTAAATGGGAAAATTAAGTACGCTGAGAAAGTTTTAGGCTTCTCTGATGGAACGGAGTTTGCAGATAACGGCTGACTTGTTAAGGGGAGTTGGTCATTATCGCATGCAAAATAATGGTAAAAATAGCCTATCTTCAAGCAGTCATAAATATAATACTATTTGTCAGAGGTCTTTCATTTTTGTTAGCTATGTGTCTATGCATATTAAGCTTTAAATTGAAAAAGAATGGATACTCTAGAGGAAATCTTTATCCTTAAATTATTTTTTTTAATTAAGCACAATTTTTTTTATAAATTCACTATATGTCTGTGATTAGGTACACTCTATTCACTTATTATAGCACATATTGAATTGAAAATTTGACCACTTACTGCTAATAGATACTAAAACATACCCTACTAAAATTATTCATGTACCTGTAATATTATGGGCATAGGACTTATAGAAATCATCACCGTGAATAAATTAAAAAAAATGGAAGATTAGTATAAGCCCTATGCCCATAGTATTACAGATATTTTAATAATTTTAGTAGGGTATGTTTTAGTATCTATTAGCAGTAAGTGGTCAAAATTTTAATTCAATGTGTGCTATGATAAGTGAATAGAGTGTACCTAATCACAGATATGTAGTGAATTTATATAACAAATATGTTTAAATTTAACAATTAATTTAAGGGTAGGATTTACACTAGATTAACCATTCTTTTTTCATTTTAAAGCTTAATATGTATACATATATCACTAAAAAATGAAATAGCTGTGATAAATAGTATTACATTTATGATGACTGCTTGAAGATAGGCTATTTTTATCATTACTTTGCATGCGATAACGTCCAATTCTCCTTAACAATAAAGGGACATAATAGACCTTGAAGGACTGTAGCGTTTTAAGGATCTAAAAGAAGGCTGCTAACTGAGAAGTTAATTTAATTTTCATGAATGAGAATAGAAATAGCTTGAAAAAATTTGCCGATCATATAAATTCCACATGATGTAGTAGTGATTTGTATTTTAAGTTCCAGAACTGAAAGCCGACGTTATAGCTCTTTACCCAAAATGGTGCCTCGTTAAAAATAAATGGCACTTATCGATAGGTGTAGCTGAAGACTGACTCGGCACTACGCTCGTGGTGACACTGCGTTTAAATACGAAAGCTACGGTTGAAAGTCTGTGAGCCGCAATGTGGAAAGTAAATCACTTGCTTGTTCATTTTAAATATCGACATGTTACAGGAAGGAATGGGTTGAATAGGGTGAGGAGGGGGTAGAAAGAGTGTAACATATCGCAGGGAGCATATTCGGACAACTTTCCACATGACTGCTGAAAATTATCGATCTGGTAACGAGTTTAATTCTGAGCTGCGCAACGCGATGCTCATCTATTATTAGCGATTGCAGTGATTACAACCGGATACAACGAGCGGAGACCAATATTTCACATTTTGTCTTTTGGAACAGCCGCTGAAACCACAGGGCGACGGATTCAGAATCTGTGAGATATTGGAACCATACTTGTGGCAACAGAGAGCACAGCCCTCACTGGAGACTCCTTAAATTTATATGACGTTTCCTGTACATGACAGATAATAATGATGAAGCCGTTAGACCTCAATCTTTCATGTAATGTACAGGAAGTATCAGAAAAAAGAGAATCTTAAGGTGTTGAATATACAGTGTGATCGAGAAGTCTCTCCGCAGTGCTTGTGTAGCCGAAAATCTATTAGACAGAGAATTCAAGTGTATTTGGTAGGGAATTCAAGTGGCAGCACTGGCCGCAAAACATATGATTGACTGGGGGTGTGAGATTGTCAAACCAGAATGAATGGGAGAGTGCCAACTTTCTACAGGGTTGTATTCTAGTGATACTAGAACTAATAGAGCTGCGGAGGGACTTTTCGATCGCACTGTAGAAAAAATGGCAGGAGATTCATAGGATCCTTGTCATTGCGTGAAAGGTTTAAATTCTTGGTTATGCATTATTGTGATATTAAGATTTTTAACAATCTGGCACTTATTTATAAGGATTGTGAATATGATTGGGAGATAAATAATAAATGTAATGCAATTTATTTGTTGTAATGGGTGAACAATCCTCCGCGCGCCCGCACCCACTGTTTGCGGGTCTTAGGCGATAACTGCGATGATCGGGTATTAGGAAATACGTAGTAAATATAACTACAGTTTGTCGCGTAAGTTATTACTAATAAGTACTTAAAAATAAATACTAATAACTTTGAATCGAACTTCGATTTGGAACTTGGACATCAGAGAATCTCTCTTAAAATAATCTCCTTCCAGCAAGATCCGATTCTGTACTCATATATGAATCATACACGAATAGTCTTTGGGGAAGAGAATACCTGATTTGAACCACATCAACTATTTAACAGACTGCATTACGTCGCCTAAAATATACGTGCTTATCTTGCAAAAGTACAACTGAAGAGCTCAGAGCCAAAGGCGACTAACCCACAATTACAAAATGAGTAAATAAGAGTTGATATTACGAGGATCCTGACAAAAATGATTGGTTTCACAATTTATTTTAATTGGTCTACATTGAATATATAAAAAAAAATATCATGAATATATAACAACGATGTATAGTTTTGAAAACAGGCACAGTAATGAACAATACAAAATTGTGAGTTGGTCGCCTTTCGCTCTGAGCCCTTCAACTCACACTGACGCCTGACGTGACCTTCAGAGCGGTGGAGGCGGGCGGCTTAGCTGCTTGTTCCGCCGACTGGCCGTAAGCAGCGTAAGCGCTGGCGAGTCGAGAATTGTTTACCTATTATTATTATTATTATTATTATTATTATTATTATTATTATTATTTTCCTTCAATTTATGTAATGTAGGTTATACCATTTTTCTATACATGTAATTAAAGTGGAATTAGAATGTTTCATCTGAATGATCCGTTCCTAAGCAAGTGACGTCAGAATAGTATGATGTAATTCACAGTCGTTGCTAATCAAATGACGTCAAATGTTGAAATTTCGTAACACTTCATTCATTTGACACTAGATTATAAACGGTTCACATTAAAAAAAATAATGGATATCATTTATATATTTAAAGTTATTCCTGCCGGCAAAAATGTTGTCATTTTTGTTATCAAATCCGATATCCGCGGGTTCCAAACAAAAAATCGGCAACATATGAATCTTAACATGATTCATTTATAATGCAAAGTTAAATTAAGTTTCGCGTTTTGTAGATGCATTCCAAATAAAAGGACCCAGTTTATATATTTAGTTGTATTAAAACTAATTATAGTAAAAAAATTAATAAAAAGGTAAAAAAAGATAAAGGTATCCCCGTAACATGCCATGAAGGCACTTGGGGGGGCATGGAGGTAGAGCACCATGCTTTCCATGACCTCGGCACTAGAATGAGGTGGTGTGGTCGGCACCAAGCTCTGACCCTTTTTACCCCCGGAAAGGATCCGGTACTCAATTTTCTAGGAGGCTGAGTGAACCTCGGGGCCGTTCTGAAAGTTTGGCAACGAGAAAAAATCCTGTCACCACCTAGTATCGAACCCCGGACCTTCCAGTCCTTAGCCAGCTGCTCTACCAACTGCAATTCAAAATTTAAGTTTAGCCTCTTCAGTCCTGAGAGTATAGTATACTATACTTCATGTATGATTATGGTATAAGATGTATATGCAGAGAAGTATAGTTTAATATACCTGCATTTGTGCTCTAACTATAACCTGCAGAAATTTATCAGTATTTTTTTATATCAGTTACTCTTTAAGTGTAGAATTATATTGAACTTTAAAAATAAAACAACTAAAGTCTCAGGAGGTTAACAATGTGTCTATTACCACAAATATCCCTGAACATGTTGACTAAAGAGATTTAAAGCTTAGCTACTGTGTTGGGGACAACTCGCCACAGAAAATTGGCCACAGAGGCAACTCGCCACATAATTGAAATTCGTATCAAAGACAATTCGCCACATAATTTAAATTCGTATCAAAGACAATTAGCCACACATTAAAATTCAAGGTAATACTCAAATTCGCAACAATTTAGAATATATTCTATGATAACACAAGACAAATCCAGAAGCTGTAAACTAATTCGAAACTATGGCGGAAGAAATTCGCTTTACAAAATCAGAAAGAGGCTCTGACAAATTAATATATCTTGGCTACACGTACACGAGACTTAGAGAAAATAAGAATGGAGTTGTTTGGCGCTGTGACATGCGTGGAGGGTGTAATGCAACAGTCACGTTATCAGAAGATGGAAGCAGTGTCGTCAAAGAACCGTCTGAACACAAGAATCATTCTGCAGACTGGGGAAGGATTAAGGCAAAGGACTATGTAGAGAACATGAAGGCAAGGGCGGGGTCTTCCCGAGAACCAACGTCTTTCATTATTCAAAAGGAGTTACAGCGTATTGCAAGCGAAGCCAATGTGAATCTACCGAAGAAACCATCTATTAAAAAAAAAAACTGTGTGCCGTGGCAGGAAGCTGCACCTACCACATGAACCAAGGAATAATGACGAACTGAACGTTATAGCCGACAGATATATAGAGAGATTGGAAGGTGGTCATTCTCCTACCAAAGAAAAGCGGAAATACATCGACATGGACAGACGAATATCACGTATAGTAGAAGAATACCCACGGTACAAGGAGAAGGCAGCGTCATCCGGTACTTGAGAGCTGTAGGCCACAACCAAGAAGGGCATTTTTGAAGCCAAATTTACATGTACGTAGCAATTCACATACTTAGTGGAATTTACAATCATTAACCTTTGTATCAATTCGCACAATATATAGCTTCTGGAAGTCATAGATTTATCTTTGCACCTCAGTGTGCCAAATTGTCTATCTCTGACAAATTGTCTATTTGTGGCGAATTGTTCCTGTTATCTGTGGCCAATTGTCCCAGTTCCCAAATTTCTGTGGCCAATTGTCCGGAACCGTTAGCTACAGAGTAGCGGCGTATATATCTAGAAATTCAGTCAATTGAAGGGTTCAGAACCACAGTGGGCCAAGCGCCATTTACTAAAGCAGTAGAAAACAAGGGTTAAAATGAAGTTATTACCATAATTCCATGGAAACATGTTGCAAGTAATATAAAGTATACACATTAAAAATAAATGATATGTCAACCTTCATTAATCTATGGTATTCACTTAACTTTAACCCTCGCTTTCTCCATTTTTAATATGGCTCTGGAACCCTTAAATTATGAGGCACCAGCGAGCATGTACGTATGACACATTGGGAGTTTATCAATTGCGTGCGAGATAAATTTTTACCTGATCTGAATGTGTCAATTGCGCGCATCGCCCAGGTTTGTAAATACATCATTTGAGCGCGGCAGCATTTCCCTTCCCAATTTTTTTAGACATGAGACTGTGTACTAATAAGCTACCCACCGGCAGTAAGGCATTTTGGTCTCAGTCGCAAAACAATATTTTGAAAGAATTATCGTAATTAAAAAAACAAGTTTTCCTTTCTGTCACAAACTGAAATTTGTTGTAAAGCCATATGGGGCTTCATTAATATTTGACAACAATGGCGGGAGTTTAGATCTCTATCCGTGATGAATACTTTGCCGAATTTTAGAAACTTTGAAACTTCCAAACGAAAAAGTTTCAAATTACTGTTTATCGCTAAATTAGAACTTACCTCATGATTATTATTAACTTCATTACTAAACAGGATGAGAGTTGCTGTTTCATTTAGGTATAGTCTTGTTTTACATTATTTAACATTGTATCTCCATGTTACTTCTCTGTGCTTCTCGATCTTTCCCAAACTTATAAAAATTTACTAGAATCTAATTTTGCTCCTTCCCGCTTAAAATATGTTGTAATTGAGTATTGCAATTTATCTATCTACAACATATTTATCTATTAGTTTCCCTTCAGGAGAGGGCACGGAATGGGACTGTCCTCCCACGTAGGCCGCTCGGATGGGCCCAATGTACGGCCTGGAATGGAATGGTATGCATGTGCTAAGACCTCCCGCTCTATAGATTCCCCTGCTCACGCCTCCGAACTCCCTCTACACCCTACATGATCCTTTTATATTGGCCTCACCGCGGTCCTTCAACCCCGGTCCCACGAGTTACCATGATCTCAGTAGTGTGTCCACTGTGCATTGCGCTACCACCAACAACGAATGACCACATACGAAAGAGAGAAAGTGTAACTATGTTGGCGAAATGAATCTGAGGTATAAAGGCGAAAGTTACCCAGCAATTCTACTTCAACAGGTTAAGGGAAAACCTCTGAAAGAATATCAACCAGGTAACTTGCCCCAACCAGGATTTGAACTCGGGCCAGCTTGTTTCAAGGTCAGACGTGCTAACCGTGATGGACATTACAATCCATACTGATCGAAGTATTACAAGAAGAGCTGGTGATCGTTTAGAACAAGTGGTAAATGGCATGCGTGTATATATTGCCAAACTTTGCCTCCACACGTGGAACGATCCGCACTCAACTGATGAGTTAAAACTGAGACTACACGACTAGACGTCACTAGAGGATCCGCGCGAAGCAGATATGTTCACTTTCAAGGAGTTCGCGCGCAACTGATGAATTTTTAATCGCTTAGCGAGCAAGTAATATGCAGTCGGAAAATTTACATGCATAGTCTTAGTTTTCAAAATTAATATTTTTCTTCTCTCATTATAGAAAGTATGAAGAGAAAATACCACAAAAAATCGATTTTGAGATTTTCATTAAAATACACGATTCCAGCATTTCAGATAATGAAAAATTGTTTCTGGCATGTCGTCTCTTTACCTTGAGATAGCGAATTCTCCTGAAGTATTCAAAACATGTTGAAATACTATCTACGAGTCAATCATACCGGAATGGTTCATCACATAAAATATAAATAGGACAGACAGGAAGATCCTTCCAAACAAGATACAATGAACACATTAAAGCTATAACTATACCCTACATCACATCAAATTACGCAGAACATAACAACAATCACGAGTACAATAACATAGAAACAGATATGGAAATACTACACATCATACCAAAAAGACCACAGTTAAACATATTAGAAAATACCAAATATACAAGAACACAATAACACTTATTTACTTACTTACAAAATGGCTCTTAAGGAACCCGGAGGTTCATTGCCGCCCTCACATAAGCCCGTCATTGATCCCTATTCTGTGAAAGATTAATCCAGTCTCTATCATCATATCTCACCTCCTTCAAATCCATTTTAATATTATCCGCCCATCTACCTCTCGGCCACCCCAAAGGTCTTTTTCCCTCCGGTCTCGTAACTAGCACAATAACACACCCATAACCCTACTTAATCCACAATTACAATTCAATACACATACATTATTCGATATCATAATACATGACACACAAACAACCACCCCCCCACCAAAAGAGCAACACACTCCCACTCCTACAACTGATGAAAGCAAACGCCGGAAATCAAGATCAGCTGGAGCAGCAGTAGTTCGAAAGACACTGAAGATGACACCACACAGGTGTCGAAACGGGACCCGTCTGTCTAAGGTACATAACGTCGCTTAAGAAACAATACCGCGTAACTGAATTTTTGGTCAAAACTGTTTTTTTGCGCAGATGGTACCTCCACTGTCATCTGCTCATGCATTGACAAGCGCGGGAATTTGATTGCATCAATGGCCTGCGTGCGAAGGAGGGGGGTATAATACCGCGTATCTGAAGTCACGAGAAGTCTGTAGGAAATACCGCGTATCTGACAACAGATAGGCTGTTATGTCTACTCCCTGCGCGCCCTCAGTACGGAAGCTGGTTCTCGTTACTGCCTTGTAAAATTGTATCAATAGTGTGTGATATTCTGAGAAGATTAAAGAAGTATTCAGTTTCAATTACCGGTATTTTAAAAGGCATATATAATAAAATTATTTCACTAATGTTAATTGAATGTTAGTTGAGCTGAATCCCCTCAGAATCTAACTGCATGTTCATTCACTGAAATATAGTACATTTAATATTTTATTATTATATAGGCCTACAGATACAAGAAAAGAAATGGACAATGATTCAGACGACAGTCAGTTTAGCGAGAACGAATTCCTATCTGTGGTATGTTCTGCATTCAAGACGGGAGAAACTCATGTGAACATTAACAAAGGTATGGCATAAGAAGTATCACAGTTATTAAAAGTTCATTTTTCTTCAGTTACGGAATCATAACAGCAAACTTAATTTAAGTACTTAATATAAATAATCATGAATGGGCCCCTAAAATAATTTGCGCTACATTCAGTGGTGCTGAGCTTGGTTCCTTCCATTTCCTCCGGTAGGAGGAAGATCTAAATTGATGATAATATTTACTACACATGTTTCTTAATCCATTTATATCACATTTATAAACACTAGTAATCTCATCTTATTCGTAGGTGTACTGCCTGATAATTCAAATTCAAAAGAAAACCGTCCTTCTGGAAATGGGCTGCTGCAGATAAGGGATTATCCGTCCAGTGTTACCGGTAAGGTTATGATCGTATATTGCAGTCTGGTATGATTTAAAGCAACACCATTAAAATAATACAGCTAGAAATAGGATAGGACAGAAACTGAAGACAATACCCTGTCAATAAAGGATTTACACCAAATTTCGGATGTCTCTTCAGATATAGACGACCCCGAAGAATTCGTGAGTGCTACTTATTCTACATCTTTACATTCGTCAGAAAAAGGTCAAGAGAAGAATCTACAAGCGTTTCATGGAAATTTGACAGAAAAGAAAAGGAAGTTCAAAGCCACAAAAAGGTAAGTGGAAGAAAATGAAAAATAGAAAACTTAGAATGGAAGAGGAAGCTTATCTTAGCTACAAGAGATCAAAAGATGGCAAAGTGACACATGATATGGAAAGAGATGCAAGGAATTTGGGGCCAGAGTGTAGTTATAAAATGTGCCAAAATTCGAATGTAAGGGGATGTAATTTAATTTCTAATGAGAGAAGAAACATCTTTCAGGCATTCTGGAAAACTATGACATGGGAACAGAGCACCGTTCACGTATCAGGTCTTGTGGATTTCACTCCTACGAAAAGACCTGGCAGTACAAATTCTGAATCGAGAAGAAAGAGAGCATTTGTCTACAACCTAAAGGTTGATGAGAAAAAAATTCAGGTTTGCAAAAAGATATTTTTGTGTACATTGGGAATTAAAGAATGAACTGGGTCATATTAGTTAGCTAATAGTACTGATGGCGTCCCTTCAGTAAAAAAAAAAAAAAAATCACGTTCTCGTGCAAAAGCACAGAAAAAAAGGGCATTAGTAGCCTGCCTAAATTACCGTCACATCATTGTATATAGAACCGATTGTGCCATAGTTTTTATGATAGTATTCCTCATTAGGTTTACTCAAGGATTACTTTTCGTCATTTCAGCATAGGTCTATAATTATTTCTTTATTGTGTTTAGCGAATATTGTGCCTGAAAAATTATCATCATTATTATATATTTATATGATTTTCTTTTCATTATTCATAAGTCAATCAAGTCCATTGTAAATAATAATAATAATAATAATAATAATAATAATAATAATAATAATATAATCTTATTATTGTTATTATTCATTATTTTATTATAAAATTATATTTCTCAGCAACGTTTTAGTAACAATTCTACTTATCTATTAAAATACGTAGTGTGAAAATAAAGTACCTGGTATCAGATTGTCATTATTATTATTTTTATTATTATTACTATTATTATTGTTATTACAATAAACATTGAACTGTGCCTTCTTTCTTCTTTTCCATAGTTTCAGCATTTGATTGACTAAGAATGCAGCAATCATTGTCTGGAACGTAATCTAGTGCTGATTCAAGCTACAGCCTATCGACCTTGACCTCAAGTCAGATGGTAGGACAACAATTCAGATAACACATTGATATTTACAAGAGCACGAATAATATATCCAGAAGGCAGTTTTAATGCAAAGCAAACGCTTGTCAACATGTGTCCTGAAGCTGCCAAAGTTGTCTCACAATACCGCGTAACTAACAAAATGTAGTCAACGGCAGAGTTCCAATACCGCGTAAGTGACTTGGCCAAATGTCTACGGCCATGATCATCCATTTTCACTTAGTTACAAATTAGTTATGCTATTTCATAGCCATACACCACTTTTCAAGGCTATTGCGTTATTGTTATGGTTTTTATTCGGTTTTTTCCTTCTCCTGTAAAATTTACATTTTGTCAGTTACGCGGTATTGGTTCTTAAGCGACGATAACCTGTTTAAAATTATAATACAACTAAATAAATTTCAAGTTATAAAATGTAGGCCTAATCATTGTAGTATAAAATTAAGAAATCACCATCATCATCATCACATTCAAACATGTATTCGATCAAGCAGTCTGTTAACGTCTCGTATCAATCCATCTCTTTGATGGACGACGAAAGATCATCTTCGATGACGAAGAAATTGCAGGATTTGTTTAGAAATGGGTCTTGTCTTCATTTTTCTAACATTCTCGTAGCCGTCTCAATTTCTCCTTTTACTGCTTACATACTGTAAAAGTGGTTCTCCTAGAAGATCTTTCAGTAGTCCTTCATTCCTTTTATGATCACATTTTGTTACCCCTGCCGTATGCCTCATGAATTTCACATGTACAACAGTCATTCTTGAGGACTTTATGCCTCGCTTTCGTGACAGAACTGGTCTGGCAAGAGTTTTATAAATATAGATTTGTGTGTACAGTTGAACTAATCAGATTACATAAAAACAAGGTTGCGATTTCTTCCAAATCAACTGCTATGTATAGTCTATAAAAGTAGTAAATTAAACGACGTACAGGGTGATTCAGGATCTCTGCAACAAACACCAAGAATCGATAGATCTCGCAACGAGGATTATTTTTCGTAAAACAACCCATGTTCTCCAATGCCTCGTGTAGGAGCTACGCGACACCGAAAAAGAGACTGGTTTTAGTGACATTTATAGTTAATTATTAAATTAATTAGTCATTTATTTCAAGTATCCTTGCGAACAGGTTACAAGTGTCCTGTCATTTTGCTGCCCCGTTTGAATGGAACTCTCTTCGGAACATGCTTCCGCTACTCCTGGAGGATGTACCCTTCAACCTGGTTGTACGTGAAAATCTGAACAACATTTACGGGGAGCAATGGATAGGGAGAGCCGGACTTGTTGCGTGGCCAGCGTGATCACCTAACTTCACGCCCTAATTTTATTTTTTATTTTTTTTTACTTTTGGGACATGAAGTAATACACTACTCAAATTGACACCAGAGGAACCAACTATGCGAGTATTAGCTACTTTTGATCATATTCGACACAGGCCGATAACCACTGCTACGACGGTGTAATGAATATAATCAGGTTCAGGGTAGACACTTTGAACACCTGTAACTTGTCAGCAAACATACTCAAATAATTCATTTCATAATTTATTAATCGCTAATGCCACTAAAACCTGTCTTTTTTTTTTTCGATGTCGCTTAACTCTTAAATCAGGCATCGGAGAACATAGGTTGTTTTACGAAAAATTATCCCATTGCGAGATCTATCGATCCCCAGAGTTTGTTACAGAGGTCCTGAATCACTCTGTATAATAAACTGTGTGTATATAAAAAAAGTTAGAGAAACTCATTATTTATGCAATTATAATTTCAGCAGAAAATTTTTCACATAATCATTTCAATTTTTGAAGATATCTAGGTCTATGCAAATAGCAAATAGCAAACCTTAGCCGTTACAAAAATGGAAGTTAGAAAGGCTTTATTTTATTACGAAAGAAAAATATTATTTACGTACGTATGTACTTAAAATAAAATGTGCATTGAAACAAAATTGTTACAAAAGGAATACACGTTTATAAAATTACTTTTTATGGTCTACCTATTCTTTCTTAAATGTTACAGAAATAAAAAAAAATAATGATAAATATGTTTCTCTGTAGAACAATTTGAATCTGAAATCTTAGAAAGCGTTTCCTACGGAGATGTGGTGAATTGATACCCTCTCCGGTCCACCCTCAAGCTTGCGTGTCAAGATCGTAGCCATGCCTTTAGAGGCTTTCTACTACAAGCCTCACACTGAACTCTCCGCACTGGAAAGACTGCCAACAGTGAACTTTATATATGGAAGGATCGGAGTGCAACTAAATGTTGCGATACATCGTTATTACGAACTTATAGGCCTATTGTTACTAGGCACAATAACTGAAATTTTTGGAGTAAACTAAGCCTCAAAAGCCTCTTAACAGCTTCGCTGCGTGGTTACGTCGATATCGTGTGAACCGCGCTTTAGAACTTGGACTTTCGCATCATAAAGAGTCGCCTCATTCCTTTTTTGGGAGGTAATGTACGAGTGTGTGATTCGAGACCGACAACGAAGGCTCTATCATTTCCCAACGTATCACCATCGGCGAAAAATGGAGCTTGTCGATACAGCTGCTTGTGCAAAACGTCCCAGACTCGAGAGATGTGAGGTGGTGAGGGTGGCCAGTGTACGAACGTGCAGACAGTTGTTAAGGCTGTGACTGAAGTAAGTACACCCATCTGAAGGGAGGAGGCATTCTCTGGAGTCGTGAGGGCCTCATAACGGGTGCTATCGGGACGCTCCCGGGTGAGGAGTTGTTGGGACGACACTGAGTTATTATGTGAGTTAGTTAAGGTGTGGTTAGGGATGTCGTTCCTCTTTATGACTGCTACCTTGGTTGGAGGGCTTGCGTGGATCTTCGATCTTGAATGGATCAAAGATGCCAGACTAAAGACCGTCAGATAGGAAAGGTAATCGAGTACAGTTGAAGTTGAAAGAAGAAAGGACACCAAAAAATGAGACACAAATGGGAGGTAATACAAGCATAAGTACAATTTATTCAAAATGCAGTGTGTCAACATGAAACCTTTACAACTTTAGATGTAAATAACAAATTACTGAGACAGGATATCAGGATGCGGTTTTTTGCATGTTAATCAAAAACTGTCGAAATTTTTGTACGAATTTTGTTGAATTGTTGAAATGAGTTTTTTGGTTGCATGTGTGAATTTTGGTGAAATCTGACAGTGGAGATGTGGAGACATTGTGCCATCTCCTGAGATATCCACATCATCTTCAATGTCAAATATCAGATTTCAACAAAATTCACACCTGCAACCAAAAAACGCATTTCAGCAATCCAACAAAATGCCCATGAAAACTAACAGTTTCTTATTAACATGCAGAAAACCGCATCCACATATCATGTCTCAATAATTTGTTATTTACATCTGAATTTGTAAAGGTTTCATGTAAACACCCTGTATAACAACAAAATATATCTTATGTGGAATCTCGCAAAGTTAGCCCATTTAATTTATGTTTTTGGAGAACAGCTAAATAAACTAAACTGTAAATAGGAATAGTGTTGATGACATAAGGAGTTGTGAAAATAGTAAAATGCAGAATAAGAATGTGTGTCGTCTTCATGATAGTACCTTTAGGCCTAAATTTTCACTCAGAATGTCTCAAGAAATTAGTGTAATACTCTATCGAAATTTGTAACCACGATAGTTTCCTTTTCGCGATTTACACGAATCTCTGTTAAAAAAAAAAAAAAACGTGAAAATAATTTTATAATAAAAAAACTCGAATATATTACATCATACTTGCTATCTCAGTATATAATATAACGATTGTTCACTCATTTCAGAGATAATGCATATATTTACAAAATAATTACCTGTTGAAACATTCAGTAATATATGTGATATGAAAGATATATACCAAAAGCACAAGCAACTGAATCTAATAGGTGCCTTATTGCATTATCAAAAAGAAAACTCACATGTAACGATGTTTCTCTGGATTTGTATGTCTTGAATAAGAAACGTCATTGTATTTGAAGGGTTCAGACCCATGGTGGACCAAGCGCCATTTTTAAAAAACGGAGAAATCAAGAGTTAAAAATAAGTGATTACCATAATTTAACGAAATATACAGCAAGTAAGATAAAGTACGTACATTAAAATCAAATGACATGTCAATCTCCATTAAATTATGGTATTTACTTAACTTTAACCCTTGCTTTCTCCGTTTTTAATAAAAGGCGCTTGGCCCTGTATGGCTCTGAACCCTTCTTGATCTAACTGTTTAACGTATATGACAAGATATCTAACAACTAACTGCAGGTTACATAATGCTACACAAGTGTCCACGGAACAGGCCATCCTAATAGAGACAAGGATATTTGCCTTGAGCAGGATTCGAACAAGCAACCCATTACATGGTATTCCCAACTACTATATACCAAAAGACCCTACGGCTGCTATTAGCTGCCTTAACGTATCCAAGTAGAACATCTCTATAGATTTTGATGTTTGAATAAAGTTTGTTCATAATAATTAGAATATCACTTACTTACTTACTTACAAATGGCTTTTATAGAACCCGCAGGTTCATTGTCGCCCTCACATAAGCCCGCCATCGGTCCCTATCCTGAGCAAGATTAATTCAGCCCCTACAATCGTATTGCACCTCCTTCAAATCAATTTTAATATTATCCTCCCATTTACGTCTCGGCCTCCCCAAAAGGTATTTTTCCCACCGGCTTCCCAACTAACACACTATATGTTTTCTGGATATCGCCCATACATTCTACATGTCCTGTCCATCTAAACGTCTGAATTTAATGTTCCCAATTATGTCAGGTGAAGAATACAATGCGTGCAGTTTTGCATTGTGCAATTTTCTCCATTCTCCTGTAACTTAATCCCTCTTAGCGCCATATATTTTCCTAAGCACCTTATTCTCAAAAACTCTTAACCTATGTTCCTCTCTCAAACTGAGAGTCCAAGTTTCACAACCATACAGAACAACCGGTAACATAATTGAAGTGACCACTGCACAAATAGGGAATGTCGTAAATATGTGAAAAATGAGATGAAGATTGAGTACTACGTGGTACAGTCATTAAGTTCTAAGTCTTGACGCCTGGAGGGTAGGCTCCCACAAGAATCTGGATGTATCACAAGATGCCGCATAACACGGCGTATACTTAAACAGAACCACATCCTCCCTCAAAATAGTCTCCGTTGGCAGTTATGCACGTTTGCCAACGTTGGAATAGCTGCTGGAAGCACCGTTGAAAGATGTTGGCAGGAAGGTCCCGTATGGCTTCTCTTGTGGCAGTCATGACCTGTTCGGAAGAATGAAATCTACGCCCACGTAGGGTTGCTTTCATGCGAGGAAAGAGAAAAAAATCGCATGGTGCGAGATCAGGTGAGTACGGAGGATGTGGAAGACTGTTGTCTTGCAAGTTCCTCTTGGACAAGGACAGAGCGATGTGCAGGGGCGTCGTCATGTAGCAACAGCCAATTCTTTGTACGCCATAGCTAAGGTCGCTTACGGCGAATTGAATCTCATAAACGGCCAAGGATCTCTTTGTAGCGGATTTTGTTCACAGTTGCACCTTCTGGGATGAATTCCATGTGAACAATTCCATTTGAATCAAAAAACAGTTCAAGCATCACCTTGCCTTTTGACCTGTCTTGTAGCGGTTTTTTCTGTCGTGGTGATAACGGCGTTTTCCAGGTGGCGGATTTTCGTTTCAGTTGCGGATCGTAAAGGAAACACCAAGTTTCGTCTCCAGTTATTATCCGGTTGAGAAACGTCGGATCATCGTCAGCACTACTGATGAGGTCACCACAAATCGTCATGCGATCATCACGTTGGTCTTGCGACAGGATTCGTGGCACACTGTGCTGGGTAACACGAGACATGTTCAGGTCATCAGACAGAAGTTTGTAGCAAGTACCATGGCTGACCCCTACTGTTGCTGCGATATCGTCTACAGATTGGGAGCGGTTAGCACGCACCAACGTTGCAACTTCTTGGATCTTGCGTTCAGTTCGAATTGTTTGTGGCCGACCAGTACGCACATCATCTTCCAAACTGTCTCTTCCTTGCAAAAAACGTCGGTGCCACCTAAACACAACACTGCGACTCACTGCGTCCTCACTGTAAACTTGTTGCATCATTTGAAACGTTTCGGCAGCAGTTTTGCCTAATTTCTGGCAGAACGTGATGTTTGCCCGTTGCTCAAACTGTGACATCTCGGGTTCCGACGTGCGCATTCAAATCACCGTCACAACAAAGACCGTAGTTCTGCTTACAGTGCATGCATTCAACTGTCTCTTGTTGGGTCGAGAGACTGACAAGGTATCATACCATGGCGCCACCTATGCGCTATAGTGCACCACAACGCCACTATGCGCTCAGTATTAGAACTTAATGACTGTACCATGTATAGATCAAAAGGAGTAGAATAAAATACACCTTGTTGCACTACAAGAAAGATGATAGTTCCAGCTTACGTCTGTTGACGAATTGGTATACAACACAAAAAGGGGGAATGTCAAAGTTTAAATTTAATTTGCTTCAAAATGAAATAGATTCGACATTCCTCCTTTTTGCAATGGACTCAACTGTTTTATAAATTCTACCTTATTATTATTGTTATTATTATTATCATTATTATTAATATTATTATTACTATTATTAAGAAATTCTTTTATTTATTCATATTTATTACACACATTTAAATTGACTATTACACGTTTACTACATCATACTACTTTTGAGCAATAAAACGGCAAGGAACAACGTGTTTCAACCAATCACGACTGCTTATCCTACCATTTTTATCACCTCCCTAACATGTGTTTGTTTGTCAACATTGTACTTTCAATAATTGTATCTTTTAAAATGATTAATGTTTACTTCATCATACTTAATTAAAACTTTTTTTATCGTTTATCTTGTTTATATTATTTAGGTTATGTTATAGCTTCTCCTATACGAGATTATGGATAGTCACGTATCAGAGTTTGTTTAATAAAGATCGATAACTGAAGGGGAATGCAATTGTTGTAATAAAAAAGATGCACTATCACCTTAAGTTTTTAACTTCGCTCTAGAGTATGTCATAGAAAAGTTCAGGATAACAGAGAGGGTTTGGAATTGAACGGGATACATCAGCTTCTTGTCTATGCGGATGACGTGACTATCCTAGGAGAGAAAATCCAGAAACGATTAGGGAAAACACGGAAATTTTACATGAAGCAAGTAAAGTCATAGGTTTGGAAGTAAATCCCGAAACGAGAAAATATATGTTTGTCTCGTGACCAGAACATTCTACAAAATGGAAATATAAAAATGGGAGATTTATCTTTCGAAGAGGTGGAAAAATTCAAATATCTTGGAGCAACAGTAACAAATATAAATGACACTCCGGGGGAAATTAAACGCAGAATAAATATGGGAAATGCGTGTTATTATTCAGGTGAGAAGCTTTTGCCATCTAGCCTTCTGTCAAAAAATCTGAAAGTTATAATTTATAAAACAGTTATATTACCAATTGTTCTGTATGGTGGTGAAACTTGGACTCTCACTTTGAGAGAGGAACAGGGATTAAGGGTGTTTGAGAATAAAGTTCATAGGAAAATATTTGGGGCTAAAAGGGATGAAGTTACAGGAAAATGGAGAAAGTTACACAACGTAGAACTTCAAGCATTGCATTCTTCACCTGACATAATTAGGAACATTAAATCCAGACGTTTGAGATGGGCAGGGCATGTAGCACGTATGGGCGAATACAGAAATGCATATAGAGTGTTAGTTGGGAGGCCAGAAGGAAAAAGACCTTTGGGGAGGCCGAGACGCAGATGGGAAAATAATATTAAAATGGATTTGAGGGAGGTGAGATATGATAATAGAGACTGGATTAATCTTGCACAGGATAGAGACTGATGGCGGGCTTATGTGAGGACGACAATGAACCTGCGGGTTCCTTAAAAGCCATTTGTAAGTTGTTTGTAAGTATTGAAGAAAATTTTAAATATGTGGTTAATGGAAAACAAATTTAAAAATAATTTTGTCATATGGTAATACAGTTGATTGGGATACCATCGAAATTGCAACAATAGCTTTTTTGGTTAGTGAACGCATCTACTGGACGTCAATGGAGTTAAAACTAATCTTTCTAAAGTTTTAACACCTTTTTCTTTACGATTCGAATGCTCTTAATGATGAAAAATTACAAGAATTCGAGTTTTCGAATTCCCAATCTTTTTCAGAATTCGCGTGATTCGAATGTTCCATCCTCATTAGAAACATACATTCTTCTGTAAAACATTTCCAATAACATCGGTATCACTACTATACAGATGTCCAGTATGTCCACGCAGCGAGAACATAACCTTGTAACTGCTATGCTAAAGACTGTATATTTTCTTACAAATCGTTTCTCACCGCTACCCTCTCTGAAGTGTCAACAAAAGAGAAACCTGTTCCTTTGGTAGCTTTGGAGAGAGACGTGTGAATGACAGAGGAGGAGAGTGTGCGCGACAGAGAAGGCTGTATTGTAGCCACGATTTTCGGTGGCTACTACAGTGTTTTTTAACACACTTTCCCTCCACTTCTTCATCTTTGTCTCCTCCCGCAGACTGTAAAGAATCAGGATACTTCGATTATTGCGACGTTTTGTTCAGTGATCTCAGGATTGATTCCGCTCAGAAACTACAGCGTGTTCATAACGCGTGCGTCCGCTTCATTTGTAATGTTCGATACTATGATCATATCTCACCTTCTTTCAAGAAGTTATCATGGCTTAGGTTACATGAGAGGAGAAATCTGCACTCACTTTCTCTCTTATATCGAATTATGCACTCTTCATCCCCCTATTATTTATTCGCTCGATTTCATACTCTCTCTCGCCATCATAATATTAATACTCGAGCACAACGCGATAACACGCTAGAAATTCCACTTCACGCATCGTCTCTGTATTCCTCATCCTTCACTGTTGCTACCTCTCGTCACTGGAACTCTCTGCCGCCTGAAGTCAAGGGCTGCCGAACATTGAATTCTTTCAAATCCAAGTTAGAAAATTATCTTATGACGAGTTGCCAAACTAACTTACTATTATGACAAGTGTTGTATTGCATGTTTCCACGTATTCACATTTTTTTTATGTTCTAATGATATTCAACTTATTTTATATTTTTGTTTTCATATTTTCCGATAATGTTATATCTCTAATGTGATAAGTTGAGCTATATATAATCTTAATTTTCCTTATTGTGTGTACTTAGAAATATTGTATTCACTGTATACTTTGTACTGCACTATTTTATTACTACTATTAGTATTATTATTATTATTATTATTATTATCATTATTACTATTCCTCTTTATTATTATTATTATTATTATTATTATTATTATTATTATTATTATGAATAATTGTCTCTTTTTGTATGCCTCATTTATTTTGACCTGCTGTTCACATATTATTATGCTTTTTTCTTTCTTTCTGTATGTTATATATTATGTCTGATTTCTTCTTATTTGTTGTTTATTTTTTATTATTATTATTATTATCTTATTCAGTTTTGTGTGTAAAATTGTAGTGTAATTTGTTAATTTGTAGTGTTTTTGTAACGCAGTCTTTACTCCTGGTTGAGTGTTAGAGAAGGCCGTATGGCCTTAACTCTGCCAGGTTAAATAAATCATTATTATTATTATTATTATTATTAAAGGTTGGCAAATTCTGGTACTAATAATATTATGACTTCTTTTTGAGAATTTTTTTACAAGTTTACTGAACGAGAGGAAGATTGGGTTTTTGCTTTAACGTGTAAAGGAAATGATCGTGGACAAGTTTCTGCACATAACCGGCCCTTCTCTCGCTCGGTAAAATGGTAAAAAATTCTCAAAAAGTACTATCATAATATTATTAGTATCACAATATTACCAACCTTTACCCTACAAGCCAATAGGGATATCCTGAACTAGCACCAGCAGATAGCGCGCGTGTACTTTGAGGGATGCACTTTGCGTGTGCACTTGTTTTCCGGTATATAAACATTGAGGATTTACGTAGTGTATTAGTACCTACATTAAATACTCTTAAAACAACTCAAAATGCCAAATGTTTGTTGTGTTTCTATATGTAAAAACCAGGGAAAGCCTTTTGTCTTCATTCAGGTCCCGAAATATTCTGAATATATGCTTTAAACCTTAAAAAATTTAACTAATTGAATTGCACCTCGAAAGTGATAGCTATTAAACAAAAATAACTACTTCAAGTAAGGAAATTCTAGCTACAGTTTCATTTTGGGAAAGGGAAAACAAAAATTAATAAAAACATAATATGCAATCTCAACAGCAAGCTATATTAGCTTTGATTATATTCAGTACTTCTAGGAGTCTGCGAAGTTCACCTCATCATTTTACGCCTGCAGTAAACTCCCGATTAACTGGGAAGTTTATTATTCAGGACGATGCATAGTGAAATCCATTTCGTGAATAATGCTTTTAATGTGCTGTAGACTAATTATTAAAACCATGTTTTTACTTCAAATTTTCAAAATCATCCTACATAGTATTCAAAAACACAGGAATAATCGTGATACTATTGCGGTCATATTACGAGGGCTATTCATAAAGTAATTTCCTTTTATTTTTCACAAACCCGTGAATGACGTTACAAGATTGCATTACAATACGTTTGAAAGTATACACTCTAATTTATTTTTCCACATAGTTTCCAGTCACATCGAGACACTTGTAGTAGCGTTTGACGAGCTTTGAAATACCGCAATCGTAGAATTCGGCCGCCGGCGACTGAAGCCAACCAACGACGCTGGTTTTCAACTCTTTGTCATCGTCAAAGCGCTTCGAGTCAAGCCACGTCTTCATGTGCATGAAGAGATGGTAATCGCTAGGCGCAAAATCTGGGCTACAGGGAGGATGATCCAATACTTTCCAGTTGAACTCTTGCAGTTTGGTCGCAGTACGACGCGCTGTATGCGGCCGGGCGTTTTCATGCAGGAAAATCACTCCACGGTTCAACATGTCACGACGTTTGATTTGAATGGCCCTTTTCAAGTTTATTAATGTGTTACAGTAACGCTAAGCGATAATTGTGGCATTCCTCTCCAAGAACTCCACTATCAAAATTCCTTTTGTGTCCCAGAAGACAGTTGCCATGAGTTTCGTCGTGGAAAGTGTTTGGCGACACTTTGTGGGTTTTTTTCGGCGAGTGAGTATGGCCCCACTGCATTGATTGAAGCTTTGTTTCTGCATTCACATACCGCACCCAAGTCTCATCTCCTGTCACAATCTGATCGAGAAAAGTATCACATTTTGCGCCTAGCGATTACCATCTCTTCATGCACATGAGGACGTGGCTTGGCTCGAAGCGCTTTGACGATGACGAAGAGTTGAAAACCAGCGTCGTAGGTTGGCTTCAGTCGCAGGAGGCCGAATTCTACGATTGCGGAATGTCAAAGCTCGTCAAACGCTACGACAAGTGTCTCAGTGTGTCTGGAAACTTTGTGGAAAAATAAATTAGAGTGTATACTTTCAAACGTATTGTAACCCAATTCTGTAACGTCATTCACAAGTTTGTAAAAAATAAACGGAAGTTACTTTATGAATAGCCCTCGTATATCATATTATCAAACATTGTATTTCATCTTTCTGTAACTAGAGAAAAAAAAATACGAGGAATTCAATCTCGATAGTAAGTTTATCGTATTATTTATTGTAAATTAAATTAAATTATAAGGTAAGAAGATACTGAATTATATTAAATCATACTAGGTTATACAAAATAATTATAAACATAATAATTTTGACACATACAGAAAACCAACATGCGGGAGAACGTAATCAACTGTAGCATATGACATACTATAGCCCTACAATATGTTGTGCCGCATGGAACGCTCCTGCCATCTAAACTTAAAACTTTGCATAAGATATCCCTATAGCCATCGGCATGAAATTACATCGAGAGGCTCACGTAGATTTTACAGTCACGTTCGACACTCCCACATTGTCTGTGACTTACACTGACAGAGAATGTCTGAGCTGCTGAGCAATTGATTTACGGAAATTAGTCAGCATTTCGAAATTACGTTTCCAATACGATTAAAATATTTGCAAATATAATATTCCCAACTAACTGTGAACTTTCTGACAAACAGGTGAACTACGAAAACTGGGGCATTACTTAAAAATAATTGAAAAAACCGACTTGAAAGAAGAGCATTGCAAAGAAAATGAAATGCAATACAATTTATTACAATTCAATTGCGAATATAAATAATAAATACGATCAAATATCAGAGAAAACAGTAACAAGAACGAGAGCAATAGTGCAATGAAAATAATATTCACAGATAAGCTCAAATACTGAGCAATTTTTTCCTGTAAATTTTCACCGAAGACACAAATAACATAGATAGACAGATAGGCAGACAAAGAGAAAGACAGGCAGACAAATACACAGACAGATAGGTAGAGCGATGGCCAGACAGAGACGGAATGAAAGGTAAACAGACATAGAAAGAGAGAAGCAGGCAGAGAGGTACACATTCATTTCGCCAATAAAATTAATTTTAATTTTGGCAGAAACAATGTACACATGTGTATATATACATATTTAAAAAATTTTCACTCAATATGTTCTGAGTTATGAAGGACAGCATTTCAATTATTCAGAATAAAATCAATTTGAAGCGGTGCCATTTTAGAATTCATAGCAGAATTATTTATGTCCCAAATGTATTTTGTCAACGTGGACGGAATTAAATTGTATTTACTTCCATTTAGAATCAAATATAATTGATGACGTCATTTACTTAAATATCATGTTCTCGTAAATACGTAAAAATATTCAAAAAGGTTTTTTGTTGATTGAATAAAAAAAAATTACAGCACATTTACCTCATTATATCAAATAAACTGCATGGAAAACTATGTACTTATGGCATTAACTTCAACAATTTCAGTAATTCTATTTCATAAGCAGATTAAGGATTTTATTTAATTTGTATTGATCATTTCTACGATTGTATTGGTGTCCAAATATCAAAATTTATGTTCAGTTGACATCAACTAAGACGGAGGCTAATTAAATAATTTCACAAAAATCTTCAAAACAATATCTTGAAAATGGTTTATGTCAAGATAGAGAAAAAATGCTCTTTCTGTACATTCTCAGTGATGCCCTCTTGTACATTTAGTACCGATAACTCAATACCGATGTGAAAATTATACATTACTCTATTGCTGGGATCATAACAACATTTAAATATACTGCAGTGGGATCGAGAAGTCTCTCCGCAGTGCTTGTGTAGTCGATAATCCACTAAGCAGAGAATTCAAGAGTATTTGGTAGAGAATTCAAGTGGCAGCACTGGCCGCTAAGCAAATGATGGACTGTATGTGTGAGGTTGTCAAACCAGAATGAATGGAGGAGTGCCAACTTTCTACACGGTTGTATTCTAGGGTTACTAGAACTAATAGAGCTGCGGAGGGACTTTTCGATCGCACTGTATAAACAGAGTGATTCACGAGGATTTACTGCCACTTACGGAGCTTAATTCCGAAGACATTCTGAGCAAAAAAATGTCATAAGCATATGTCCTAATCTCAATATTTTCAGAGTTACACTAACTTGAAGTTGTTAGTAAAATAGGCCTACCTTTTTTCCTTAGTTTTAAGAGTAAAAGAATATTACAAATAGAGAATGAACTGTTCAGAAGTATCATTTCTTTAATTGGCTAGTGTTCTGAAGCTAAAAATGTGTTTTTAATTGCTTTGTACAGATTTTGTTTTCAATTTTTAGCTAAAAATTACATTATTCTTACGCACTTACCACAAAAATTGTCACTAATCATAAGACTTTAGCAACTTGATTATTATTTACAGTTTAATTATGAATCCTAATGTGCACTCTTGAAGAATTTACAAGAGTGGCGTAAGGAAAATAATTTTTAGATAAAAATCGAAAAAAAAAATTCCGTTCGAAGCAACTATGAAATTCACAACACATTTTCAACTTTAGAATACTAGCTAATTAAAGAAATAATACTTCTGAATAGTTCATTCTTTATCTGTAATATTTCTGCTGACGACACAATCTCACGCTGTCATATTCATTTCGATAATCGTCGTAGTGTAGAGCTGTCATTCGAAAACACTTCTGTGCAGCAACTTGCAACATGTGATGTCGCTAACATTGAAATTCAATACACATTCTTATAATTTCACGTTTCTTTTAATGCATATAAGTATTTTTGTAATTTTAACACACAAGTCTTAAATAATATGGAATATATAACCATACTTTTTTACAACATGATAGGACTTACTGGTGCATATCTAGATTTCATGAGACGTAAAATCTTGACAACTATACAGGCTACTTTTCCAGTTGAAATGATGTATTTGAAGCTCTTGCCAATGTTATCTGAGACACTGAAGATTCGAGTTGCTCAACTTCCAACTGGAGATATGCATCTTTCATCCAATGTGCTTATTGTCGTTTACATTTGAAGAGTCCACTGCAAGAATGATGGATGTCACTTTCTTGTCGAAAATGAACCAAGACTGTCAATGCGTAGCCTAAGACATATAGAATCCACATACAGAGTTATATGGCATTAACACTGATAGTCATTGTCCAGTAATGATCGGAAAATCACAGTTAAGCTTTGAGCGCTAAGCATTTCAAACTTTCAATTGCTTCTCCTGCAAAATGTATTCCAAATGACATCCATCATTCTTGCAGTGGACTCTTCATTTGTGCTTAACGGATTTCTATATCAACACCGACAAACATGTTTAAGTATATGTAAGGATAGCTAAAATTAGTAGAATAATCATTATTTATAGATGAGTTTCCTTCCGTATTCATTATTAGGGGAGAGTCGGGTAGTATCGGACATCGGGTAATATTGGACAGTGAGTTTCTTTCATCTACCACACGATGATAGTACCTTATTGACGTGGCTACGTTTCTGTGATGTCGCATAGAGAAACGTAACCATGTCATTCAGGTACTACCATATGGTGGTAGATGAAAGAAACGCACTGGCCGATACTACCCGATGTCCGATACTACCCGACTCTCCCCTATACCAATATCTATCTAGGTTCATAAAAATTATATAATTGCACTATGGGCAGCTGCAATTGGTACCATAAACATTGATTACAGCTGAACTTTCCATCGTATTTGATTTTATACCATTATCAGTAAGGCGTCCACACCTGTGGAGTAACGGTCAGCGCGTCTGGCCGCGAAACCAGGTGGCCCGGGTTCGAATCCCGGTCGGGGCAAGTTACCTGGTTGAGGTTTTTTCCGAGGTTTTCCCTCAACCTAATACGAGCAAATGCTGGGTAACTTTCGGTGCTGGACCCCGTACTCATTTCATCGGCATGATCACCTTCATTTCATTCAGACGCTAAATAACCTAGATGTTGATACAGCGTCGTAAAATAACCCAATAAAATAAATAAATCAGTAAGGCACTTCGCGACTGTACCTTGTGAGGTAATACTATTGACAAGTGGGATATCTTTTGCGAAGGTTTACCTTTAGATGGCATGCGGCACAACATATTGTAGGGCTATATCATGTCGAATGCTACAGTTGATTGCGTTCTCCTGCTTGTTGCTTTTCTGTGGCAGGACTTTCTTTTTTATAATATATTAGTACAAACTAAGGTGTAACTTGACACAACACAGAACGAACACAATACAGGAAACACACAGCCAGCCACATGGAGGAGGGATCAGTCGCCAGGAATTGGAATACGTACAGATCTGCTGGATTTTCAAGTATGTAAACTATAGAAATAATGAAATTATGTTGGATATTTTGAGTAAGTACCGAAATACGTTTCACACTCATATTTTTAAGAGCAGTTAAGTAAAGAAATAGCTAATACTGCTAAAACAATTATTTCCCTTATTTGAACATAAGATTATTTTTAGATTGTAGTTAAGAACAGACAAGTCAAAAGATGAGTTACGGACTGATGAAATTAGTGACAATAAGCGTGAGTAACTTAAAAGCACTAATTTGAATTGTTAATTTCCCTCCAGTCAAGTTATAACTGCAATTAAACAAAACAAGCACAGATGGCGACTTCGTAAACCTATCTTCTCCATAAAATACTTAATGAGCAATGAACCAAACCGTTTTCGTTGACTGTTTAGTAGTAATCTTATGTTGCGGTCGAAATTACTGATGCGAAAACCACAGATATAAAACGAAAACTGAAATTAATATGAATGTATTGTGAACGATACCATATCATCAGTAATTACTGCATAGGTATACAGAACTTTTATATAGAGATTAGTCATTTATTCAGGCACTTAATTTTTTATCTTTTCATTCTACAAATAAGAAATTAAGTTTTATACAACATTTATTTCCAATCACAGAAGTTATATTGGAATGATGACACAATGAACTGACAATTCTGAATAACGATGCAATGAAAATGATACGAAGAAACGAAGTAATTCGAGGAAAGTTACTTCAAAACTATTTTCCCATAAACATCACAAAATCTGTCTAGGATCGACACACGATTGTGTGTTTTTTTTTTAACAGGCTGAGCGAGTTTCGATTAATTCCATTTCTAAATAAATACCAAATATCCTTGGTGTGTTTTATTTTAAGTGTTATAATTTAGGTCCTAGAACTCAATGATGACGGACGTGAAAAGAAAAAGAGGAACACGAAAAAGAAAATAAGCAAAATGAAAATAATGACGTTTAGAAAAATGAGAAGATGCTGCTGCTGCTGATGATGATGATGATGATGATGACGACAATGACGAATGATGGCAACAGATGTGTTCGACAATCAGAATACAAGATGAAAAAAATATAAAGAAAGACAGTCTATCTGTGAAAAGAAAGATATCAGAACGAAAAGCGAAATGAAAGGAGGAACAGATAAGAGGAAAGAGTCCAAGAAGAAGACAACTTTGGAAAGGAAGAGGTTAAAAACCTAAAGCTAGAATGATAGTTCAAGAGAAGCAGAAGTAGTCAGAAAATAAAATGACAGAAAAATGTCTGCGCTATATCAGGGATACACTGGCACGTAAAATACTACAGTTGTGTTGGTTTGAAGGTTTAATTTTTGTTTCAGTTTACAAATGGAAATTATGGATCTATAATAAGATAAATAATTAATAAAGGACAGACGATATATTTTCTCTTCACATAATAATAATAATAATAATAATAATAATAATAATAATAATAATAATAATAATAATAATAATGTAATAATAATAATGTAATAATAATAATTATAATAATATAATAATAATAATAATAATAATAATAATAATAATAACTATAATAATAATAAATTTATTGGTATACTAAAAGCCAGGTTATGAACCAACTAAACAGGAAGTAGTTGGCAGGGCGGGAGGAAAGTGCGGGTTAGAGGGGTAGCCTGTACAGCGATGACACGTTGACAGTGGGGGGGTTGGAGGGGAAAGGAAGAACGGAGCTTTTCATTGGACCTCACGTGAAAATGTCGTCTGCTAATGAAAATCTGGCAACGGAATCACGGAGAGAGTGTAGCCAAACTTCCCAGTTCATTTGCAGTACCACGTGCATTATGAGTCGCATTTCGTACCAGCGTCATTAGCTCGTGCTTTCTTAAAAGCAGTAATTTTAATTACTAATATTGTTGATAGTGTTATCGAGAACTATAGTCAGTAGTTATTTTAAACATATCGGTGACAAACGCTGAACATGCTTTGAATCTCGCGCCACTATGTGGCAATAGAGCTCAGAAAGAGAGCAACAAAACGTTGCTTCCGGTTTAGTCGGTTCATAACCCGGTTTTTAGTATAGAACAAAGATACATATTGGTTATATGAAGCGACTTTTCGAAATTAGTCCCAATTCACAATTTATTCACTACAGTTAATTCAAAGTATATCGTAAGTGACTATTATCACTTTAATATTGCAGGGTTTGTGTTTACAAATCAATCGAATGGTCGTACAGATATAATTTCTCTCGATGCAGAGATATTACTGAAGGAGGCAAGCGGCATGGTTAATTTTATTCGTATTTATAGCGCCCTCATATCCGTAGCGAATGGAGGTGGCGTCATTTGGTGATGTCACAAGTTACATGTGTTCATAGCATAACTACTAATGACATTAGCATTCGAATGTGACTCATAGTCTTGTTACAGTAGGTAAGCATTTGAAATTGCTATTTTCTGCTTCACCACGGGACGGTTGCTTATGTTCGGTATGAGGAAAGACGTATTCCACGTCAAAAGGAATTTTCGGAAGAGAAAAAAAAATTGGGAAAAAAATTATGGGGGACAAGATGTTGAAGAATGACATTTCGAAAAGAATGAAAGGAAGAAGAGTGATAAAATGAGAAGAAGTATTGAGAAATGGGAAAATTGAGGAAGAAAAAGAGAAAAATGTTCAAAGTAGGGGAAAAAACGAATGATAAAGGGGATACTTACTTACTTGCTTTTAAGGAACCCGGAGGTTCAGTGCCGCCCTCACATAAGCCCGCCATTCGTCCCTATCCTGAGCAAGATTAATCCATTCTGTATCATCATATCCCACTTTCCTCAAATCCATTTTAATATTATCTTCCCATCTACGTCTCGGCCTCCCCAAAGGTCTTTTTCCCTCCGGTCTCCCAACGAACACTCTATATGCATTTCTGGATTCGCCCATACGTGCTACATGCCCTGCCCATCTCAAACGTCTGGATTTAATGTTCCTAATTACGTCAGGGGAAGAATACAATGCGTGCAGTTTTGTGTTGTGTAACTTTCTCCATTCTCCTGCAACTTCATCCCTCTTAGCCCCAAATATTTTCCTAAACACCTTATTCTCAAACACCCTTAATCTATGTTCCTCTCTCAAAGCAAGAGTCCAAGTTTCACAACCATGAAGAACAACCAGTAATAAAGGGGATAACAAGGAAAAAAGAGGAAAGCAAATAAGAGAAGATAAAGAGTGAAAGAACAGAGAGTAAAGGAGGAAAACAAGGATATGGATAAATGTAAAGAGAATAAACAAAGAAAGAATAAAGATATACCCTGGCAACCAGAGTAGGAGGAGGATAGGAAGATGAACAAAATTAGGAATATGATTTCGAAGAAGAAAAAATGATGATGATGATGATGCAAGAGATGAATTAGGAGAAAGATTAAGACTAAGAATAAGATAGGAAGAAAGAGAAGAAGAGAAACGGTCTGTTAGTGAAAATAAATAATTATTTCAACTTGAACATAATGTTCCAGCTTGATAAAATATTGAATGTACAAGTGAAGAACAGACGTGGATGGCAATAATATAGAATTCTGGGAAACCACGCGGACATTTGAAAAGGCAATTACTCTAATTTCTGTATAAAATTCCAAGCATTTATACTACTCCAAGAGAAGCAGAGATCCTTGGAGGAATTAGACTAATTGAGGATCAGGCATATGTCGCCCAGGTTAATGGGAAACCACCTGGAACGTGCCGGGTCAGTTTCAAATTGGAAGGGAGCGACTGTTGCCATCGCAACGTCTCAGCTGCCTGCCATCTTGAAGAGCAGTTTGACTCAGCCTGGTCACATAAAATCTTATTCCCCTCATTGTCTCTGTCTGCAACACCGCACACCTAATATTACTCTCATGTTACTGTTTACGAACTTGATTTATGAGGACACTATTCTTCTAAGAGGGGAAAAAGATATATTTAAATAATTTTTACATATATTATTCAGAAATGAAGACGATCACAATAATATACAGGGAGGAAGTGAAAAAATCTGCAGATTTTCACAACGAATAGCTCATGTTCTATGTAAGAAAAAAGAGTAGTATCACATTGATGGAAAGTTCATAGTATTCTCAATAAAATGTTTTTTTTTTTCAAATGTTGAACACCCTCTTATTCGGTAACTATTGCGAATAGGATCGTGATTTTTGCACATCGATAGAAAATCTAATAAAGAATCTCTTATCTGTCTGGTGTATTTCAATATCGTGGTCGGTTGGTCGGTTTTCGTGTAAATTTAATTTAAAAACTACTCATTTCAAGCCACTGAACGATGAGAGCAGATTGCAACGTCGTAACGACAGATAGAGGCTCGCATACAGAGACCTCTTAAATCTTTATTACGAGAAGAAAGACGATTGTTAGCGGCGATGTTGTTAGACTGTTGAAACTTCCAACTCAATTTTCTAACGAAACGTGCATTTAAACACGAAACGTAATATAGGTTTTCTACTCCTTTAAATGTACCCTATCGTATCTTTCAATCTTCAAGGTTATTCCATTTCCACTCTGCATAATGATTTGTCAAAATATTCATTATTATATTTGACAAATCCCTTGTTTTGGAATTCACAAAATGCGCACTATATTGAGTGCTATCCTTCAAGGAAACTGCGACACACAATATGAATGTAGATTAATTTCCACTTCTTCAAATTTCACTTTAGTCAACGATAGTCTTTCCGAATCAACCTGCAACTCTTATGTAAATGGATACCGAGCTAAAAATCACATTCTGGAATGATATATTTCAATACAACATGCAATTAATTGTACACATAATGGTGTAAACTAGACCTTTCTACGACTAATGGTTTCCAAATAACATATCTCTAAACGTGGATACTGACAATGCTTGTGACGTCACACTGCTGCGTTGCACCGCAGCAAGTCCATTGTTATTTTAATTAATCATGCTACAGTCACTATAACGTAGCCTATGTCCAAATCACGAAAAATACCGTTCTTCTTTTCATAACAAAATGTTAAGCAGCTACGAGCTTATACAACGCAAGCCACAGGTTCGGCAGCGTGACGTCAGTAGCAGTGGTGGACAAAATTCCTTTGCTAGTATATTGAGAACTATTTCACATTTTGAGTTACGGTTTTCATTGCTGTCATTAGCTTCCTGTTGTCTACAACATATAAAAAAAATAATTTCTAGAAAAGTACATAGAAAATTTGTGGGTTTTCAGTGATGAACGAGATGCAATATCCTAATGAAACACGAAAAAATATCAGATAATAGGAATATCTTATACTATGTACATCATGCACCAATAATGTCATGTGCTATTCAAAGAAATTTTCATGCTACTATATATAAAAATCATTTCAAGTGACACCCGCATCTGTTCAAGTTTCGTAACTTACGAATGCACGTGATTATTCACTGCAAACATCACGACGAAAATTAACATCACGGCTCAAGCGTGTGTCTACTAGTATAGCTTCAGAATGTCGGGAGTTGACTGTACTCCACGAACATGCAGCGACGACGAGCTTGTTTATATCCTTATCCGTTGCATTACCTGTGTTAGGCGTATTATATACCCAATGTGTCTTTAACTTCAGTCTTTAGGTAGCTGGAATACGGAGCCTAATCATTACTATTATTCATAATTATATTTCAATAAATGCTTTAGTAAATATGAAGTCAAGTACTTTTCAAAGTACCGGAAAATAAACCAAAACTTAATTTTTCAAGTATGTACAAAATTTGAAATCTATATAAAGAAAACAATTAAGAAATTTGAGTGTTTTCATGACAAATTCTTGCAAACGGGATAAGAACACTACTTGAGCCGTCTCTTTCAAAGTATCATCGCCCGTTATTCAAATTTCTCCTGCATCTCTCGCTTTCTACAATCTGTTCACCACACTAATCTCCATCTTCTCAAATTACCGAGAATTTTATTTGTTAGGCGAACAATAATGGTTCTTAATGTCTAACATTGCAAAAGTTGTAGTGGCACGCAGGAGTGAACGAAAGTGACCGAAACTGCCGTCGAGTGGGGAAAGGATAAAAGGGAGGAAGGGAACTTGTGGATCTCTCTATTAGTCGGGCGGACTGTATCAATCACAGTATCCCGAAATACTCAGGGACTTTTCAGATCGGAGGTGCGTCTCCTGAAGATATAAAATATCTGTATTCTATCAAACAAGGACAGTTATTTTACATGCCGTAAATTTATTACCAGCTTTGCTTTTTCCGGAGTAATCATAGGGAGCATTTTTATCATTTGTCATCGTAGACCACAATTAAACCCGAAAACTTCGGATATAATGATAAACATGATAATAATCAATCAATCACCGACGACAAAATAACACGTGTTTCAAACAACTATGTAAGAAACGGAAGAACTCGAGTGTACATCATTATTTGGGTTCTTCTGTTTACACTTGTTTTAAATTCTTGTGGTTCAGGTTTTCCCTCGTCTCTAAAAGATAGCTGAAAGAGCCAGGGGACAACCAATCCACATGTCACTTGCGCCAGAACGTGAGTAGAAAACCATTCTGCACTTCGAAGTTGCGATTGAGGGTTGATGGCTTTGCACCTGAGTTACGTCCCTCACCTCTCCAGACAAAAAATACCCTTAATGCGGAGAAATCCATTATTTAGAAGTGAACTGGTATTCGGCGATAGAAGGAAACGTGATCTGAGATGCGACTAGAGTGGAATTGTAAAGTATAAACCAATATGTGCTCTCTAAAAGTAATAATTATTTAGAAAACATTTTGAGGAGAGAAACTTTTAAAATGCGGAAAGATACACGGTGTTAAATTCAAACATCCCTGATTTCAATTAATCAGTGCTAACAAGGTATGCGGAATTATGAAATGAGACTGGTACTGAAAGAAAGAGAAACTCAACGAATTTGTATTTCATTTGTTTGAAGTTGATTGTTTTGTCACTACGTTGCGCAACAATCGCAAAAGCAAAATTGGCAACTCCACAGCAACGCGGACAAACGGTGGTGTGGTATGCGGAGACGAAATCCGTGATTTCAACGCAACGAAATTACAGACGAGTGTACGGAGGAGTTGCACCTGATGCAAAATCAATTAGGCTCTGGTTCAGCAAGTTGCTTACGACCGGCAGTGTCCTAAAACAATCTGGAAGTGCTAAGCGTTCCGTGACAGAAGAAAAGATGGAAGAAATTCGAGCGGTATTTCAGAGAAGCCCGAGTAAATCCAGCCGCTTATGTAGAATTCGATGCACAGTTGTCGGAGGCATATTGAATTGCCTTTATGTTTTAAAAGCATAGAGATTTTACTACAGATTTTTCGATCAGTTTTTCATATGAAATAAAACGAAGTTTGTAATGTCTTGGTTGCCTCTCTCAAGGTCGAGCATTGCACAACATTATTGCCGATCACATCATCTCATTCTAGTGCCGAAGTCATAAAAGCATAGAAATCTACCTCCGTGCCCTACATGCACCTTCATGACATATAGGCCCTAAGGAGAACCCCTTAGTGCCCCATCTTACGTGCACAGTGCCCCAAGTGCTCACAGTAACCGTAGTAGAGCTGTTCAAGGACAAACTATTAAGTACTAGATCATTTGTATGGTACTGAAGTCTCAGTTCATTTGGACTAAGTCGCTCGGAAAGTCCAATGGGAGTTCAAGACGTGTGGACGGCGTGGACAGTTTGAGACACAAACAGGCTCAGAAACTCGCTCCCCCCGTAAGCTCTTTTGTCACGCTTACAAGCACTATTGCGAAGTCTATCGCTTATAGAATAAAAACAAGAGTATCAAATCGCTCCAGCTTTAACAGAAATTCGGATTTTCTGTATGCATTTATTTCAACAGCACAACATTGTTTCATTAATTAATATATTTATTTTGTAATGTACTAAATAAAATAAGAATGATAAACTTAATGAATTAAAATACAAAAATAAGAAAGTAATACTTTATACAATTTCATTCCCCGCATTGAGTAAAACTCAAACAAAGGGATATATTTGTTAATAAAGGACTCTGAGGCAATAACGCCATATCCCATACCATAATAGTAATAACTACAATGTCATATAGAAGAAAATGTGTTTTTATTCAGTTTCCACATTACTTTATTTTATAACTTACGAGTAAATGCCTCTGTGAAGGAAAAATATAACCAAAGAAGAAATGGAATTCAAATTAATATATCCCCTATAGTAATAATCTGAGCTAGGAAGTTGATACCGAAACTGTTACGTTGTGTGAGCTTGGACTATATCTCTACCCAATGAAAGGTAGCAGTGCAACTTTCAATGTCAATGAACCAGAACGACAAACATGTACAGCGGCTGGTAACCAAACTTGCGCTCCAATCGTCCACGGCCTTAAAACAAGAAAAGAATAATCGAACAATAAAAAAACCAATAATTTGTAATTATAAACTTCGTAACTCTCAATCTAAAATAATTTACCCGTTCATATAAAAATGTCATACAAAATATACAATTATGATTATAGCCTCACTATAACGAATAACAATGAACATTTTCATTTTATGAAAAGAATTACTCCTTTTTATGTTCAGAAAAAAAAAAACATTTGTACTCTGAAAATATGCCTTGTACGTTACAAGATGTTACTGGAGAAAATCTGAAATGTGATACAGTATTTCTTACTATCATCACGTGAACAACAACTCTGTTAATCTAATAGTTTATCACATAAACTAATATTAAACCCATAATTGTTTTCAAGAAAATTTTTCATTTCTATTGTAATGACAGCTAGGAAGTTCGTATCCTAATTCTGACGTTGAATGAACTTGGACTGTAACACAACTGAATGCATAGCAGCACGAGACGTCAACAGACCAGAAAAACAAACACGTATTGACGGCTGGTAAATAAATTTGTCTTTCAACAACATTGACGATGAATAATCCAGGAAAAAATAAATGTGTTACACAGTCGTATTTGTATAATTATTTAATAACAGATAATTTTACATTTTTGGAATTATGAATAAGTTAATATTAACTTACGTAAATAATACAATACTAACAGAAGCTCACTTTATTCAAAACCTAAACTATTAATATAAATTAACAATATTCTTCGAACTATTTACGACTGTATACAGGTCCACAGAATGTTACTATGCGTTGTTTATGTGAACTGCATCGTCTGTAGCGAGCGGGAGCTGGGCGACGCGAGTGACTTGTATACTCCTCGCTGTACTCAACTGAAATCTACTGCTTTGGTACAAACTTCCTATGGTAATAACAGATGTGCTTATAATGAATTAACAGCAAGTTACACTGAAATTTCATAAACAAGAAGAAAATGAGTGGTTTTTAAATTCTGTTTCCAAATCATTAAATTTTAATAAAGTGATACTGAACAGATGAAAGGTATGATTAGAGTGAATTTTTTTAATTAAACATTTTTAACTTAACTGATAATTACGAGTGATAAAGTATAAGGGTGGCCAGATTCACATCGATAAAAAAAAAGGACACGAAGCTTAAAAAAGGAGGACATTGTTCGAAAAAAAGAGGACAGAAAATATGTATTTTGATTTAGGATTAGGCCTATATTATACTTTAAATTATGTCAATATACTGTACAGGTTTAGGCTTATATCATACTTAAAAGTATGTTAATATCTATTTTATTATAAGATAATTATGATAAAACAATAATAATAATAATAATAATAATAATAATAATAATAATTTTACAGTTATCTTCACATGAAAGTCAAGGGAACTATAATTACGAGTATTAAAGAGGACAGAAAATATCTGTTTATATTTAGGCTTAGGCCTATATTGTATTCAAAATTATGTCACGCATTTGCCACGTATTTGCAAATTACTTGAAAAAGGCGTCAAATCAGATAATTTCAAAATATCAGGCATACAAGTTACGAAAAGGAGGACATTTCTTGATTTTTTTAAAATCCGCCTGGACCTCGGACAAAGGCCTAAAAAGGAGGACATGTCCGGACAAAAGAGGACGTCTGGTCATCCTATGATAAAGACGTATTAAAAATTACGTCTTCTGAAATATGATCAATTTGATTAATAGATCGATAAAATTAGTTTATTTATATAAATTTTTGATAAATTATTATAAAAATAACTACATTATAAAATTGATGTTTATAAATTGTACAATTTATGTAATTTTAATTTGCTTAATTTTAATTCAACATGTTCTCAAAGATTAGCACAACGTAATGAGGTAATATCTTTTAATGCAATACTGCAGGATTAATTATTAGATTAAATCATCAACATAGTCTCCATTATAAATAACAATACAGGATGTATCTATATATGTGTCCATAAATGTGGGGGCATATTCCTGACACCAAAACATAATAAAAAGTTCATATGAACATGGGTCCGCAAACCCTTCGTTAGGGACTTATGGGTTTATTGGTAATGGTACATGTGATACATTTAACAACACACATTTACAAAAATTGCTCAAAGTGACCTCCTCCTGCTTCGATGCATGCCCTGAGCATGCGTTCAATGCTTTGCCGTACTCTGTGTAAATGCCCTGGGGTATTACAGATTTGATCAAATCCATTTTGGATACGCTCCCTCAGAATTTCGATATTAGGTACAGGTGTTGAACATGTAAGTTTTTTCCACAAGGTAAGTGCCTCCCAAGGTATCTTTCTGCATAAAGTTGACGTCCTGCTACTGTATTCCCATCTGCTAGGCCATAAATGTAGAGTATAAGCTTATCCGTCATTTCTCTCACTGAATACATCTTGTGATGTGATGAATGTTACTATGAATAACACAAAACAGAACAAAACGCAATTAGACAAAAATAAACAAATGTCATGGCCAACTGTAATGAAGAAAGTTGGAAAAATGCAAGTTTGAGGTGAACTACATAATCGGGGATCACTACAGGAAATTCCTTTCATAACTAAGTAACGAAGCGTTGTTCATATGAACTTTTTGTTATGTTTTGGTGTCATGAATACGCTCCCACATTTATGGACACATATATAGATATATATTAAAGCGAAAACGTTACTCCATATATAGTAATGTATAGGGGGCGGATGTTGATGACCTAAAAATCTACTTAAAATGATCATTAAAATGCCCTTAAACTAATGGAAAAATGACACATAATATTAAAAAAATGACATTTAAATAGTATTCACCGTACTCGTATCACAACTTCTTAAAAATTAGTCACCTTGTTTCAATGACTGCCCGGCAAATCTCGGAGAGAGGAGGTAACTTTCTGGAATTTAGCTAAGATAAAGGAAAAGAACATGCAACAAAATGAAGGTTTTAAGGGAAAATTATAGATTTTAATGAGGGTTTACAATGTATTTCAATCAGGAGTGTCCATGTCAGTGCCTTCATTCTCCGTCTCCTCGTTCCGCGCTTCACTTTTGCTACCAAAAGAGTATAAATTACAAAACAAATTGTGAGCGCAGCGTGCATTCTTGCAATCTTTATGTTAAAATTACTGTCTACTACAGTAGACATCCCTTCCGAACCATGTTGAGGAGACAACATCCTGTCCAGGACACGGTGAAAGTTTCCCCCCTTCCAAACATAAATTCTAAAGACATCCTCGTACCGACAAAAGAACAGTACCGGTCAAAGTCCTTACTTAAACTACGCTGCTGGCAAGCATTTTATATTATTTCCGTTGTGTGAAGTGAAGCCTTCAATGGAATGAGGGATGGACTTTAGAGTCTGTTCCAAACTATAAAACTCAAACTTCACTGTTATTCAACTATTCAATAGGTAATTACTACTGACTTATTTGCTTAGAAAATTATTTAACAGACCTATCGGTAAAGAAGAAAGTAAAGTGCATTCCAAGGGCCAAGAATATATAACAAATTTATATTTAAATATCCTGATCTTGTCAACTCGAATAGTTCTAGTATTAAATTAAAAAAGTTATGTATGGATTTTATAAAAATGGAAAAATTGTAAATTTAAATTTATATACTATAATTGCAAATTGTATTGTATAATTATTAATTATAATTGTATTGTATAATTATTAATTTCAATTCAGGAATCCGCCCCTGAGCACGAGTTCTACTCTTTCAGGGGCGAGCTAAAGTTTTTCTGTATATTTTATATTTTATGTTACAATTATTAGCAAAATAAATAAATAAATAAATAAATAAATAAATAAATAAATAAATGATCTAAAAATTCTTCAAAGTGATAAAAATAACCAAAAAATGCCGAAAAATATAAAAATGACCTATTAGTTCAAAAACGTCAAAAAATGCAAAATATGCAATATAAGAAATTGCTTTTTTTACGTTGATATTCACATAGAAAGGATTTCTATATTAATAGGCATCGTCTTAATGTGAAAAATAAGTAGATTACTTTTCATCATCACCCCCTAGTAATGTAGCCTATAATAAGGTGTAAAATCAATGTATTCACCTAATGATATGTAAAGACGTAAATATTAAAAAGAAATTTGTTCTCTAATTTTGCTCTCTATACTCACATGACTTTCATTCATAATATGTCACGAAATAATATAAAAAAACTATGCAAAAATTGATGCGCTGAATGGCAACACTGCGTGTAGGCTTAGTGATCTCTGCTATGCACCTTAGCAAATGGGCATAGAGCCGACTCAACGTCTCACTGGCTGTTTGAGAGAGCGAGTGTGTGGGACTCGAATGTATCCAGTACATCTTAACGCCGCTGTATGAACTGCGTTTGGATTGGGTACCAATGTTTAATTTGGTCGGGCGCAGTCCATTTAAAAACGAGACCCATTCGTATCCAAAGCGGAGAATGAGCTAAATCAGTGTCCCACACTCCCGCATTGCACAGCTTTAAACCGTAGCCTGTCAAACTATTTACTCCAAAGTTCACATCTTTCTAAAATTCATCGCCTTGGAGTTGATTTGAAAACAAGGCATCTGAGCCAAAGGCAACCATGGTAATCATCATTGCCAATGCTTTATACATTAACGTTAAAATATTGAATTCATCTTAATTTTTATAACAGTATAACCAGTGAAATTTGAGTTGTGAATTGCATTTTATGTGTTCCTTTTTTGTATGATGATTAAAGTAAATGGGCAGTTTAATTAATTTTTGAAGTTAATAAAGATAATGAACGATCACAAAATGTCATTCAAATTAATTTACAACAGTTACTGTTTCAACCGAAAGTAATTATGTATTCAATTTTATGCTTTATAAACGTGGCCTCAGCGCACAGTTAATTGTAACTGCACATATGAGCATTATGTTTAAAAATAGCTAGTTTAAACTGATTACAGCCTCCTGGCACTTGGTTCATATTTGAATATTGCTTGCCATTTCAATAAGTATGTAATGATTGACATAAACTATATTCATATGTACTGTACTAATTTTATTATGCTAATCAGAACAAATCCAATGAGGTTATCACCTGAATGTATTTCTGGAAATAGCAGTAAATGCTACTAGCACTATTAGCTGGACGACTAGTGCATTTATTTTCCATGTCCATAATAAAGCTCAAATCTTAGCAAATTCATGTGAAGTGATGAAGAAATCAGTTTTACAGAGGAGTTTGTTCACTGGCCAATTAAGTCACTGAATCTTTCCTAGGTTCTACAGTTTACTTCTTACTTACTATTTTGAACTTGAAGCCTTGAACCTGTGCTTCGACGAATATAAAGTCTTGTTTGTGCTCGCTATATCTCATCTTAAAATTTCTTTTTGTTTGGCCGATATATTTTTACAGCAATTTTTGCAATTGAGTTTGTAGTCTATATTCCGCTATTAAAGTGACGGCTTCTCTCGCTTAATCTATTAGGAATAATGTTGTCTATTTTATTATTTGTTTTAGGAGAAACGTTAATGTTTTCTTTTTTAAAGAAACTGCTAAACATATTAGTTATTTTACCGAAGTATGCCATAGGCACCCAAGTTTTTTCTGATCCCTCTTGGTTGTCATTGGTTACAAAGTAGTGTGTAGTTTGGCAAATCTGGCTTCCAGGTATAGCTCCCTGTAAAACTGACTTGAAAAATTTCAAGGAAAAAATTCCTCCGGGGCCGGATATCGAACTCGGGACCAACGCTCTAATGACTGAGCTACCCAGAAAGCATGCTAGTGTGTAGTTTATTATGTTGAGTTATAATGCATTTTTTATAATACTAATTATTGAAATCGTTTTCTATTGCTAATTTTATTATGTAATTGTATTCTTTTTTGTAGTTGGTTTTGTTAAGAGATTACCCAACAAATTTAATTTATACAGATTTTAAAGTATTAACTATTGAAGAAATTTATTAATATAGTTTATTAACTTACTAGGTACCACAGAAATCTAATCGACATGAATGTCGTACTCGAAGACAAAAGTCACTTTCCCATTGAGACTAAATGTCATACAACTGCAGCACTTAAACATGATGCTAGTTTCGATCCTATACTTACTTTATAACAAAATTACAAACCATTTTCCAAATTTGAAATATTTTAAAATTGAATCTTTTAAAAAAAGGAATTTACCTTGGCGAAACCTGTACTTTGTTACGGCAGTGAGGCATCGACATTGAGGAAGAAAGACGAAAGCAGAATAACGGGTAATGAAATGAAATTTATGATATATACAGCGGGATATACGAAATGGAATCACAAACGCAATGAAGATGTAATGGAAGAATTACAACTAGAACATGTAATTAATCACGTAAAACATTATCAGAATAACTGGGTAAATCATCTGCATCGCATGCATAGAGATAGAATCCCAAATGTCATGATCCACTATCGTCCAAACGGGAAGAGATCTCTCGGTCGTCCAAAGAAGCGCTGGATTGAAAATTCAACTGTGAGATGTAACAGGTCATTTGGCCTAATACTTGAAGGGAAGAAGAAGAAAAAGAAGAAGAAGAAGAAAGGAATTTATATAATTATTCATGATATATAATATTAACAAATGTATGTATGTTTTACCTTTTTATTTCTGTCGGCTATATTCATGTTTTTATTGAATATAACTGGCTTCTGTCTGATTGTCACTTTATAATAAATATGTGTTTTTTTCTCTCTCTTTTTTTTCTTTGCTCTTGTGTTTTACTTATCGGTTTGCATTAAGTTAATTTAGAAAATTATCTTTGTAAATATTATGTTATATTTGGCTAAGACCACACCGTAAACGAGCCTGGCTCTTACGGTAGTGGCTAGAAACATTTTTGTTTTATGATTTTAATTTGTTCTCACTAGCTAGCTAGCTAAATAAATGAAAAATTGGTATGAATCTATCAATGAGAAATCTAAATTTACTGATTTTGTGGGAAAACTGATGGTTAGAAGAGTAATGTACTGAATAATCTGTAGTGATGTGTTTTCAAAAAATCTTGTAGACAAACTTTGAGCCTTTAATTGTAATATGTAAGATGAGAAAGTTCATGGATCTATTTTTTTTTCATTCTGGAACGTGAATTTCAATTTTTGATGGAAATTGTTGAAGAAGTTGATGATATCACTGGGGTGGTATTTTTCTCATATATTATTAAAGTGTCGTCAACAAACCTCAGATAAGTAATTATGTTATGTTGTTCAATAAATTCCTTTTATGCTTTAATGTTTCGGACGGGGATCGGGTCAGATTCCAATTCAGAGATGAACAGGCTGACCCCTAGAACAAATTGAAAATGAATGCTATTAAAGCCGAGAACAGTTAGTTGCCAAGTACTCCGCATTTGAAACCAACCATAGTTTCCTTATTCCGCTTCCATGTTGACTTTATTTTTTTGAAAAGCACAGACTTTCCATACACATCTCTGACCAAGATAAAAGAGTGGTTATAGTTTCATTGGTGGATGCTTTGTGTCATGGAAAACAATTCATATGCAGACGTGGAGGTTTATATGACCGTATATTATAAAGAAAGAAGTTCTTCTATTCCAGAAAGAGTGATGAAGGGGAGGGAAGGAAAACGTTTTGGAGACAGTAAGAGGGTTTTAGCGTGAGGGTAGGGAAGCGGTATAAATCCATACTTCTGGAAAAGGGCACTTCAGAAACAAAGTTTGTCAAGATGAAGAAAAATTCTGAAGTTATTATTAAAGTTTTCCCTGTCTAAAAAGATTTATTGGAAGGATGAGACAGGTTAGCTCTGGCCGGCTACTTTTTCTGTACAAGAAATCGCCGCTATAGGAGGCAAAGACAGCAGGTGACTTGAGAAAGTACCAGCACCGTAAATGATGAATATCCTTAACACAAGAAGCGACCCATATTCACATTACTAATAAATATTTCATAGTAATAACTTGTCATTATAATATTATGTCTAGCCGCTTCGATATATCAGTTTGTAAATCTCTGGCTTACGACGATCGCGAACCGAGTTCAGATCCCGGCGATGGCGAAAATTTATTTGTGGTGGACAAAGCCAAGTTTGTGAAAGTTTTAACGTGAAATGTTTATGTGCTGCACATTACAGAAATCTGGTCACACTTTCTGTTAATACGGTGACGTCATATAAACAAGCTACGTCACTCAAGTGACAAAAGCCGCGCTGTTACGCTTACACTGGGAATGTATACAGTAAATGTGAAATCTTAACAAAATATTCAAGTTAAATAAAATTTAATAAAAAATATTATTCGTAACAAATGGTGTGATAAATAAATACTCAGAAAATAAAGAGAGAAATATTTAATTTCTCGTATAATTCCAAAGCTTTACAGTGTTATCAATTTCTAAATGAATACAATTCTCTGTGATGACACATTATTATTCATTACAAATTTCAATCTACTCATTGGTGTCATTGGATGTACGAGTCGCTTCGACTGTCGATTTTATTAGCAATTATAAACGAGAAAACTCCGCTTTGCTAAATGTAAATGCAGAGAATATGAAGACAGATATATAAAGAAATATCAACATATGGTTTCGAATCTCAAACATCCTTACAATCCCAACCATGCTCACAATGAAAATTACGAATAGCATAAAAGTTTCATCCTTTCATGGAAATAAAAGGGATTCGATGAATCTGTCACTTTTTCATTCGCTTTTGTCTCGTCATTCCTCCAATAATCGACAATTCCCCTTTCATTATTATTTCAGTCTCGCAAAATAGGAACCTCTTATATTTGCGTGACGCCGAATCGATCGCCGGCCGTGGAGGTTTTTCCTCGCGGTTTGTATAAAGATTGGTATATGGTTCATTCCAGAAGACCTGTATAAATGGCACTGGAGCCTCCCAAATTCTACAGGACATGTGATTGCCTGATATAGAGTATTTCAAAAGTCAGTTCAAACATTAAATCACTATAAATAATATAATTTTTGAGACAGGAAAAAAACGAAACATCACAGTGTTGGGCAAACAACGGGGTTTACAAAACTTTGGGAAGATGTGTGCCGTTCTCCTGTTCAACGTACAGCATTCTGTCTGCGACACCATGTACAGCATTTGGAATATTGGCAATTTCTTGCGAGATGGCATCTTTCAGTTGCAGTAGGGTTGTTGGATGTGTCAGGAAAACTCGTTCTTTAAGTTAACCCCACAATCAAAATTCGGCCGGGTTGAAATCTGGAGATCGCGGAGGCCACATTGTTGGAGAACATTTTGAACACTTACTCTAGGTATGGGATGTTTGCATATCTGCTCTTAGGAAGCGAGGACTCTGAACAGAAAGCATGCATTATCTCGACAACGGTTCATTTATGGACCAATGTCACTGGACTTGTTTGCTTGTGTTAGTTTGTACTTTTTAGTCTGTAAATTACTGACCATGTATAAAAACTATTATATAGGAGACTTTGTTCCATACTAACATGTGATGAACTAGTTCTGCTCAAAATTAATATCAAAATGAGATTTATAGTATACAGTAGGATATACTATAACTACATCTGGAGGAGAATCAGTTGAGCAACAGGAAAGAAAAGAGACGGCTATCGGAAGGTGTGTTTAACATTGTAACAAGCATCCCCAATGTATCACAATTTGTTCTTCATAATTTCCAAATTATTTATCTCTATTTCTGAATATTCGATTTCACTGCTGTGCCTTATAATCAGAGAGCGGATTTTCGGTCCCTACATAGCGACAAGACGACACGTCTCTTGACTTACGGAGGGAGCGTAGCAAAGAATTCAATGACTTCCCTGCAACCGACATACACCTAACGTTCAGTATCGGGACTGGAATTTCGCTGTATGAGTAAAAATAATTAATTAATCAAATATTGTGATATACTCCAACTGCTACATATTTTGATTTATTTCTGTTTACTGTTAATCGCCATTTTTAATATTCTTCTAGCAGTTTTCTAATCACATATTCCTTTTTTTTTTTAGTTAATACTGTATACTAGATGTATTTTCCTGTTTGTGATTATGTATTCAGTCTCTTTTTTATTATATATATTTTTGATTATTGTTATTTTAAAGCTAATACTGATTGTGCATATGTATTCAATCTCTCTTTTTACTTAATTATGTTTATTATTATTTTTAAGTTAATATTTGTATACCGGTATGTATTTTTTTTGTATGTGATTTTATCCTGGTTGAGTGGAAGAGAGGGCCTGATGGCCTTAACTCTGCCAGGGAAAATAAAACTATTATTATTATTATTATTATTATTATTGTTATTATTATTATTATTATTATTATTATTATTATTATTATTATTATTATTATTATTATTATTATTATGTATTTTTTGTCTTGAGCTATAGCGACTTGTTCATCAGCTGAGTGTAGTGCATAAATATTTCGTTCTATTACCACCATTTGTGAACATTGCATGTCCTTTTGGTCATTAGCTATAGCGACTTGTACATCAGGAAAATGTAGTGAATAAATATTTCGTTCTAATTCCACCATTTGTGAACATTTCTGTCTCCTAACTTTCAGTGCTTCGTGAAGATATATTTTAAATACTCGTAATGTAGGCGGTAGGCAGCACGCTTGACGTGTTCTTTGGATATATTAAAACTCTTTGATAATTAATTACGAGTTTTTACTCTTGTCGTCGAATCTTCTTACGAATTTTGTATTATCCTAATAAGTTTTAATACATTCATGTTTTACAAATCAATTCATAATTTTAGACAACAAAAAAATTAAATGACAGTAATTTACGAATGAAATTTACACCATTTGGTCTTTTCTCTTAAGGGATTAGGTTCAGCTTATAGCAGCAAAATTTTGGAAGTATTCAACATGTTTTTTCTTCCATTACTGTATCTTGTACAATAATGAAAATTAGTATGTGTAAAACACTGCCCTTCTGCTATATGAAAAAAATATGTTAACGAATTAAAAAAATTATTACCTTTTTTTTTTTCAAAATCCAGTTTACTGTGCAGTGATGAAGCATTTCCCACATAACTTAAAAACTATCCAACATTGTGTGATGAAATTTTTTGTGCTCATTTATGTTTGTCATTTCTACAAAATGATGCAAGATCACTTCTCTACCTTTGATAGATTGTCTGATAAAAAATAAATTCATTTTAAATAATGGTCAAATATCAGTATTTTATTCTAACACAAAATTAAAATATATATATATATATATATATATTTATTTATTTATTAAGGAAAGTAATTGAAAGAGCATGATATTGTAAACATGAGTTTCAGCAATAAAATAAAAGAGAGAGAACATGAAAAATTTAACAAGTTTATGACTTATGAGGGAAACGCTTCATCACTGCACAGTGAACTGCCACCATTTTGAATTCTGAAAATAAATGTAAATAATACATCACATATTCATTCTATGAGGTCTCGCCATCCTCATTGAATATTAACATGACTACTATGAAGTAGTCATGTGTATTATCACCATTAAATCGAGAAAAATTCGTTCCGGAACCGGGAATCGAACCCGGGACCTCTCAACTCTGCGCGCTGAGAGCTCTTTCCAACTGAGCTATGCCAGGACACGATCCATGGTGCAGGTAGTAGGCCGTAAAAACAGTACAATGAGAGGAGTTCGACCGGCACCGTGGATCATGTCCCGGCATAGCTTAGTTGGAAAGAGCCCTCAGCGCGCAGAGCTGAGAGGTCCCGGGTTCGATTTACTGTGCCGGAACGAATTTTTCTCGATTTAATGGTGATAAAATATAAGTAACTTTTTAATCGTTTTTTTTTTCATATAGCAGAAGGACAATGTTTTACACATACCAATTTTCATTATTGTACAAGATACAGTAATGGAGGGAAAAAATGTTGAATGTTTCCAAAAATTTTACTGGTGTAAGCTGTACCTAACCCCTTAACCTAGCTTTCATATTTGCTAGTTTCTCGAAACTTTATCTTATATTTTCTTAATATTCATTGCCGGCCTGATATTTATGTATTTCGCTTTCATTCTCTCTCTCCTAATTTCAATATAATAATAATAATGATAGTAGTAATAATAATAATAATAATAATAATAATAATAATAATAATAAATAGTGACAACAGATCAACTGGTAACACATGCCGTGTCTATTTCATGGAATTCAACATTTCGATTGGAAATGACAAATATTTTTTTACAGCAGCTTGTATAAAATTAGATTTAGGGACATCGTCTGCACGTCTGTATCATGCAATGGAAAAACTCTCGGTCCATGTGCGATGTGTAGAATCATAATAAATTCAGAGCTAGAAGCGCGGCACAGACAAATCAATCAATATTTCCTTCCATGAGAGCAGGTAATCATTTGAAAACACTTGGCTGTCACAGCGTTGTAACAAATACTTTACAGAGTATTACTTGGTAATCCATGTGCCAGGAGCATCAGAGGAGTGCGAAATTAATAAATATGCCAGCGCGTCTGTGTTCAAAGCCGCTTACCTAGACTGAGCGTTAGTTGTGCAGTGACTGGAAGCATAACGTTAAGTCGAATTAGTTTATTGACTGTGGAGGGAAAGAATGAGATAAATGAATGTAAATAATGTGTCATAAAAGCATAGGCCTACTGTTTGTGTTACAGAAGTACATAAAAATTAAAATACACGGTACGCCCACCCTTTAAATAGCAAAACAGAGTTCGTTGTACACTTTCAGTTCACATTGTAAATCGTGGAAATGCTCTTCTACATAAAGCTACAAGATTAATTGTACAAGATCACCACGTTGCATGCTACTGAAAATCGGATACGGTAAAAACACATTTATGAAATCGGGATATGTTAATTGCCGCAAAACTATCTGCTGTAAATTGTAAGGTTGGTGTCAATGCGTGCAACGTATAGTCTATACGCGCATCGTATATAAAAATAATGTGGTTCTTCAAGTTTATGTTCACATTATTGTTAGTATGGTGTGTTCTGTTTCGTTATGGAAGTGCATAGTGCATTTCATTTTTTTTGCTTGGTTATTTAACGACGCTGTATCAACTACGAGGTTATTTAGCGTCGATGGGATTAGTGATAGCGAGATGAGGCAGAAGATTCGCCATAAGGCATGGGCCTTACTTTTGAGGAAAACCCCGGAAAAAAAAACCCAACCAGGTAAACATCCCAAGCGGGAATCAGATCCACACCCGAGCGAAACTCCGGATCGGCAGCAAGCGCCTTAGCCGAATGAGCCACGCAGTGACAGTGCAGTTGATTATTTTTTTATTTTTGTAGATTATTTTACGACGCTGTATCAACATCTCAGGTTATTTAGGTTCTGAATGAAGTGAAGGTGATAATGCCGGTAAAATGAGTCCGGGGTTCAGCACCGATAGTTACCCAGTATTGCTCATATTTGGTTGAAGGAAAACTCCGGAAAAACTTCAATCAGGTAACTTGCCCCGAACGGATTCGAACCCGGGCCACCTGGTTTCGCGACCAGACGCGCTAACTGTTACTCCACAGGTGTGGACTGCATTTGATGTACAATAGAGAAAGTAAATAACTCTTAGTGAACAATAATTTCAAATTTTGTTTATTCCTATCTCTAAAAATAACATGGCGAAGTAACTGCAGAGAAAAGGATTACATAGTAGGGATAATTGAAACATGCGACATAGATGTGATTTTACTCCTAACAATGCAAGCATAGCAGATGTAATTAGCGATTTTTCCGATTAAGACACTTGGAACCTATTCATTAACTCATATTTCCGGAGTTTTAATATAGGTACCCCCCTAGCGGAGGTTTCAATACCTACAAGAAATTTAGTTACATTATTTGCCGACAGGAGGCAAAGTTTCATGGATCTATCATTAACAGTAGTGAAAACATTACATTTTAAAAATTATACTCTTCTAGCCACAAAGTACAATAGAATTACTACCTGCTACCCTTAACACTATAGGGTATTTTATCTGATATTCATATGTATACACTGCCCACATACCCATTATTTCTGTGACTATTGTTTTAAATTAATCGCAATAAAAGAACGAAAATGAGAAGAGAAACAATTAAAAGGCAAACGATCCTAAGTCTTTGCAAGGGAATTTAGGGCTATGAGGAAGAACCTCAATAAATCCCAATCTTTTTGGCCACTCCGGTGAAGTAACCTAAGAGGACTTTGAAGAGTAAAAAAAGTCGAGATAAATTAAGAGACTGCAGCGACAAGGACCGCGTGGAAAACCACGAGACACGAAGTTCTTCTTACACTTCTGTTACCATGGTACCAAGGGTAACATCAGGGTAAACCTTTCCTTTGAAGACGTTTCAATTTTGCTCTCTAGTACTCCGAACACAGTCGTTTCACGTCAATAGAAAGGAAAACAGGAAAGTAGAAAAGAAAGAAATGAGAAAAGAGGGAAATCGTCACAAATAGAGTAATGAATTAACACAGTTATACAAAGAGATGAGAAAAGAGGGAAATCGTCACAAATAGAGTAATGAATTAACACAGTTATACAAAGAGATGAGAAAAGAGGGAAATCGTCACAAATAGAGTAATGAATTAACACAGTTACAGTATACAAAGAGATGAGAAAAGAGGGAAATCGTCACGAATAGAGTAATGAATTAACACAGTTATACAAAGAGATGAGAAAAGCGGGAAATCGTCACAAATAGAGTAATGAATTAACAAAGTTATACAAAGAGATGAGAAAAGAGGGAAATCGTCACAAATAGAGTAATGAATTAACACAGTTATGCAAAGAGATGAGAAAAGAGGGAAATCGTCACAAATAGAGTAATGAATTAACACAGTTATACAAAGAGATGAGAAAAGAGGGAAATCGTCACAAATAGAGTAATGAATTAACACAGTTATGCAAAGAGATGAGAAAAGAGGGAAATCGTCACAAATAGAGTAATGAATTAACACAGGTACAGTATACAAAGAGATGAGAAAAGAGGGAAATCGTCACGAATAGAGTAATGAATTAACACAGTTATACAAGAGAGCATAGATTAATAAAAAACAGGCAGATACTAGAATTTATTTCTACAATTTGAAGAATATTGTTAGTTGTATCTAAACATAACAAAGTAGTGGTTGAATCACAGATGATACTTAGGGCAGATTTCACCAGTAGATGTGTTTTTAGTAGGTTATTTTACAGCGCTTTATCAACATCTTAGGTTATTTAGCGTCTGAATGAAATGAAGGTGATAATGCCGGTGAAATGAGTCCGGGGGTCCAGCACCGAAAGTTACCCAGCATTTGCTCATAATGAGTTGAAGGAAACCCCGGAAAAAACCTCAACCAAGGTTCCGTTGTACCCCCTAACCCCCCCGCCCCCTGCATTAAGTTCATATCGTCAAGGTGACCAAGCAGCATAGGATCCATTCCGACAGCCCTTCTAATGTGTCGAGGTACCCTCGGAAGTGCTCTTAAGCAATGAATCCTAGCAGAGATATTGCGAAAGGCCTGGAACCCAGAGACGGTTTCGGAGAGGACATCCCTCCTGCAAGCGTCACGATCTGAATATGTCTATGGGTTGAGATGATGAAGATTAATGATATGAAATCTAAATTATTTTTCTACAGAGAAGAGGAAGGGAAATGGACCGTGGCAATGAAAATTCCAAAACGGCATTTAGCTAAGTAACAGTGAAAAACTACGGAAAAAAACACAGTCAGGTTGGTCGGTCCGGGGATTTGAACCGGGGACCTTCAGAATGCGAGTTCCGTGCATAACGCATGAGCCACTTTGCTCGGTGAAATAAAATAAAAGAGCTTCATAAAGATATGTAGAATTTTAATTTCAAAGAAAGAACATTATATAATTTAAAGTGAATAGAAATCAAAGCATGGGGTGAATCATACTTGAAATAAAAGAAACATAACATTCAGTGAAAAAAAAACAAAAAAAAAAAATATATATATATATATATATATATAACAAAAAATCTATGTTAGATATAAAGAATTGAACTACTACTAATATTACAAATAGCACATATTTAGCTAACATATACGTACGAATAATTGCAAAGAGGTTCAAAGAATACCGTAAACACACGTAAACAAGCTGTATAATTATAAAAAATAGCGTTACTCATTTGTCATGCGTAAAACAAAGACGGTTACATGAAGCCGGGGACTGGAAATTGGACAAACTGTGTTACGGTGCGCCCGCCCGCGTGACGGTAATATGAAGCCTGGCTGGCACCCTGCAAGTTGAGCGTTAAATAAATATCAAGGAATGGTGGCCCGTAATTGGCCTAATTGAATTGGCCACCGCAGCTCCATTATTTATCGCGCCGCGAAGGCCCGTGTTCAAATATTAGCGATCCAATTACCCGTGCATCAGTCGATAGCCGGCGACAACACAAAAACTGGTAGACTCAGCTCGCAAATTAAAACGAACCTCCCCCTCCTCAATCTGAACCCCCGTGATCGTATCTTAACGCCTCTAGATAGCTTTCAGCTTTATTCCTTTCATGGTAAAAAAAAATTCCACCCTTCCTCGATTTAAGGGAATTTTCTTAATGATGTCAGCGTTTATTGCCAGTATTGATTAACGTTTCGAAGAATGGTTGGCTACTCAGCTATGAGTCTAGTGGACATGGCTTCGATGCCCGTAGAAAAGTGTAGATCCACTTCTATGTTATAGGAGCCGGATAATTAAAAATTAAATTGTGTTTCATTTAACGACGCTCGCAACTGCCGAGGTTATATCACCGTCACCGGTGTGCCGGAATTTGTCCCGCAGAAGTCCTACTGACATGAGCATTTCGCATTTAAGCACACTTAAATGCCATCGAATTGGGCGGGATCGAACCCGCAACCTCGGGCACAGAAGGCTAGCACTCTACCGACTGCGCCACTTAGGCCGACTATCTGGATAATTGTCCCGTATAATTTTTCTTTTCTTACCAAATCAGTTATTTAATAATGCTACATAAACTGCAGAGCTATCTAACGTTGATGGAATTGGTGGTAGCGAGATGGTATTTTGCGAAATGGGTCAGAAGATTAGAAATGGGATTGCGTAACTTTCACCATACAGTTGGAGAAAGATTGGGAACATAGTTAGTAACCAACTTAAAAAGGACTCTAACTCACGGATGAGCGACACCAAAGGTTTTTTGTTGCTTGCTACTTCAAGTTGTGAGATCATGCCATTTTGGCAAAAGACAAAGCGTTGAAGTGCTTGAGAAAATTTAACTTCGGATAAGTATCTGAAATGCCGACCCGGAGTTGCGCTCGGGCGTGGTTCGATTCCTCCTTGGGCTGATTATCTGATTTACTTATTTTCCGAGGTTTTCTCCAGCTGTATGGGGAATATCAGATAATCACATGAAAAATCCTCGGTCTCATTTGGCCAAATACCATCTCGCTATCACAAATTTCATCATTGCTAAGCAACCTAATAGTTGATATAGAGTGATTAAATAACCGACAAAAGACAGTAGCTGAAGAAATACGTTTATAATAAGTCATGAACTAGTTGTAAAGTGATTAAAATATCGATAGATGGATAGCTGTATCATTCTGCATATTTTACCTAGAATAGATTGTTGACAAACAGCGCACGGGACAAGAAAACCATGGCAATACAAGGGGAATAAGGGGAATTGAAGGAGTACAGGAGGAATTCAAGCAGTGCAAGGGGAATTGAGACAGTGAGCTTACAAGGGGAAGTGAGGTAGTAAAAGGGGGGGTTCAAGAAGACCAAGAGAAAAGAGAAAGACAAGGAGAACAAGGGAAATACAAGGATAACAGGAGAAATTGAAGGAGAACAGTGGAAGACATGGAGAACAGAGGAATATGACAACAAGGATAGACGACAATGGAAAGACAAGGAGAAGAAGGGGAATAAAAGAAGAAATGAGGAAGGCAAGAGAAAAAAGGGGAAAACAAATACAACGCATTGAAGAGAGAAGAACAAGGGGAAGACGAGAATAACAAGGGGAAGACAAGGAGAACAAGGGGAAGATAAAGATAACAAGGGGAAGATAAGGAGAACAAGAGAAAGACAAGGAGAACGGAAGGACAAGGAAGATAAGGTGAACACAAGGAAGACAAGGGGAAGAAAAGGTAGAGGAACAAGGGAAAGACAAGGTGGACAAGGGAAAGCAAGGGAAACAAGAGAAATACTAGAAAAAAAGGGGAAGAGCCAGATAAGAGGAACAAGGGATGACAAGAAAAACATTAGGAAAACAGGAAAATTAATGGATGACAAGGGGAACAAAGAGAAGACGAGGAGAACTAGGGGAAGACAAAGAGAACAAATGCGATGCAAAGAGAACGAGGGAAAAGACAAGACAACAAAGAAAAGACAAAGAGAATGGTAACTCAAGGATAAAAAGGGGAAACAAGGAGAACAAAGGGAGGTTGTCTTGTATGTGACGGTAAATTCCAAAATTACCTTCAATACCTAGCCAGGGTAGAGACGTAGACTATGTACATCAAAACAGCAATATTTTTATTAGTAGTAGTAGCAGTAGTAGTAGTTTTAATAATAATAATAATAATAATAATAATAATAATAATAATAATAATAATAATGTTTGTAATTGTGCGGAGAGAGCGGAAGAATGTCATGCGTGTGTAAGAAGAGTACGCAGTTAGGTACATTACTTGTGTAATTGGGAGGAGGTAGAAATGATGTAAGTAAATGAAGATACGAGTGGCTTTTCAGCTCGGGGACACTAGGGAGCCGGCACATGCAGATCCCTAACGGCCACCGAAAATCCGCCAACAGGGAGTTCCCCAGGCAGTCCCCGTCCGGAATAGATCATTCACTGATACCGACAAGGGACACAGCAAACGTTACTCGTTAAGGGTCGCCACCATAACTTCCTCGCCAATACTAGGAATGCATCTGACCCCGTCAACAGGAACCAGCATCGGGTGTTCCCTTTGGACTAGGATCTCAGCCGTGAACATTGACAACAAATAAGTAACTGGATCTTCGTCTCCACTTTGCATTACCGTGCTCGCGCATCTATTCTGGAAAACATGTTTTAACATAGCTTGTTTATGTTCAACTGTCAACTGAAAATTAACACCTGGCGTCAATTGCTTATTAACGACAATGAGTTATGTCACAGTATTCTGATGCCACTTGCTAAAAAACGAATCATTCAGACTTAATAAACCATGTCTCTAAAGCAAGTCCCACATTCTGTAATGTATAGCCCATAGCATGGCTAACAATTTATGATGAATCAGGTGACATGTGCAAGAATAGTCCATCCGGTTTTTCCTTGCTTTAATTACAGTTTCCCTGGTTTGCCACAAGCGGCGCTGTGCGCCAGAATCCACAATGGTTTTTAGTGGTGCAGAAAAATCGTATTTCGTCTTGCAATTCGATAGAAATGATGGCGCTACTCAGGTGCAACACCTTTTTCGGACGAGATATGGAAAGGAGGCACCCATCAGGAAGGTGATAAAGAAGTGGCATCGTCAATTTATTGGTCACGACTGGTTGTTGGTACCCACAGAAAAAAACCAGACGTCCAGGATTTTCTAATGAATGTGTTGAGCGTATACGGAAGTGTTTTCAACGTAGCCCTCAGAAGTCCTTGCGGAGAATCCCTCGTGAGCTGGAAATACCGCATCAGACAGTACGAAAGGTGCTATGTTAACGCTTACAGATGAAGCCGTATAAAATTTCAGGTTCATCAGAAGTTGACATACACCGATAAAGAACAACGGTATCGCTTCGCCTGTGAATGTCAAGAGTTTGGGCAGGCAGATGGGTTTATTGAGCACGTCATATTCAGCGATGAGACAACATTTCACGTAAATGGGAAGGTGAATCATCACACTTATACAATTGTGGTTACTAAGAATTTACACAGTATCATAGAATATGAACGTAATTTACCAAATGTATGAGTAAATGTGTTTTGAGCCATGTCACAACGCAAACTCTAGGGCCTGTTTCATTTTCTTTTTTCCATAGAGATCACAGTCACTGGCATAACCTACCTCGACATGCTCCAATCGTGGTTAATGCCTCAAATGAATGAAGCTTCGAATGATTATCTCTACCAGCAGGATGGCGCACGTCTCCACTATCACTGTGAAGTTCGTGATTATCTGAATCTCATACTTCCCCAGAGTTGGATAAGACTAGTAGGAGACATGGACAACGCTAGCATGAAATGGCCACCGCGATCTCCTGATTTAACTCCCTGCGATTATTTCATCTGGGATTACATAAAGGACGAAGTCTACGTGTCACCTCTACCACGACACCTGCAGGATCTATGAATGAGGATTGAAGAAGCCGCAGCCACTGTGATACCTGACATGTTATCCAGAGTCTGGCAGGAATTGGCGTTCATTTCGAATCGCTGTAACGAAACAAAATCTGGAAACCTTGTGTACCGTATAAAACATCAAGCATTGCTCTAAAATTAAATAGTATTTGAATAAAAAGAATTAAAGTGGGACTTATTTTAAAGACACGATATAGGAATTCCGTTGCAAATACTTCCAAAGATACATGGTGCATATTTAAGAAAGAAATAAAGAAACAAAATTATTGTTAATAATGCAACACATAAATTGCATTAAATGTATTTCACTCTCAATCATATTCTGAAACCTTATAAAAATGAGTACCAATTCCTTCAAAGTCTAAATATCACAATAAAACTCAATGGATAACATAAACGTTTCAACCAATTACATTAATCATATGAATCCCTTGTCACATTTTTATTAAATGAAAAATTGTAGAAAGAGTATTGTGAAATAGAGAGTGTTGGTTGACTGAAATTTGTACCGTTGAGGGAAATAGGAGAACCCCGAACAAAAAACCCTTTATTATCTTCTTATCTGTCATAAACATCACTCCATGCAACGTCGGAGATGAAGCCCTATTTCGCGGAATAAAGCAAAACTTTATTATACACTCTAGCCTTTCCTGTGCTATTACGAGTATATGGTAGTGAAAATTCGATTATTAGAGTCGAAGATAAGTTCCAACTGATTTATGCCAAAGTGTAATTTAAGTGAAAAATAGCAGCATACAATTTTACTGAACAAACTTCAAACCCAAAGACGAAATTGTGTAACAACTTGCAGTAACTCCCATTTTGGAAAGAGGGAATAGAACTTGAAAAAAGAATTGGTTTAAACATGTGAACGGAATATCCGGATGAAGATTGAAGATTGAAGATTATCAGAATTTACATAGGTCATTTGTTATCTCGTGGAACATACTTGTGCGCTAGGAAAAGAATAAAGTGGACTGGGAAGCTTCTCTTCATCGCTACGCTTCTACTTGTAGCTAGCTATCTCACTTACCCTCACCATAAGGTTCTTACTATGCGCTACGAAGCATGCATAAATTTGGTTTCCACGAGATAACGAATGACCTATAATAATGAAATATATTCCAAATGGAATAATAATAATAATAATAATAATAATAATAATAATAGTAACAACAAATAATAATAAAATTAATAATAATAATAATAAAATTAATAATAATAATAATAATAATAATAATAATAATAATAATAACAATCCTCTATATTTCAATGGTGTCACTGTAAAGGGGGTTGCCATTTTTTTGTGCTAATGGAGTTTTGTTCACCAGATGAATCCACAAGTTAAATTCTACAAGTCGGTGTGCATAAAAAAAAACAAAAGAGTTGTGATTGCATTTGATGTGTTTTATTTGTGTAGAAAATTATTTTCAATAAGAGTCCGACGTTTTATTTTCATTTATCTCAAAAATAAGTTTTATAAGTTATCTGCCTTTACATAAATACCACCGACTTAGGCTCTATGTTACCAAGAACTGAATATCCATTTATCATAGGCCTACCGCAAATAGGCTACCAGATTTTAATCCTTCACAGAGGACAACAATTTTGACCACTGCTAAATTTCGTATGATTGTACTTGGCTAGTTAGAGAATCTTTATAATCGTAAATTTTCCCTTATTTATTTTCTTAACTTAATACTGCGTGAAAGAGTAGCAGCAGCAGCAGCAGCAGCAGCAGTAGCAGTAGTAGTAGTAGTAGTAGTAGTAGTAGTAGTAGTAGTAGTAGTGTATCCCTTATGGTTTAGTGTGCACTGAATCCGAAAATGCATCTCTTTTCTTCGTATCACGAAGGTTTTTAAGACATACTATGATACTATGATTTTGATAAGCGCTCCCCAGGAAACATCTGGCACGGGTTAGGGGTTGTAAACCAAAACGAAAGCTAATGCATTTTGTGAGTTTATGACCTATTGCCGGTCTCTTATGGTTGTTGACATGTTCTTTTGTACCTCTAATAAATAACGGTTCAGTAAATTTCATAACGGTTCAAAGTGAGATCTACGCAATGAACAAACAAGGGTGTGCTTTTCAGAAAAGTTTACCAATTTCAGTGAAGGAAAATTAAAAGAGGGCATTTTCATCGGTCCACAAATTCGCAAAGTTTTGGCTGACTCTTTGTTTGACTAACAACTTTCCGTTACAGAAAAAATGGCATAGCGCGCTTTCGAAGATGTTTGCTCAAATTTCCTTAGAAATTCTAGACCACACAACTATATCAAATTTGTTGAAACCATGTTAAGTGCATGTGAGAAAATGGTGCGTAATATGTATCTCAAAAATACACTCTTTTACTTTTTCATTTGGGTTTCTTTCCTCTTAACCTGGAACGATAAGCGACCGGCATGGGGAAAGATTTCATCAAGAAATATCTGAAATGGAAAGGAGATATAAAGGAAGATCATCATCCAGCATGCTTGCAGACTATTGTTGGTTCCTTGTAAAAGACAGTTCCGGGTCTAGTTGTAAACTGAAGTCATCCAGAAAATATTTTTAAATGATAAGTTCAAATTCCGAGATTTTTCTCATTCTATATATCAAATATTCTTATTGTTCTTGTGTGTTTTGAGTTTTGAACAATGTAACATAATTTTTGTATCCAGTACACATTTTTCAAGTATTATTAGGTATTTTGAATCCTTAGCCTGTTGCAATTTTATCAGTAGCAGTAAAAAATTAAAAATAAAAAGTTTTTTCATAAGAATATTCAATTCACTTTCCCCGGAAAATGGTACGTGATGGGGCAAGTTGGATTTTAAATTCTGATTTAGGGCACACGTATTAGTTATATTCATCTATTTGTATTTCGGACCAAGACAAAAAGTAAACATTTGTTGTTCAGTGTAATCATAATTACATTAATGGTGCATTAATCGATTAGGTACTCGACTGTTAACAGAATAATACAATTTTATCTTCTTAACCCTTCAGTACTCGCGTGGATTACAATAGTAATCCACTGATATTTAATCCTGTATTACGTCACCGCCTGCAGCACTGCGTAGCTGAGCGTCAATGCAATTTCTCGTCACAGTCTAAGTGAGGCATTACTGGTGTTTAGACGTATTTGTCGCAACGCTTTGGAAAGTTATACGGAGTTTTATCAAGTTATACGCAGTTTTTCCGAGTGGATTACCATTGTAATCCACGCGAGTACTGACGTCAGTTTCTTGCTCAGGTAAGTGAAATAGTTTTTATATGGTTATGAGTGATGCAATGCAGGAACTTTATGAAAAAAGTGTGTGATATCGTTCCATCCTCTTTGTAGTTGGCTCCAATGGGTACGGAAAATACAAGCAATATTTGCAAGTGGCTAGATGAAGATCTGGATGTTGGCATTGAAAATGAAAGTGATGATGAAAGCAACAAAGAAGATCTTTTGAATGAAGTTCACGATTCTAATTCAGAACAAGACAATGAGGAGGAGGATGATGATTATGGTGATGGTGATGAAAGACTAATGTCTATAAATGATGGAAGCTGCTATACGGGAAGAGACAACACTACAATTTGGCAGGAAGAACCAGTATCTCTACGAGGGAGAAGAAGAGCACAAAATATAGTGATTCATTTACCGGGCCCTAAAAGAGCTGCAAAAAATGCGCGGACACACACAGAGTGTTTTGACTGCTTTATTGATCAGACAATAATCAATGTAATAGTAAGGTGTACTAATATTTATATTGAAAAAGTGAAGCGTAATTACGGACGTGACAGAGATTGCAAATTAACAAATGACGTTGAAATTCGAGCACTCTTAGGTATTTTGTATCTTGCCGGTGCTTTGAAATCGGGAAGACTGAACGTAAGAGAACTATGGGATAAAAATGGGACAGGTATAGAGTCAATTTACCTGACTATGACCTACAATAGATTCCAATTTTTGTTACGATGTCTACGCTTTGATAACATTCATGACAGGCAGGAAAGGAAAGAAATTGATAAACTGGCTGCTGTACGTGAAGTGTTCGAGTTATTTGTTCAGAATTCACAAAGGTGCTACATTCCAAGCGAATATGTAACTATAGACGAGCAGTTGGTTGCATTCAGAGGACGATGTCCCATGAAAGTGTATATACCTACTAAACCAGCAAAATATGGGATCAAAATTTTTGCTATGGTGGATGTGAAAACATATTACACTCATAACTTGGAAATTTATGCTGGTATTCAACCAGATGGTCCATTTCACCAAAGTAACAGTGCACATGCAGTGGTGAAGAGGCTGGTTCATCCCATCAAAGGAACAGGAAGAAATGTGACCACCGATAACTGGTTCACGAGCATACCTCTGTGTTTAGATCTTCTAGAAAATGACAAAATTACACTTGTAGGAACCTTGAAAAAAAACAAAAGAGAAATCCCTCCTCATTTCACAACTACTCAAGACAGGGAAGTTAACAGTACATTGTTTGGATTCAATGAAAACTGCACAATTATTTCGTATGTACCAAAGAAAAACAAAACAGTGTTAGCATTATCAACCATGCATTATGATAAGGCAATGGATGAGGAAACAGGAGGAAGCCAGAAGCCTGAAATAATATCTTTTTATAATAGAACTAAATGTGCTGTGGATGTCCTGGACCAGTTATGCTCAGCCTATGATGTAAGCAGAAATTCACGCCGCTGGCCTCTGACTATTTTCTTTGACTTACTAAACATAGCAGGTGTCAATGCTCTTGTTGTTTATTCTGCAAACAAACAAAAAATTCTACGGAAAAACTTCCTAAAAACCCTTGCTCTGGACCTAATGAAGCCACTAATTTCCGAGCGTATCACCCAACAGACAATTCCAAGAGAAATAAAGAGAAGAGGAGAGCAACTGTTAGGCATTCCACAAACAGGTCAAGAAGAAGGAACACGGCCAGAAGGTATTGGTAGGTGCTACATGTGTGGTAGAACAAGAAACAAGAGCACAAGACAATCTTGTTCCCAGTGCTTGAAGAGAATTTGTCCTACTCATTCAGATGTAATTTGTTTGAACTGTGTAGAAGAAATGCATAGGCCTACTCAGATAATTGAATCAGATGTAGATTAGACTCACGTGTGTAAAGTGTGAAATGCAAACATAAACATGAAAGTGCATCAATATCCTTCTTACAATACACAAAAACATCTGTAAAATATTACAAGTGAAGTGAGAATGATTGTTACATCCCTGAATTTTTTCATTGCTACACCCCTGAGTGAGGTATTCCGTTATCAAATATGACGTAAGTAAGGTCAGCAGTAGTGAACTTGCGTTTCCCGTGGGAGAGATTAAGAGAGATCAAGAGTTCAGATGACCTTCAAACATCGAGTGAGCAACAATGCTAGATAACCTACATAATTATGATGATAGTGAACTAACTCATAACTATGATGCAACAATAAATTATGACTCAAAGACACGACCAGTGTTGAAATATTATGCAAACATGTCACTTGAATGCAATTTGTGTACTATCCATTTCATTATTAATATTTATATTTAATACGTTCCGTTATGCGTACCATATCTATTCTTATTACTGTAATAACTGAAAACAATATATTTCTTAACATTTAAATCTAATTCCAATGTTTAAACCTTGTCTGTAAACAAAAACAAATGTGGATTACCATTGTAATCCAGGTGAGTACTGGCGTTACGGAATTTAACGCGAGTAACGAAGGGTTAACTATGAATGTATCATCCTGCACGAGTTTCCTCACATTTGGAATGCCTAGTTTTGGTTCAAAATTCTAGTAACAAAGCATAGGTTGATCTCTCTGAAATAAAGACAAAATAATAACGGACAGCTTAATACTTCTTTGATCATGCACACATACCGTTAACAGAATTAATTTTGTATCACATTTGTTTGCTGGATTACAATCTTTGTTAATCCAAATGAAATACTGTACATGAAAACATGTTATTGGGAAAAGTTTCCTCGAGTTATACCAGTTGTTCCTACTGTTTCGACATTTTCGTCTCGGTATAATCTTATTGTCTGTCTTTTGTAATAATTATTGAAAAAATGGGTTAAGAGAGAACAAAGTTGTCAACTGGATATAGTGTAAAAAAACACTGTGTTTTTTTTCACAATTTTACTGCGTTATTTATTCTTATACTCCTTCAATTGTTTACATTAACTGTGGCATTCTTACTGAATTGTTTACAAAGGCTATCTAGCCTAAAATAGACTAATGTCCCACTTTGTTTGGAAAATTTCTAAGAACGGATCCACCTGTTTGTCTTGGAAATGACTCGATCGCTTCAAGACTGAAGGTGGGGCGCACATTAAGGAAAGAGATGCCATTAGCTACATTTCCCTCTCCTGTCAACCTGTTACGTTGCATGTTTACCTAGCAAAGATGTGCATACTCCTCTACGAACCTTTTATACAAACATAATTAAAAGTGTAAATATTATTCTCAAATATAATTTTGTTTGACTTTATGAAAATAGCAAGTAGAATCTGATACTCAAATGACCAGCTGCAAAACAGCTTAAACAGTTGACGACATATTTGCGAATCATGACCAATTTAGAAGTCCATCAATTGTTTAGTAATTTAATAAATTAAATCTGTTTATTAATATTATTATATTCCATAATGATTACAGACGATCAGGATAAAGACTCAATATTACAGAGGATTTCGTGCATCTCACAATAATAAATAGGTATAATTTTAAAATAACAAATGTGATGAAACAGAATTCAATAATAGAAAAGTGAAACAAATTCACATAGATGTAATCTATTATGCTTACAATATACCTGTAAGAATAGTGTATTAGAAAGTTATATTCATGTGTGCAGTGATAAGGAGCAGAATTTGAAATACAGTGTGATCCGTTTGGGTAAGGACAATATTAATTTATTATTATAAAGCTATTATGATAACAGGAAAAAAACTTGCTGGTTATATTATGATTACAAGATGGGAGTTTTCATGTATGAAAATCAACAATGCATAATCTGAAAGGACAAACGAAACTCGAAGATGATTGAAATGACTACTACAAATCAACAGCGGGCACAATGTGTTCTTTCGTATGCTAAATTTGAGAATGTTAAAAGAGTTCAAAGGGAATTTGGACGTAAGTATGATGTGCGTAATGTACCTAAATACGAGTCCATATTGTTGTGGTATCGAACATTTGCAGAAACAGGTTCTGTGTTAAAAAAATGCAGGAGATCGCAGGCGGAACCCAGTACGAGAAGCAGCTATCTCTGGCTTGGTCCCCAAATTCCCCAGATCTAACCCCTCCTGACTTTTTCTTGTAGGGTTTTGTTAAAGAAATGTCTACTCACAGAAACCCAGGAACACTGATGATTTGAGAGTAAAAATTACTCCAGCTTTTCAACAAATCTATGGAATTCGGCCGACATTACGTGACGCTCTTGGAAATGATTTTAATTGTGCAAATGCAGTTCTGAGATTTTTATCAAATACAGGTTTGGATAAGGTGATTTAGTTTTTTATTGATCCGTTTTACTCACCCTCCGGACCCTTTACATCCGGAGGTTACATTTGTTGTTTTATATTTGATTTTACATTGTTGACATTTCGGACTTTATACATCCGAATATTTTATAAAATTTTATGGTTTTAAAATATGATTGACAAGTTATCTCTGGTGGCCTTCGTTTTATTGTTTTATTTGTTCGTCTTGAATACCACCTAGTGTGGTAGAATTGCTCACTTTTATGATTCTGTAGAAATCACCTTATGTATACTGCATTTGTGTGCCTCGTTTTATCGTGACAACGCTTTTTAGTTCTTTTAGCACTCTGATTATTATATTATTTATGTATTTGTTACATTAAGAATTTAGATAAGTGCGCAAATAGCCATAGTAGCTGACGCGCCCTTCTTAAACCCTACTACTACTTCAACAAATCACCCCTCTTACGTTACAACGGACACGGACTGAATTGCATCACCGCCGTTATGAGTTGTGGAGGGTGCGCAATGGGGGTCATTGTGAGCTCTGAGGAATCTCCTATCTTTCAGTGTTGTATGCACAAAGTTTCAACAAATAAAGTTCAGTAGTAAATGTTTTACGGTGTTTTTATTTTATCCATATACAAATGGATGACCCTGTATATTGGTATTACAGTTTAATAAAACTATAGCAGTGATAACCTGCTTATATGGCAGCGAATTATGGATATCTAAGTGGGATAAGAAAGTCAAATTCAAGCAGTGGATATGCAAATCTCGAAATCCATTTTGGGGGAGAGAGTGACTACAGAGGAAAACAAGAAGAACCAAGACATAAGAAATGATCCAAGTTCTCGGAGTTACACTAAAACATTAAAGAATGTCGACATCGAAAGCAGAACAGAGCGGAAGTATTAAGTATAGTCCAGTTTTCTCATCTTCACATTTAATAAAAATAAAGAAAAATACCAGCATATGAATATGATATGTTTCCTGACAGCAGACATTAATATTTTGGTAAACAGTATTTATATTTATATACACAGTTGTCTTGAAATAATTTAAATTCTTTCTTTGAGTGTGAGAACTGGATACGTTTATTGCTCATAGGCCTATTTGTTAAAAATAATACAAAGGGACTTCTATTCATGTATTTGCGGTTCGTGCAAAGAATTTGGCTTAAGTTCTTGGAGGACGTATACTTTGCAGTCCATGAGAAGACGTGGCTGCAGCACGACGCGACGGAGCACCGCCTCGCTTACATAACCATCTGGACGATACATTTCCTGGTCGCTACATTGGACGGAGAGGCCCTATTATAAATCTGCGAGGTCGCTCGACACGAATACACTCGATTATTTCATTTCCTATGAAGATATCTAAAATCACTTGTTTATGAGAATTCAGCAAACGCGGACATTGAATTAATTGCCAGGATTGTAGCCGGATGTGACGTCATTAGAAACACGACAAGGATAGATCTATTTGAAAGGGTTCAACAGAATCTCGTAGGCCAATGTCACGCTTGCATTGAGGTTGATGAGCATAATTTTGAGCAAATGTTGTAAGATAGAAAATGATTCGTGCTTAACTCAGGCTTGTAAATGAAATGAAAGTCATTTTAAAATTAAATAAATGTAAATGTAAATAGTATGCAAACAGTAAGGTACAGTGTGGATCATATCTCCTTAATCTGGCTTTGGAGACCCCAAGATTTCTATATAAAAATGTTCAGTAGAACATCCTCTACTTCTTGTGTAAATGTTTATATGCTTTTACTGAATCACTCTGTATCTAATGAGGAGAAGTTAGAATTAAATGTGCAACGTTGATCAAATGTGAGATTCCGGGCAAGACCATCGAAATCTAACCTTGTGCATCGTAAGTTAGGGACAGAGATAGAACTCGAGTCACTGGAATTGCAAGTCCACTTTCTAGCACTGAATTATCAGATTTTCTTCGGCAAGTCTTGAACACGTGATATTCAGGGACAGAGGCAAGAACGATAACTATAAGACCACTGAGCATGAACAATACCTACTGCAATACACAGAATGGATGGTAACCTCTGCACCAAAATGAAACTGGTAACAGATCATGAGGAGAGATTTGAAAATTCTAAATGAGTTTTTTCTTTATAACATTCACCGTTTTAGACGAAATTTGATTGTTTTGTTTCTATGAAGAATTTGGCAACATCACGGCTGCTGCAATAACTCTAAGCAAGCCCGGCCTGCGCTCCTTACCTTCCCCTCCCCCTCTGCTTTACTTAGTCGGTAGCACGCGACGTGATCTGCGTTGCAAGATTCATTTAAACGATTTTCAATATTATTGAATATAAATTCATGGCTAAACGGTTTAATGTGCAAAATAAGTTTCAAGACTTCAACCGTTCGGATTAATTTTACCTGTCTGCTTGTATAGCAATTAGCCATTTCTTTCGGGCTATTACCGCGATAGAGCGCTGCAAACATTGGGCAAAGACTATTATTTTCCTGCTTAACGGTGTTTCACCGAAGAAAAAGTGTAATAAAAGTTTTGTTATATTTAACATGTAGAATCATCTCTTAAATTTTGGTGCAGAGGTTACCATCTATACTGAGGATCACGTAAGAGTAATTCCTAAAATACTAATTTGGCCGTCTCTTCAGTGTTGCCAACTAATACTAGATATCACCAAAAGAGGATAAAATCACACAATGCCATGTACAACAACAACAACAACTATAATAATAATAATAATAATAATAATAATAATAATAATAATAATAATAATATCGTATTAACAAGAATGTCGTCTTGCTTATTTACCAAATCTCATCTTTATGTTGGGGAGGTGTTTTCTACAAGGTTCAATACTTTGTGAAAGACCAGGTTATATTTTTCTTCTGGACCTTTCGCACATTATGTTAGTAGTTAGTAGATTAGTGTATGATGTAATTTAAAATGTATTTTGTCTGACAACATGAAATTTATTGCTTTGATTAAACAGTTTACGAATCACGAGACCTAACCTAAAAATGTATTTTGTTTGATCACGTGAAATGATTATTACGAATTACGAAAACGAATGCCACTCTGAAATGTATGCTTAAGAATATTTACTCCATTATTGTAATACAAGTCTAAACACGAAAGAAATTAATTAAAATGTGAAATGGTATTTCTATCGATTACTCGAAAGCATGTATCACACGAAATATGTTATATTTATTTACACTTAGCCTACCTGACTCTAATATTGAAATTGCAACTACAACATAAATCAACACATACAATAACTATTATGTATTAATATTAATACCGATATTAATTAATTATTACTATGTCCAAATTAGAAGCTAAGCTTAAAGGTTAAGACCCTCGAAAAATGTGTATTACCAGTCCTACTGTATGGATGCCAAACCTAGTCCCTAACATCAAAACAGAGGCGTATGCTTCAAACCTGCCAATGCATTATGGAAAGAAAAATCCTGCAACTTTCTCTGAGGAACAAAGTAAGGAACGAGGAGCTACACAACCGTACCGGTATGAAAGACGTCCTAAACACCGCCGAAAGCCTGAAGTGGAAATGAGGAGGGCACGTGGTAAGGATGGACCACAGACGATGGACGCACAGACTGACATTGTGGGATCCCAGGATCGGCAGGAGAAGGGTGAGACGCCAGACAACTAGATGGGCAGATTTCTTCAAAAAGAAGATAGGAGTACATTGGACGAGCAGTACAAGAGACAGACAGCTATGGAGGTATCTAGAAGCCAACGTCCTCAGTGTGTAGTGTGATACGAATCTTACAAGTGCATATAGTGTTTGTGTACATAGAAACAAAGTAGTGCAGCCAAGTTCGCTGATATCACTCCTTAGGACCAGCTCACCTAACGAGTGAAGTCTACTGAAGTCCTGTCAGTCAGGAAGCCCTTGCCCTTACGGGATCTAGCAGGCTAAATTTATTTATTTATTTATGTCCAAATTTCACTAGCTTCCAGTAATGGGCTCAGAAATCTAGAACAATTTGAATTTTTAGAATTTAAACTACTGACAACTTGTGTCACTGCTGCCAACATAAGTTATAAAATCACTACCAGTTGTAGTATTTCTCAGTACCGAAATTCAAAACGAAGTTGGCAAAATAAAATTCAACCTGTAAACTAGAAAATCACCATAATCCACTAGCTTATGTAGTAAAGGGGGAAAAATGGTTAGGTTTCACCCTTGGGCTATTAAGTAAGCTGACCCGGACTATACCCTGTATAACTACTGCAGGCTTACATAGAAGACTGAGTGAACTCCGCAACTATTTTCAAGTTATGGCGAAATGGGAAACCCTCCTCCACGCAGGTATGAACACGGGATCTCCTATATCGAAGTCTGTCGCTCCATCGACGGAGTTAACTCGGCATATCACAGTTAAAAATATACTTCATAATTGCCGTTAAATTGAAGTAATGCAGTGTATGAGACATGTTGCAAATGTTAATTCCGATGGCCACCACAAGTGTCTCTTTGTCTTGCGTCGGGGTTTAGTTGATACGCATTGTTTGCTGTTTGTTTTAGCCTCATTGGACCAAACCAATTTAATGGGGAAAATGAGCCGTTCATTGATTTTGTCGCAGAGGCACAAAACGTTCCAATTTGTCATTCTCTCTCCATATTCACTTTTATGCTAAGTCCGTCGATGCCCAATGCTACCTCGTACAGTTTAATTTGGAGCGACGTATTTTATGTAAGCTATTAAAAAATTGTTTTGCCGTTATTCGCTTCATGTTAAAATTAATTGTGTAACGGTAAATGTAACTGTTTTCAAAAATTTGGTTTGGTGAAAACTGTTGAGTACAAGTCATATCTTAATTTATTGAGTGGCAAGGAATAACATATACATTTATAGGTGACCTTAGAAAAGACTGCTTATTTTATTTTGGCCTAGAACTGGGATTGGTAACCTCCGTAACAAATTAACACCATGGAATGATCCAGAATGAGGACTTCTTATTTTCATAAGCGTACATCAAATCTTCGAAGGTGCAAGTAGAAATACAAAGTTAATACAACAGATGCTTAGATACGGAATAATTTATGTAATATAGAACATATATTATGTATCAAACCTTCATGCTACACACTGCACTGAACGACCATGTGTCTCCAGTTTGGATACACTAATAAATTTTAAACCTAGTTTAATATTAATAATATAGAAAGGATTTTTAATTAAATGAAAATCATGTTCTTAATAATAATAATAATAATAATAATAATAATAATAATAATAATAATAATAATAATAATAATAATAATAATAATAATAATAATAATTATAATAATAATAACAATAATAATAATAACAATAACATTTTTTTTAAACTAAGCTCTAAAAATAATGACAAGTGTGCATAAAAACATTTCACATAAAAAGATTTTCCAAAATTTGGACATAATGACCTTAGCCTGTAAGTATATTCTTTCCCTTATGATGTTTCATGTTAAAAAACCAAGATGAATTTAGTACTAATCAAAATATTATTTCTTACTTATGGCTTTTAAGAAACCCGGAAGTTCACTGCCGCCTTCACATAAGTCCTCCATCGGTCTTTATTCTGAGCAAGATCAATCCAGTCTCTACAATCATATCCTACCTCCCTCAAATACATTTTAATATTATCCTACCATCTATGTGTCGGCCTCTCCAAAGGTCCTTTTCCTTCTGGCCATCCAACTAACACTCTATACTCATTTCTGGATTCGACTATACGTGCTACATGTCCTGCCCATCGGATGGTCCTCAAGCTTGGGGGTTGGTCGAAGGGCTAACAACCCATCACCGTAAAAAGCAGCTTCTTACGAAAATCCAAAATCAAAACAGTAATAATTTTAATTCAAAACTCAAATCAGACCTTCAGCTCACTCTGTTAGTCTCGGTTCCTACAAAAGTGGAGTTCGCTATTCATGTATTATGGTCTTCAATGCACTGACTAATTCTTAAAGCTTTGAAGGATCAAGAGAAAAGATTCTGAACATAAGTAACAAAATTTCTCCCTATTCACATTTTTTTTTTTATTAAAGCGATGATTGCCTCATTGTCATCATAATCATCATCGACATGCGAGTATTGGGTCTTACTGGCCCGTTACGGTCTCTAGTCATCCCCGTGTAGGCCCTTCAGGAATTCGACGACTTCTTTGTATACATGATAAGATTAAGTCGGAGTCGGCCTTGGTAGCGTAATCGTATAGCGCTGGCTTTCTGTGCTCGAGGTTGCGGGTTCGATTCCGGCCCAGATCGATGGCATTTAAGTGTGCTTAAATGCGACAGGCTCATGTCAGTAGATTTACTGATATGTAAAAAAACTCCTGCGGGACAAAATTCCGGCACACCGGCAACGCTGATATAACCTCTGCAGTTGCGTCGTTAAATAAACCATAATTTTTTAAAGATTAATTCGGGAAATTTAAAGTTGTCATTCCATTCACATGATATTTCCATTGACTCCTGTAACTTGAATTTAATGCAAAATTGTTTGAAATTTCAAGTCCTGAAGGATGTCTTCATTTCTTCAATGGTCTAAAGCAGTGGTTGTCAGCACTCTCTGAAATGGATAAAGTGCAAGGAGTTTAACGAAATATGCTTCGTCATGCAGAAGGGATAGGGAGACAGTATACCCGCCAGCAGCCACAGATGCAATATCTTATCCGCGGGTAAAAGACGCTAGCCCGAGGGTGCAATGTGCTGATGACCGCTGGTCTAAAGTGAATATCCCGCTGTCCGTCTCATGAAATGTCGACCTAACTTCAATTTTTCATGGAGATTCTTCCAATTTAAGGTCTAATTTTATTTTCTTAAAAGTTAACGCTTCATCTTATCATATAGGCTTTCACGGCCGGTGTCTATCTGGTACAAGTCTTCCGGGCTAAGATTAAGATGCCTTGGTCTACTAGTATTGTTCCTATCATACCTTTCGTCTGCTACTGCGACAGACATCATCAGTGGTGAGGTATCCTTCGTACTGATGATGTCTGCCGCAGTAGGAGACGAAACGTCTGGTAGAAACAACATCAGTAGACCACGGCATCTTAGCCCGAAAGACTTGTATCACATAGTTAACGCTCCCTTGGTAAGCTGTAAATATGCTCGAGTTCAGTCGAATGCCATATAGCTGATGATGAATCTCATGTCAGACTCAACGAATTGACTAGAAAGTAGCTTCAATCCATTATTTCAACTTTGAATGAAAGTCTTTGCCATGTATATGTGCGTAGGCACGTAAGTGTGTACTGTAAACCAATATGTAGTCAGTGTAAGACTTGTGTAAAATAAATACATGCATACAGTGAGTTCTAATCAGTGTGTGCGCTTCAGGCTCCCCACCTGCCTCATATCATTGTGCGTGTCAAGGTCCTACACACCGACTATTTAGTCCTGACAGCTCAGCACGCGAAAGAGGGGAAGTAATAGGAGTAGTGGGAAGAGTTCCGGAGTAGAGATAAGGGCGAACGGTCGGTAAATGCATGCAGTACAGCTTAACTGTATAGGAAAAAGAACGCTATAACACATGCGTGACATCCGATCGCTCTGACTACAGGCGACAATCTAACCTGAACATCCCTTGGCGTAACTTAATGGACTCGCCTGACCCAGGCGCACATGGCTGGCGAGTGTCAGGACTAAATAATCGTACTGTACTTTAGTGCGCTTCGCGGACGCAGTGGGTTACTTTTTTTTTTACTTGGTTATTTAACGACGCTGCATCAAGAACATTGTTTTGAGTATCATTCCTCTCCTGAAATACGTGTGCTTTGTGTGAAGTTGAGAGGTCGTTTTCTATTTGTAATAACATTCTAACAGACAGAAGACAATGGATGACCTCAGAAAATAAAGAAAATATTTCATTATTAATTGCGCTTCTAGAAAATAATTAAATGAGTTTGGATCACTTGTGCAAATGTAATTTTTTCAGTTTTGTTTTCTTATCGGTGTGCAAAAATATTATCGAATAAAGCTAGGATTTTAAGTTACATATTTTTTATTTATTACATATTTTTCCACTCTTAGCTACATATTTATGTACATATTTCTCATTTCCGTATTACATAAAATCTGGGCTCTAATCAAAATTATTTAGTCTTTGCTCCAAGGAACTCATCCAAGGAGTTTCCCTGCCCATTTTAGATTGCGAGAGAGAACCAGAGAGGTTTCACTCTTTTGACTGTTGTTCATTCATTCATTCATTCATTCATTCATTCATTCATTCATTCATTCATTCATTCATTCATTTATTTTATTCCATAGATCTTACATGAGCAATGAAGCTTTAAGATGTGGAACATGTCAACATTTTACAATATTACAATTACAATTTTTACAAATTTTTATAGTTTTACAATTTAGTAATTTTCTACAATTTTTACAATTTTGTACAATTTTTTACATTTTTTTTGTGCTTCTGGATCATAATGATGGATCCATGTTATATCCATAGGTATATAGATCTACGATCAAATATGTTAGAAGAAACATCTTGAAAACGGCGGCAAAACGACTTGGAAATTGTTACTCGGAGTCGTTCCTTGTTAGTATTGAGGCATTTGGTATCCATTTAGAAGATAATTTTCTCCTGAAAGGAACGTTAACAGGAAATTTTCGAATTCTCTGGTATATATTTTAGTCAAATTTTTCGATCCTCTAAAATCATGTCATGCACGGCATTGATAATTTCCGAAGTAGTCACAGAAGCAGGTGAGATAATACAATAACATCTCGATATCAGGAATTTGAACCACATTAATTGTACAGCGTCATTAAATAACCGATTAATAATTCCTGTAAGTAGTATTCAATTGCACTACTTTAGTAAGGAAACCGTTTCTATGTCGACATGAATACTAGAATTTTTCATAAGATGAACACGTTTGTGTGAACTATACCGGGCCTTCATCGGAAGTAAAGACGGCCCCATCGTGGTGCTGACCACATCGTCTCTTCTACTGGTGAGATCAAGAATACGTAATAACTAGAGATGAATAATGAGCGAGAATGTAAGACTAACACCGCCCGCAAAGCCAAAAACCCGCACGACAGTATTGTCTGTCGTTGACTGTTTGCAAGCAAACGTTCCAAGATATCGGGACTTCGGGAGTGAACAACTCTCGAACGTCAAGCAGCCTTGAATCGTTACAGTTGTTTATACCAGACTGAACTTTTATCTCTTTTGGCAACTGTTTATATGTATAAACAATCAAGAAGCCTATTTGAAACATCATCTCTACCTTTGAGTGTAGTAATCCGTTCTCCAATCGTTAATTACTAGGCTCTTATTAAAATACTAGGAATTTCTTTTTCGTATGTTTGAGATCAAGTATACAATCTCAAGTAAAACAAAACGTTTTATTTAACGTTATGTTTTATGTTTCCTAGAAATTCAATTTTATTTTAGATTTGTTTTATTTATATAACCATAGGTAATATCTGATAGTAGAACAAGAACATTTTCATAACTGTGATACTGTTTTCTTTTGTCTTTTTGTATCAGTTAAACATCTCTAACGTTATTTATTTTAATTATGTATGTTACTTAAGTTACGAAATCTTTCCAAGTCGACCAAATGCTGTTTCGAGAATGATGAGCGAGAGTTGAAGCGCACGAGATTTACGAGACGAGACTTGAAAGACAAATGCAACGAACACGGCGAGCGAGAGCGGCAGTTAGTTTTCTTCATCTCTAGTAATAACTCTACATTTCTGCACCCTCTACTTTCTGTGGTGTGTATATGGAAATTTTCCTCATAATAATCAATCTAAAAATATGTATATAATTGTAAGAAATGCATTTTTGTATTAAATTATAGAAAATAACATTAAAGCAAGAATATTTTGTAATCAAAGATTCCTCTAACAATATACGCAATGTATTTGCTGCTTGTAGCAATAATGAAAACAAAAAAGATTTTAATTTTAATGTACAAAAAAAAAAAAAAAAAAAAAACTCACAGAAGCCAATGCAATTCACATTTTGCTTGTATCCCTCAGGGGCTTCCAACTCTATGCATAGGTTATCTATGGCCTCTATCGGCCGATATTATTTCATTCTCCAATAACACTGCTCCAACGGACAAAAATGAATTCGCATGAATAGCACTACCACCTTGCAATGCAAGCAAAGTCAGTGTTAGGGAAGAGATCATTGACACTGTGTAATGGTTAAAATGTCTTTACAATGAGCATTCTTCCATAGTTACATATTAGCTTGGAATTCCTTCTTTATACTACTGAGAAAGCAAAATATTTAATAATCATCCTTGATGATCCAATACTTATCGCTCTTTCTCCTGTATCCAATATTATTGTCTATTAAAATTCAGTCCAGAGATGCCATTTTTAGTTAATAAAAGTCAAAATTGTGTATTCCTCTGGAAGGGAAGCAAAGTAGGGTTTAAGAAGGGCGCGTCAGCTACTATGGCTATTTGCGCCCTTATCTAAAATTCTTAATATAACAAAGACATAAATAATATAATAATCAGAGTGTTAAATACTAAAAAGCGTTGTCACGATAAAACGAGGCACACTAATGCAGTATACATAAGGTGATTTCTACAGAATCATAAAAGTGAGCAATTCTACCACACTAGGTGGTATTCAAAACGAACAAATAAAACAATAAAACTAAGGCCACCAGAGATAACTTGTGAATCATATTTTAAAACCATAAAATTTTATAAAATATTCGGATGTATAAAGTCCGAAATGTCAACAATGTAAAATCAAATATAAAACAGGAAGCAAAGATCCAAGACCGAATTTGTAGAATAAAATTAACCTTACGAAGTGTCATAGAAAAGAAAATTATAAAAATTGTATTATTCGGTAACTTCAGGTGCAGATTATCTTTCTGTCGAAAAAAGATGGTACCGTCTGATACCTAGAAGAAGAATTGATATGAATGTTTCTGCTGCTGATAACTATATCTGTACAATGTGGAAGGTGTTATTGGACAATATCGCTACGGAGTAAATACTTAAGACAAAAGAAACAGAATTTTCTTTCCTATTTTGCGTCATTTCTTTTTGTTCCCATATAACTTACATAAATCTTTCCCATATAAATTGCAATTGTTCAGTTATTAATGTAGTTAAGGAGGTTAAATCCTTAGGTGCAATTTTATTGATAATCATTTAAAATGGAATAATCATAATTCATTATATTTGTAATAAAATACGTAAAACATTATATTACTTTATTGTTCTATGAAATATTTTGTCACTTAACTGTTTACGTATGATTTATTTAGCATTATTTCAATATACATTTATGTATGGTATTATAGGTTGGGGTAGAAGTTATAAATCCAACCTATATCCATTAATTTTACTACAGAGAAAGTATTAAAAATTTGTTTAAAAAAGGAGAAAGATTACTCAACTGAATTGTTGTTTAAACTTTTCAAAGTTTCCAAAATTAAACAAATTTTATTAAAATATTTTCACAAAAATGTTAATAACTTTGAAAGGTATATACATAAATATAGAACTAAAAATACGAATTCTCTGCGTTTGTCCGAACCTAAATGTAAAACCAATGCAGCTTTTTATCATAGCATGAGTCAAGATTCCAGATTATTAAACAAATGTTATTATAATATTATTTCAACCACGAATCCTCTCCAAATTAGTAAAAAAATTTAAAAAAAATTGCATCGGATTTATAGTTTGGGTTTAAACATATTAAACACTTTTTAATCTGTATTCACTATCAATTTGAATTTTATTTTTGTCTGTGTTGGAATCCCCTCCTGAGCACGAGTCTTACTCATTCAGGAGTGGGATAGTTTGTCTTATATTGTATTAACTTGTATTCATTTCAAACTTACTAGCAATAAAATAAATATAAATAAATAAAAAATAAAAATTTAATGGGAAATATACTTTGCTTCTAGAAAAGATATCCTAATTGTAAGAACTCAGTAAATTCAGTACCACTTGCTGACATATGAAGGCACCTCTTCTCCGCAGCAGTGAGGCTAAAAGATGTAACATCAAACACTGCCTGCCGCATCCTCTGCCAAGCAATACGCTCTAGACCCAGCGGTACTCGGAAATTAGATTGAAGCACGCGTCTATGTTTTGGTAACAGCGTTGCCGAATATTAATTATTTAAAGTGATTTATTGATAATTGAAGTACCTATTAAAATACTTTTGAACTATAAATGTTGCAAGTATTGTGCATACAATTTGTTGAAACTGAGAACTTTAATGTAAAGGGGTTTATAAAATGCGTATTTCCGAATGTGTTTAAAAGATAAGGGGCTCAGACGTTATAATGTATACTAATTATTTCTTAAAAATTTAAGTTGTCACTGAATACTTTCAACATTAATATCGTCGTTGAGTCTTCAAAGTTGGCTATGTGTAAAAACCTAAATTTTACAGGAGACGCAAAATACTCAATATAAACGAAATTGCATATATTAATTTACTTTTTCTAAGAGGTAGGTGCATTTCTGTCATAAACGTACATTGCTATACAAATATTTATTGCGGAATAATTATTAGTATAAATGTAATTATCATTTCATTGTTTTGTGAGACACATAGCTGGTTTTGATCGCGCCTACCTCTTCACTTAGCTGAAATTGAGGCAGGTACTATACATGAAGTCTTACAGTCTTAAAATATAAATCAAATCACTTTACAATCCGAAAATATAATTTTGAAGCTTTAAGGTTTTTTTTTTTACGTAAGATGATCTGTCTTAAATCCTGAAAAAATTAAATAAGGAAAAACTTAGCAAACCCAACTCGTTTAAACCACTTTACTTTAACATATTTAAGTATTTTATTTTACCTTTCCTTTCTTTTTTATTATTATTAGTTTAATTTCAAATTATATTTTAGTCATTTGCATTTCTGTATTGAGAAATTGAGATATTTTATCACCAGCAATATCACGGAATATAATAAATTTCGGAGATAAATAAATATGTAAGTTATTATACTTTAACATTTTTCAAAACAGTTACAAGAAAGAACGGTTCAAATCCTAAATTTTCATAAAATGGATGATAATCCCTATGTATAAACACTCTTAATCCTTGTAGTTGATCATGCTTGTCCTTGAAAGCTGTTGTATCAGCGTGCCTGAGTAAAACCCAGGAAAGAGGAAAGGATCGTAACTTTAGGTATATTTGGTTGCCTTTCACAAATAATATAAGTACCATAATATTTATAACAATTTAATATTAACAAACTGAGAGAGATAAATTAAATTAAAAATACCAAAACAAAGAATTATAAATGTAATAACAATATAAATTAGTGAGATAATGAAAGAGAAAATTAATGTCTGCCATCAAAATGAATGTAAGAAAGGCGATGTATAACAGAATAAACTGAACACTCATTGAAAATACAGTCTGAATAAACTCTGCTCAAATAAGACATATAAAGTTGTAATCTTCTACCTTTAGCTGAATCAAAGTTCAAATCCATGGAATGCACACGGTAACCAAGTAAGCCGTTATATACGTTAATGGCGTAACGGCTCCAGAGAACTTCCTTGTAGGCTTATGGACGTCGATGATCCCTCGTCGTATAGAATATGAAAATCAGGAATGCTGAGAATGAAACAGACCATCCCTTAGTCTGTAAAGCGATGATATCCAAACGATGTTCCACCGATGAATTATACCACACAGACGATAGTCCCAGCTATCCAAATCAGCGGGGTCACCTTGACCACGGGAAATACGTAATACGATGAGTTGACTATCTCAGCAGAGACGGGAGACTACCCGTTTCTCTCTTGAAGTCGTAACTGCGTCGAATTGTCTCACCAACTGAACATTCGCCCGGTCTCCAAGCCCAGGCCGGCGGTGCGTGTCGTTCCTCCAATCAGCGGAGGAGAAGATCAGGGTACGTTCAGAAAAATAAAGTAAACAGTACAGGCACCATAAACCATAAAACTGCCCACAGCATGAACTACATCACAAAGCTTAGGCGTTTCATTACATAGATTTTTAGGTTCTGCAGCTAACACTCTTCCTGTGTGTAATTTCTCTCCATTCGTTAGTATCTCTGAGTTTGTAATGAAATAATTATGCCATATTTATACTTCAAGCCTCCTCTACCTCTCTTGTATCATCAACTGTTTGGTTTCCAACTTTTTTCCTAGCCGCATAGGTCTATTTGTATAGTACAATTTATTGCTTCTCGATCGATATAGTTTACAGTACATTGTAAGGTTGTTTGTTTATTGCTTATTGCCTCCTGTTAACGTAATCACTTGGTACATACGAGTATATAAGGGACAAAAACAATGTCTCTAAAGTTGAGTGCACATTGTACACTTGCATCATTGCATGGCCCTTTCAAAGTATTAGTTGCCCAGTTTCAATGTTATACTTTATTGACAGTGAACACGAACTTCTAGCCAAACTTTTATTCCATTTTCATAGTTAAGCTACCTGCAATTAATATGATCTTCCTGTATGTTCTAGAGTCATTTTCGATGAAATGGGTCAAGCAAGTGGCAATTTTCATTCCTCCTTCGTCTTCATGACAGACATGAGTATAAATATCATTGTTAGAAATATAAATTGTGTAGTTATGAACTTCCAACAATTTTTAGTAGTGCAGCTTTGATGTTAATGATTTAGTACAACGTAATGCACTTTCATCATAGACTGATGTAAATAAAATTTTAATAGGTACCGAATAAATATTATAATTGATTTTAGCTTCATAATCTTCGTTCTTCTTTTTGAGTATGAAAGTCTAATATTCTTCTTGGTAAATAATTTCCTCGATGAAACTTCCACACTGATCTTTGCCTGCTTAAAAATAGACAACTTTTCCCCTCCTAAATGTTACAAAACTTCCTCCTTTTTACTGACATACTATGTTTGAATTCTTTGCACCATGCTTCATACACTTCACTGATTGATCACACGACTTCTATTTGGTCACGTTGGGCAGAACAGAACATGGACCACTTTAACAATTATTATACTAATATTTACAATTTAAATTATTTATACTATGTACATTATATAAAATATCATAAATAATGTAGGTCCACATTGATGACACATTTACACTTTTATGTACAGTGTTATGTACTGTAATACTAGATATACAATCTACTTGTTTTGTAAATAATGTAAATATGTTCGATCAGTGTAAGGCTACATCCTTTATAATAGTGTAAATAATAAAAATAGCATATTCTAGTGTACATAGCGTCAAGGAACTGCCAGACATTTAGTACTTTCAAAAGTCGATTGTTAAAAAACTGCTTTTCGTCTCGAGAATAAATTTATATGATCATTATTCAAATATTACTTTCATAGAATATGACTTTAATATATCAATTTTTCTTCATTGTGTTAATCATTACATGTTTCTAATCACATCTACATTTTGCTCTTGCTCTTACTATTATTATTATTATTATTATTATTATATTATTATTATTATTACTATTATTATTATTATTATTATTATTATTATTATTATTATTATTATTATCATCATCATCTTTAAACTATTCTGTAGTGCCTTTATTGAGGGTAGATTATTTTGTTAAAAATATTATATATACACTACTACTACTACTACTACCACTACTACTACCACTACCACCACCACCACCACCACCACCACCACCACCACTACCACTACCACTACTACTACTACTACTTGTAACGTTTATTTTAATAATTCCATTGTTTTCTGTATTGCTGTTATTTATATTATTTGCTGTGTATTTTTATACTGATTGAGTGGAAGACAAGGCCTTAAGCCAGGCCTTAATTCTGCCAGTAACAGTGAAAATAAATCAAATAAATGAAATAAAGAATTTTAAATTGTAGGAAAGATCATCGTACTGTTATTCTTTTCGACTAGAATACATTGTGAATAGTCTGCGGGGTCTAGTTTTGAATATAACATCAACTACAACACAAACAAGATGCAAGTGTTCCCTAACAGTACCTATGTCTCGCGCGAAACATGACGCCACGCCAATATAGACTATGAACGTCTAACCTCATCTCCGTACGCCCTGAGACAGAAAACAGTCCCTAGTAATTGCAATGCAATTACAAAACTACTCTAATTTACTGTAGACATTTTTGTTTACTACAACATCTGTAAAAGATTAAATTCTAACGTTCTTTATTTAGAAATTATTTATGTTGTGATTGGTTCAGTCATTTTTATATTCATACCATTTATTTACTTTTCAATGACTTTCTAAGTTACGGTTCAGCAAGGCATACTCCAAGTATATTGCTTTTTTTTTTCGTATGTGTTAAGAGGCACTTTCTATATTTTCTCCCTTCCTTTCCCACTACAAATATCCTTGTACAATGTAATATTAATATGGAAATAACAGGGTAATAGTGGCACAGGAACATGTTAAAATCATGTCCAACAGCCACTGCTCTTACTAAAATTTTCATGAAATCTGCTCAGTATCGAACCGAAGTCTCTTTTTATAAACAACGTCTGACTGAACTACATACGACCGCTGATGAGCACACGACCATTTCAGAGACAGCTTGAGCACATATTAGCAGATATTGAATTCTTAAATGACTGCCACAATTTCAATGACCGCAATGGGTGCACTTACCCTACAGGCAGACAAATCTGAGTTTCAGAGGATAATAAATCAGGAATTTTGTTCATATGTGGAAAGGCTTGAGAAGTTAGTGTATACACATAATTTCTATAATGGGCGATGAATAAAGGCTAAAATTACTTAGGGACGACACAAGTGGCGCTGAATGGAGGAGGGACACATAAAGGCGGACGGCACTTTGTGACGTCACAAAAGACGGTAATGAGGGCGAATGTCCCACACAAGTGAATTAAACCGACGCGAGGGGTCTCTTTGCACAGCTGTGTCCTTGTGGGTGCTTTTATTTATGTCTTTTAATGTTGCTTCAACAGAATGACCAGTTCACGGGTTTTCCAAGCTGGGAAACAGGATTAAAATTCTAGGGAGTTTATGGTAAACATCTGTTAGATAAGTATTGTAGCTGCTAGAGCAAGCTCCTTTAATGTTACTCCCATTTCTCCTGTTATAAATAATGATTTTTGTATTATTCAGTAACTTATGTAGTGGTATAGATAAGTGAATATTATATTCATCAACTTTGAAAAAAATTGATTCTTTTTATCTGTTCCGTCTTCTCGGTACTTCGAACCGATATTAAACATTCACAAGTCGCAAAAGTTCCTGATAATGCGATTAGGGTTATTATCATTTAAGATAAATAGAGCCTGGATGTTCAGGCATTTATTTTGGTTAAAATAAGCAAGCATATAAGCACTAAAACAGTAAAAAATAGGCAAATACTTAATAAACTATCCCATACGGTACTCACTTTCATTGGTTACATGTCACAACAAGACGATGTTTTAAATTGTCAAATGTCTTTTTCATGGTGGAAAAAGATCTTTCTATTTCTACTGAAGTGATTGGAGCAAACTTAAAACAACTTATTTCAGAAGGGCTGTCTCTACTTTCTTTCAGCGGTCGGGAAAAACTGACTGTGTATTGTCTCAAAAAGAGGGGTGTGAGAGGGGATTAGCGATTTCAAAGTACGCGTGACTTGTGCGTGCAAGCAACAACAGTAACGGGAGCTAGAGACTTGCTTTTAATACTTCCCTCACCCCCTTTCTTTCGTTGGTAAACCCCGAAGTGACCTGAGCACTGAGGGGTATACTGTTCAAACATCTTTGTTAATGGAATCGGTAGGGGAGAAAAGTTTACGACTTCTTGGTACATAAGTATTGCTGGAGAATAAGATTCTCAGCAAATATTTGTGTTAGGTGAATATATATTTTTAATTTGTACAACTGTTCTCTTTTGTTTTTGTTTTGTATAATTTATGTGCGGTTTATTTTAAATGCATTAAAAATATAGAAAATGTACAATAACGACATAAAAAGACTAAAAAAGGCATTTCACCTGAAAATACGCAACGGGAGCTAAAATAGACAAAAAAAAAGGCAAAATAAAAATTGGGCCTATCGTCCCCAAATGTGTGGAAACGTGTTTTGTCTCTAATAGATCTTTCATACATACAATCAGTTTAAAAAGGCATTTTGCCTAACATCCGGGGTCTAAAGATAAAATAACACAAAGGACACAAATGATCCTTTGATATGGATATAGCCTATTAAATTTCCTGTAGCACCTTGAACCAAAATCCGATTGATTTCTAGCTATAAATTGTATCACTTTAGTCGCAGCAGAGCGTACAACGTAAGTGATAGGTTCAATAAATTAAATTTAAATTAAAAACTACTACAGGCAGTAAAGCAAGTGGACAGCTTTAAATACTTGGGGTGTACTATAAGCAGTAACATGAACTGCTTTGAAGAAGTCAAAAGGAGAATAGCAATGGCAAAGAAAGCTTTTAACAGGAAAAGGAGCATCTTCTGCAGATCTTTGGAGAAAGAACTAAGGAAGAGACTAGTGAAGTGTTTTGTGTGGGGTGTAGCATTTTATGGGGAAGAAACATGGACAATACGACGAAGTGAAGAGAAGTGAATAGAAGCATTTGAAATGTAGATATGGAGAAGGATGGAGCGTGTGAAATAGACAGAGTAAGAAACGAAGTTTTGTTGGAAAGAGTGGATGAAGAAAGAATGATGCTGAACTGAACATATCATCTATGAAAAATGTAATATACTGTTAAACAAATAATAATATGCCTATGCAAGTGAAAATAATAACCATAACCTAGTTACTGATATAATGCTTCTCTGAATAAATATATCAATACGTATATCACAGCAGTTTGGAGTACGAATAGCGGGATTCAGTAGTACTGCCTGTTTGAGGAGGGTTGGAGGGGTACTTGCGGCGACAGATATTACTGCCTCCCCTTCAAGCGGGAATGACGCTGCTTACTGGTTTCGAAGAGAGGGATGCAAGCAGGAGTAACGCTAAAATTTACACGTCTGGAAAGGACAATGCAGTCGATAGGAACTGAATATTCGTCGTTACTACAGTCGTCTGGGAGACACGCGACAACTAGTTAATATTTGCAAACAAAACGCACGGACCAAGGACACCTATCCTGATGCAGTTACTTAATCCGAACCTAAGTTTTTAGTAAATGTACAAAAAGAAAACGTTTCTGGTTTACAATTTTCGGCTGAGACGTTTCCGGGCCGGAGTTCCTTATATCAAATTGACACTTTTTCACTTCTCCATCATCTCTGAAAGTTTGTAACATCACCACGGAAGCATCTTGTCATATAGCTATAATGTTGTACCTAACTAAACATGCACACACATATGTAATTTGTCACATAATCTTGTTTGCACTTAGGGCACACATAAAAACTAGAATAGTATGTGTAATAAATATTCCATTTCCAGTGTACCAACTGATGTATTTCTTTCAATATTTTAGCCGTAAGGCTAGTGTAGTAAATATATTAAAAAATAATAATGACTATTACACATTTTGTCCCCCGAGGAAACCAAATTAAATGCTACTTCTAAACATATCAGTATACAATAGTACTTACGTTTGAAAGGAACTAATAGAAAACAAATGAATTACAGTTGGCAACATATTTTGTTCCCATACCAGCCAGAATAAACGTGCACTGAAATAATAGAAAAATAAGAGTAGTGTACTTACTTTCGAAGTCCCAGAAATAATGGGCTCGGAGGTGAGACTCATAATGTATTTTACAGGAGAAAATTTAAAAAAACGTTATTGATAGGGTCTCGAAATGACTGAATCGATATGGACTCCACAGTTTCAAATTGTGCAGCGTTTCTCTATATGTGAGCCGGGCACATGCCTGGAATTCCTAACGTGTCGCCCATCTTGGGTTAGCGGAGAAAGGGTGGCACGAGGGGTTGGGAAGGTGGTTTGGAGGGGGGGCAAATGACGTTCTCAAAATAAACTGCAGCAAAGGGATTTCGTAGAAACCTCAAACTTCAAGTCCACAACTTTGCAAGTCGCTGGCTTCTTAAGGCTTTCTGCTACCTGCTACAGCCATTTGCAAGCAGAAGGGGAGGAAATGGCTCCGCCAACCCTCCCGCCAGTTCGACTTTGCACAGGCAGGCTACACTGATTCATGACAACACTAAATATGGGCTTTTGTATCCAGACGTGTCAGAATCTGAATACTGGAGTTAGATTCACGCAGTTGGGTTTCGAATAGGACAGATGAACTACGGTTCACTTACTTATGCCGATGTGTATCAAGCTCGGTTAAAAACGTAGCAACCAAGAGTTACGGAACAACGGTGAAAAAGTAACCGTGGTTAAAATGTAATTTCGATGAACTGTTTATGATCATCGGTTACTGACCCCTCATTTACCCAGAGTAATATCGGTGATGATACACATTTCTACAAAGTGACAAAAGGAAAACATCCATACCTCTGCAAAGAAGACAGTCAAGTCTAAAAACGATTTTGAGGTCATTTTTCCTAAATTCCAATAAGTCAAATATCAAATTAACAAGAGAAGATAAATATTATTCCATCATATGACTTATTTTAATGTAAAATTGTGCAGTTATCAATTTACATTATACTAGTGGTTTGTGCAGCAAATGCTGTAAACTAAGTTCATTAGACGTTCAAACAAACATTTTTCAGATTTATTTTCAATGAAGAATACCAGACATTCGGAAAGTTATTTGCTTCCATAACAATGAAAGATACTCTCTCTCGAGCCAATACTGAAGAGAACCACGCATATAAATATCTACATCACACCGCCATTAAATATATGAAAAAGACCCAACCCCACTTGATTAATAACTATAAAATTATTTGATTTTTAATAATATTATTATCTTATGTAAGTTTTATAGTTTTCAGTAACATATACTATATATACTATATAGGCGCCACTCAGTAAAATATAGAAATCAAAATCTAATTTAAGTTATTCTCTACATCTACTTATATAATCCCAAAACGTTTCACTTTCATATCGTCAATAGCATTAATATGTATAATTAATGAAAAATAGTCACATCATGGCATTAACTACAATAATATTTCATTTCTAATGGTAATAATGTCATCAAACCACCTCAAGTTTTGTAGTTTTTAATATCCAATACACAGCTGTACCCAGAAAATTACACACCACAGAATCGAACCTGTATATTATTTTTAGTAACTTAAGTTTTTAATAACAAATTTAATTTGAGCTCTAAATATGTCAGCATTCTTGCAGATCATGGCCTTCGTGTAATATTGACTGTAGTGTGTGTTTTGTTTTATTCTGAAATGCAATTAGCTAGTTCTCAAAACTGACGACAGATGGATTTTGGAAAATAGGAAAATTATGTTGAAAAATTGACATTTCACTGAAAACTACTATTTTTCTGAAAAACTTTGAGTTCCAAGCTCCAAAATGAGGTTTATTTATTAAAATCCGTTCAGCCGTTCTCCCGTAATTTCCATTACCAGTTCAAATTATATATATATATATATATATATATATATATATATATATATATAGATTAGTAACAATGTGAACATTTTCGCCATACATTATGGATCTTCAGACATAGGTTGACGGTGTCTAAAGAAAAAAACAACGTATTACAATACATGGTGAGGGAAAGCATATTAAAATATACAATAAATGTTAAGGAGTTAAAAACTATGAAAACACTTAATGATACATGTAAAGTCACAATTTTTTTATAATTATGCATATTCAACTGAAATAAACGATGTCAAATATATGGAGGTATGTGTGCGTAAATTCTATTCCATCGTACCTGTCGTCTCGCTTCACTTACCTTTCTTCCCACCACAATCTGAACACACGCTCTCGCCATGAAACAATACTAACAATACCATCCCATCGCACCTCCTCATACTCACCCTCTTTCACAATAGCCCTGCCAAGACTCTGGAATTCTTTACCTGCTGGCATCAGGGACTGTCGAAATAAAATTGAATTCAAACGCAAACTTACTAGGCACTTGGCCAGTAATTGAGACTCGTTCAGACATGGTTTCTTGTAAATAGTTCTCTTAATCTATCACAAAATATTTCAATCCGGTAATTTCATTACTATAGATTTTTGTCATTGTAAGTTTAATTCGTAATTCAGTAAATACAAAAATATTCTTTGTTCTTAATTTCTATGATAAAATGTCTAGCTTTCATTAATCAGGTAATCTTGTCGTAACTTACTTTAATTTTTATTGTAATTATAATTGTAATTGTAAATTTAGTGTTAATTGTAATTTTATTGTTCATATCATAGTTGTAATCTCCTGGTAGAGGGGCAGAGAAGGCCTGACGGCCTTATTTCCACCAGGTTAAACAAATAAATACTACCACTACCACCACCACCACCACCACAACCATTACTACTATTAAATACTGTAACTCAAATGGTTGTGTTTCAGAAAACAAAATAAGGAGTTGAACCAAAATGTGATCATTTTGTGGTTATAAGATTATATTAGAATGTATAGACTTATTAAATATGCATATTTTACAAAACTTTGTCTAAGAGTACATTGTTCTGTTTCAAGATTCAAGACACCACTGGAAGCGACGTATTTGACATGCTTATGAACCAACAGTATGTGCTTGATAGGCTGTTTCAGACTCAACTCCTAAGAGACGTCCACGGGAACGCCAGCATTTAATTGAAGTGTGCATTCAAAAATCCCCACATGCAATTCAATGTTTAGTTTTTCGACCTCCACTGAACGATCTCTCATGCAATTCGGGAGCGCTGAAAATTGGGCTTCATGATGCGGAGATTTTAAATTATCAAACAAAAATCTTACTCGTTAAGAATTATTGTAATACGAAGTTTCCGGTCAGGTCTGGAATATTTTATTGACAAATCCATGATGACATTTATGGCGGACAAGGTCGCAGTTGGGCTTTTTCTCAGGGTCCTACCGTTTCTCCCTATTAGGCTTCCAAATCATTGCGTCATCATTCCACAGCATTCTCCGAATGCCGGCTGGCGCACTGAGGAGGCTGTCCTAGGGACGAGTAAGGTTACCTGCTCGAAACCTGAATACGTAGCGAACCTTAGTATAGTCAGCTGGTGTGGGTTTGAGAATGCTTGAGAGTTATCGCAGTAGATCTTGAAAGATCGCAGTGATGAGTCTGCTCAATTCAGTATGACGTTTCTCATAATACACAGAGTGATTCACGAGGAAAGGTAAAAAATTTGGGATGTGAATTCTGAAGTCATTCCGAGTCAAAAAGTACATATGAATATGGGTCCGTTTCCGAACGGTTACGAAGATATGACTCTTTGATTTCACAAAAACTTCCGGGATTCCATTGTACTAACTCGCATTTAGAGGCAGATAACGGAAAAATTTAAAGTTTATATTCGTGTATGCATAAATACCTAGTATTCTAGATGTGGGGGTCGATGTTTTCGCTCATTTTTAAAGGTACCCCCTTCTGCTTCAATGCACTGTTGCGCTCGGGTGTGAATCGCGTTCATCGCTCGTGAGAGTTGCACATGGCTGTTCTTTATGCGGCGTGGAGCATCCAAAATACGGTCGATTAGCGCCTCTCTCGTTTCCACCTTCCTTTGGTATATCAAGTCTTTCATCCAACCCAATAGACAGTAAATACTCTTGGATATGGTACACTTCTGTTCGGAAAGCTTCGTTCATATTCAGCGACGGCACGCAAGGAACTTCCATCGCACAAACCATAAACATACACAATATCGGCGTATTCTGGAGTCAAAAATTTATAAGGCATCTTGAAAAACACAACACTTCCGATAACTGTATCTGTATAACTAATGTAGTGTAGGTAGCTGACTGAACTGCTGTGAACTGATAAGCGTTAGTGTATCTGTGTTATGCGCGGGTTCTGTGTCATTACATCAGATGAGGGCAGACGATTGAACATTTGTAATGCCCCATCACCCGATTTGTGAGGTAAATGAACTTATCCACATCGCTCACATTGCAGATTCCAATGTTACGTCATTCATTGCGATCCGTGACCTTGTCTCACATCTCACATCAACAGCATATGGTAACGTCTGATTCACATTGGGACGAGACGTTTTACCAAAAAAATGCATCTAGCTCCGCCATCGTTCGAAACCGGACCAATGTTCATATGAACTTTTTCACTCAAAATGGCCTAAGATATCGTGTATTACATTTTTTACCTTTCCTCGTTAATCACCCTGTAATCCCAAGAAACTGTACAAAAAAACATACATAAGAGATTATTCGAGGAAACGTGAAGCAGATAAAACTGACAGCAGCATACAGAAATTACTAATTTGTAAAATTAGGGGAATAGTGTGTAATAAACTGATTCCTATATTCTATTCAAAGCCTTAATAATGAATTTAAAGAAGATCAAATAATTTTTACACAAATACGGATTACATGCGAGAAAAAGTTACCACTTTTTGTCCTTCACCGTGAAGCTCTTTCCTGGGCATCCTCTGTGGTTAGGTTTCCCGAGTTCATTGTATACATGATTGCTTCATTCCGTGTTATTTGTGGACATCCTTTGCTTCTAGACCCAGCTGGTGTCCACTCATACATTCTCTTTGGCCATCGATTGTCTGGCATCCTTTATAGGTCAACATACAACTTCAAACTACGTTTCTCTATTCTATAACCACATAGACTGCATCCGTAATTTTCAGACTCTTTCATTAGATTGTATTAATAGCCCTGGTCCTCTGCGGAGATTTCAACGGCCGTCTTTTTTTTATATCTCTAGGATAAAATCAATACACTATTTTTGTCGATAATTGTTTCTATGTTACTAGATACACAAGAAGTGGCACCAACTTTGGAAAACATTGAGTGGGCTCAAACACTTGAGTTATAAGTTAAAATAAATATCATAAACAATAATAATAATAATAATAATAATAATAATAATAATAATAATAATAATAATAATAATAATAATAATAATAATGACACAATAAAGTATTGGGTGGGCTTGGGCCCCACGGGCCCATATAAGTTGGCGCCACTGTACAAGAGTGTCTAAGCAAATTATGTTCAGACAACCCAAAAACTTCTTATTTAGTCCAATTTAAGGGGGTGATGGGTGAAATTTCTATTTTCTAAAATATTTAAGGTAGAGGCTTCACATTTGCACACTTCATATCCTTGCTATAAGTCTTCTTGCATATAAGTTTCATTGTAATCAGTTAAATGGTTTTTTAGTTATTCAAGTTAAAAATTCATATTTTTAAAACCTATTTCAGCTTACAAAATTTATGTTTCATGTATGCCCCTTTTTTCATAACTGTTACAGTTAGAAAACAATTAAGTACCCAGAACATTAAATTTACATATATAAATGGAGAAAATATTTTGTTATATATGCAACTTAAAATTTTATTATCCTCATGTGCGTCAACTACAGATTTTTTACGATCGTATATTACTCGTAAAAAATTTAAAAGCATTATTCTTGCAATGTTCATATATGTATATTAATAATTTTTATATTTATTCGTACATTTAAATGCTAAAATAATGAAACAGTTTTCTGAACTTTTAATATTAAAATATGACAGGCGACCGACGGGCTGACCGGGCCACTGACTGGCTCGCCGACCGACCAAGAGACCGACCGACTCTGTGAGCTACTGACCGTGACTGACCGACTAAATGAGCTCTGGATCGCGATTCTGTGACCGACTGACCGTGGCAATGTGATTGACTGACCGTGACTGTGTGAGTGACTGACCGCTTACATGAGCTGCTGATCGTGCCTCTGTGAACTACTGATCGTGACTGAGTGACCGACTGACCGTGACTGCGAGATTGAGTGACTGACCGCTTACATGAGCTGCTGATCGTGCCTCTGTGAGCTACTGACAGTGACTGAGTGACCGACTGACCGTGACTGTGAGAATGACTGACCGACTAAATGAGCTGCGGATCGTGACTGTCTGAGTGGCTGACCGATTAAGTGAGCTGCGGATCGTGACTCTGTGATCGACTGACCGTGACAGTGTGAGTGACTGATCATAATTGTGTGAGTAACAGACCGACTAAATGAGCTGCGGATTGTGACTCTGTGATCGACTGACCGTGAGTGTGAGTGACTTATCGTGATTGTGTAATTGACCGACTAAATGAGCTGCTGATCGTGACTCTGTGAGCTACTGACCGTGACTGAGTGACCGACTGACCGTGACTGTGAGAATGACTGATGACTAAATGAGCTGTGTGTTGTGACTGAGTGGCTGATCGATTAAGTAAGCTGCGGATCGTGACTCTGTGACTGACTAACCGTGATAGTGTCAGTGACTGACATTATAAATTTGATCATCTCTAATTAGTGAACCTGGTTGTCCAAATTCAGCACGAATTAATATACTTAATGATGTTCCTACTATGCCTGATCAGGCACCAAAAATGAAATATAAAGTTCCAATATCCTTATGATTTGTTGAGAATATTCATCGTTGCAAAGTTAGTAGAATGGCTAAGATTAAATAGGTGATAGATTGTAAATCTATTAAGATGACTGTGTGAATAACAAGCCGACTAAATGAGCTGCGGATCGTGACTCTGTGATCGACTAACCGTGACTGTGTGAGTGACTGACCGCTTAAATGAGCTGCGAATCGTTACTCTGTGAGCTACTGACTGTGTGACTTACCGTGGCTGTGGGAGAGAATGATCTTAACAGAGTGACTGTGAATGTGTGGTAGATTGATCGTGCACGTCGGAGCGACTGACCGTGACTGTGACTGACAATGAATGTCTGTCTAATTGACTGAGTCACTGACTGACTAACTGACTGACTGACTGACACTGGATGATTGTCGACAGTAAATAGTTGCGTGAGTGACTGATGAGTGAGGGAATGAATGACCGACTGAGTGACTTACATTGTCTGAGATCTTGCCTTGGTTTTCCTGTGAAGTTGGTCGTCCTAGTTAATTATTAATTTAAATAACCGACCCAGTAATTAAAAAGATACTAAGTTTAGTCCAGTAATGGGGAGAGGAAGTGAATGAAAATTATCGTATCATTAAAAGCAATTTTTTTATTTGGAAAGGTGACATTACTAATATTAATACTAGAGTATAACATAAGAATTTTTGTATATTTAATCAATAGTCCGAGGACTGGTAAGTACCTCATACATGACACCAATAACGCATCATTCATGAGGTAACTAAGCCAATAATAATGGCGGTAGGATGGCCAGTTTCTTTCTCCCTTCATTGCATACGTCACTGACTAGTAATAAGCAGACTTGAGATGTATGCAACAATATTGTCCTTCCTCTGATACATATCAAGTCAGATGTACTGCCTAATAATAATGGATGTGTCGTCCACAACCTCAATTAGAGGTGAAACAGATTAGTATTGTGTGAGAATGCGGTGAGAGTAGTAAATAGCCTGCAATTATATAGGAATAGCCAATAATTATATGTTTATTTAAAAAAGTAAAAACATATGAAACTGAAAGAAAAGTGACGCTTATGAAACATATAGGAGGAAACCCACAATTGTTACATGAATAAATCATAACAGACACGTTCATATGGAACAATGAATTTCCATGTGAGGAAAGGGTGAAACAAGCGGAGCTCGTGTAGTAAACATCAGGAGAAGTTGCTTTTCTGAAATGAATTAGAAAAACAAGCGAGGAGGAGAGAAAGCAAGTAACCCTCATGCGTGGAACACAGAAGACGTGATGAAAGAGGAAAACAATTCATACTCCCTCAACGAAAGTGAAAACACGAGAGGAAAATCAAAACAAGCATCGTGTAGAAAGCGAAAACAACAACGTTCACGTGAACAAAGGGGAAACAAGTGTTTATGTGGCGAAAGTAGAATGAAAGCGATATCCATGGAGGCAGGAAGAGAAAAGAAAATACTGATCAAAGAAAGGTGATAACGAGCTGGATTACGGTTTGGATTGAATTGATCGTTCTTGCGACATTCCTCCCCTTCGTGTGATAGCTATCAGGTTACGTTCATTTTCGGCTTTTCCCTGTCAAAATTCTAAGTTCCTTTAACGAAATGGTAAAAATGGACTGAGACAAGTGGCCAACAGGCTTAGAGCTCACTCAGATTCTTCGTTATAGCCCAATTCCCTTGTTATGGGCGTACAATCGCGTACCTTTTAATTCTTTCTCCTCTCATTTCTATTTCTTTCATTGCGATTCACTGAATCATAAATACAACATATGAACAGTCCGTCCATTGGGTTAAAAGTTGGACACTACTCGTACACACAGGTGACATACCATAGATCCCTTTTTTAAAAGCAGAAGGGTTGAAAACGTGATTTAACGTGAGTAAGTCTTTAAATCACACAGACACATGGGATATCAGGACGGAAATATCGATGTAAAGTTTGCAGGATGATTCATTCCGATACTATAACATCGTGACTAACAGTACAAATTAAATATATGTGGTCTCGTTCGACCGGGTATACAACTACGATGCCAGTATGACTTTGAATTAATGCTGCGCATGCACGAAGCGCGGGTGAGAGCCCGCGCTGACTGGTGGTCATTTTGGGCGTGGGGGAAAATTTCCTGACAGTATATCTCGAGACTCCGATGTGCTGGCAAGCTGATTTTGGTACCAAATGAAAGATCTCGTCTAGACCTTTCGATTTAACTCACGCCCATGTCCCCAGCACAGCCACACCCTTTTTTTTTTGCGAAAATCTCAGAGTCGACTTTTTGCAGCATCCAAATACTTTCGCTTTATATTTTATACACACATACAAGGACAGGATTAAACCATTAACATTTATTAAGACAATAAGAAACTATGAAAAAGAAAAAGGACGAATTGATTACATTTGTGCCAGGAAATCAAAGAAAGTGACATGAGATTAATAGAATACCGATAATTACGTGAAACATTTATACTGTTCCTGATGGTTATTGTGAGCATGATTGATATTATAAGGATGTTTGGAATTTGGAATACAATTTTATATTTCTTTTCATTCCTGTTTTCATACTCCGTACACTTAAATTTAACAAGTAGGAGTCTCCTCGTCAGGTACTTTGCTCACATAACGAGGCCTAACGATTTACTAATAAGTATTCTACAAATGCAAATCTATAATATATACGTCATTGTGTACGTTAACAGAAAACCACAATTCCAAGTCACACAGAGATTGTGTGCACTCGATGTGGGTCTCTGGCGTTTCGTCAGCCCACGCGAGTTGTGTGGATATAAAGGGAAGGGTTGAGACGGTGTCGGGTGGAGTTCCCGGGTAGCTCAGTTGGCAGAGCGCTGGTACGTTCAACCAGAGGTCCCGGGATCGATACCCGGCCCCGGAACAATTTTTCCCTTGAAAGTATTCAAATCTGCTTTACAGGGAGCCTTACCTGAAAGACTAGATTTGCATAATATATACGTCACTGTGTACGTTAACAGAAAACCACAATTCCAAGTCACACAGAGATTGTGTGCACTCGATGTGGGTCTCTGGCGTTTCGTCAGCCCATGCGAGTTGTGTGGATATAAAGGGAAGGGTTGAGACGGTGTCGGGTGGAGTTCCCGGGTAGCTCAGTTGGCAGAGCGCTGGTACGTTCAACCAGAGGTCCCGGGATCGATACCCGGCCCAGGAACAATTTTTCCCTTGAAATTATTCAAATCTGCTTTACAGGGAGCCTTACCTGAAAGACTAGATTTGCATGAGATTGTGGTTATTAACGCCTTCGTCGAAGCAGTATTCAGTACTACCAACCTCTAGCGCAAAACAGTTCTAAATTTGGGTTAAATAGGGTCAGTAATATCGGACAAATAGGGTCAAATCAGTCCACTCAAACTAAGTATTTATTTTCAATTCTTTGTGAGAGATGGTTAAATGTAAGAGGAAAACGTCAAATTCGTGGACTGAGAACGACATGCACAAGGCTATTAAAGCATTTCGCGAGGGAAGAAGCCAACGTCATGCTGCTGAGTTGTTAGGAGTTCCTCATTCATGTCTGCAACGACGTCTTCAAAGTGGTCAGGTCAACCACTTGAAAAGTAAAGGCCGTCAAACTACGTTTACTCCAGAACAAGAAAATGAACTTGTGTCTAGAATTTTGAAACTGTACGCATGTGGTTTTGGACTACACTGCAACATAGTTCGTTGGTGCAGAAAATAAAACAGTGTTTGTTTGTGGAAGGTGTAAAATGTTAAATTAAATCAATTCAATATTGATTTTAACGTTCCGTGCATGTATATAGAGGGAAAAATTGTGACCCGATTTGCCCTAAACACTGATCCCATTTATCCTTATACAGAAGGTAAAAAGGGTCACTGCAGTAAAATATTTCAGTTCATGTACAGACAGTTAGTTTAGAGTAAAAAAGAAACATTTTTGGGGAAGTAGTACTTACATGTGGCTGTAACTAATTATATGTTATGAGTGTAATATATTATGAAATTAACAATAAAATAAGAATTTGTTACTTTTTGACCCCATTTACCTTGGTTACCCTATTCTCCTATTTGTTAAGTTATTTTACACCTTGGATGTGTAATATATAGGTTAGTATGACAACAAAAATATTACACTTTTGGGAACAGTGCTTGTGAAACAGTGTGTCTTGTTGACCGCCCATATCACGGAGTTAGGCCTGTCAAAGGCAGCACCTTGAAGGGTCCAGGCTTCCTTTCAGTAGATAGATAACCATTTTAACCCTCGCGCAAGTGTGTTAGGGGTGGAGGACAGCCTCCTACCTGTTCCATGTTGCAGTCTAGTCAGGTAGCCTCGGACTATTTCCCATGGGGGGCTGCGACACAACCCTTCCCTGTGTACAACTGGGGGTGGCTGTAAGTGTCAGGGGATGAGGGTTTGTATACTCGGATGCAATTTTTGTCACTCGAGGTTGGCAGCACTCTGCGTCCCAGTGGAGTGGAGGCGGAATAACAGCAAGGTGCTGGGGGAATATGGCCCAGCTTGCTCAATTCTTGGCGTTATCTCGCCGTGCGTTAAATGCTTGCAGCCTCGACTTGGCTTATGGTTTGTGGGAAAGCGTACAGGGGGGCTTTGGGCAGACCAGGTTTCACATAGGTAACCCGCGAGACCTCTGTGGCTTGATGTTGAAATCTGTAACCTGCATATGTATTTCTAAGATATCACAAGATCTACCGGTGGCACAGGGATTTCATTCCAGGTAGATTCTGTAACTTTACGGTGGAAAATGTCGCTGTGGTAGAAGGTTCTCCGAGTACTTCGGTTCATTATGTCACAATTTCACCGTTTTTAAATTGTTGCCATGTTGTTATTCATCGCCTCTTAAAACTTCTAAAGTTGTAAAACGAGACATTAAAGAAATAAGATGTAGTAAGATTCACTGAATTTCTATAAATGCGTGGAACGTTTAAATAGATTACGGCTGTGTCAATTCAATAATCGTACGTCACCACTAGATGAGAATCATCTTATAAACATACAACAAAGAACTTGAACTATTAATGAGCATCGTAACCATGCAAGAAAGTGAATATACCTGCTTGTACTGTGGAGGGACTTAAAGATCACAATCTTTAAGTCCCTCCACAGTACAAGCAGGTAGTATGCCGTTCAGTATACCAGCAGAGAACATGATAGCTTCCTTTAGACTCTGTCAAAAGCGAGCTCCTGCCACGCTGTCAGCGCCATAACTGCGTATCAACTGCGCGCCTCACAATTTCTATAGAAGGTTTAAAATAAAAACATATTTAATTAGTTTATATTAATGCAGTAGCGACTAGTATTAACGAAGTGTAATTGTTCAAGAGATTCTTATGAGAATATCGTGCATGCGGCAAGACGGAAGCCGATAGCGCTGTTGCTGATAGTGAAAGTGCGCTTAGTGGTAAAGAAATTAAACGTGTGGACGATATGAATGAATATATTTTAAACATGCCTAATTGAATAATTGAACTGGTGAGTGGAAAACAAAAAAATAAGTTTACAGAAAAAGCTAAGGATTCTATTGGAAAAGTTACTGTTAGAAATTGTAGAAATACAGGGTTGTTTCCGATCTCTGATAACGAATTTGAATGACATGTGCGTCAGGAGTCACACGACAGCTGAACTGTGGCGCGAGGTGACAAACCAGTAGTGAATGATCTCATAGTCAGAGTGCACGGCGACTCAAAGCAGAAATTCCCAAGAAAATCAAGCCTTTTTGGGAGGGGTACATAACAACCCTTTCCGATGTCAAGTACAGTTAAGTGAAAATAAAAGAAGCCTGCAATAAACGAGGTTTCGTTATTTCCAAGAAAGGCATCTTAATAAGATTGGTAAAGCTCGAATGGATTTAATTTGAATAATCTCGTGGGGTACGGCGACTTGTGACGGGGGGTGGATTTGCTTGCTTTTTCCACTCTGGAATTAATCCCATCCGAGCTTTGCCAGTTTTATTAGGTATTGGAATTACCGAAACCACGTGTTTTGCAGGCTCCTACGATTTTCACGTATCTGTACTTGGCATCGGAAATGGTTGTTATGTACCCCTCCCAAAAAGGCTCGATTTTCTTGGGCATTGCTACTGTGATACACCGTGCACTCTGATTATGAAATCACTCACTACTGGTCTGTCACCTCTCGCCGCAATTCAGCTGACAGTGTGATTCCTGATGCACATGACGTCATTCAAATTCGTTATCAGAAATCGGAAACAACCCTGTGGTCATTAAGTGTTCACTCAAACAATCTCAGAGTCAAATATTTATTTGTTTAATAATGTATTTATTTATTTATTTATTTATTTATCTAATTGCTGGTAAATTGATTATAGAATAATTAATCTTAAAAAAAGCAACAAGTGAACAAATATTAAGAAACATTAATAATATTAATAAAATTATTAATAATTAAATATGTTGGAATATTATCCTTCTTCTCCTCAATGTATTGACAGCAGATAAAATTATTAACTATAATGTTTTTTTGTGATTTGAAATGTTTAATACTACAAAGAACACTTTAAAATGATTTTACTCTATACAATGATGACCATAATGTGAGTCTTTACTCATCCTTATCACGGTCTGCTGTATTTGAAGTTGGATACTTATGGATGTCTTCACAGAATGACTTGTCCCATCAGATATGTAGTGCATTTCCAAGTTTCCCATTATATGCTGCAGTACTGGGGAGCTCCACATGATCTTGTTCCTTCAACCTGAATGTTCCCTGGTGCAAACCATCAATGTACTCCGAAGCTCCGACACAGCCTTTCATCTTCTAAGTGAATGTAAGTTGCCTGTACTTACTGATCTGAATGTCAGGATTTTATTCTGAATATTTTTACATGTTTTCTTGAAATACTGTGGCCACTCGTGTTTGAAGTTGAGTACCTGATTGTTTTGCAGTCTCTTTGCTTGACATGGAGGATGAGGTTCCTGGCATTTCGAATGATGTCATCATACTGATTTGGAGAGTAAATCCGATCTAATCTTCGAACTTGTCGTTTAATGACTGAAAATGGTCTGTCACATGGCAAAAAACTGTGACCTCGGATTTATGCCTATGAAATACTGAGTAGAAAAAATATAACATTCCTGGAAAGTTATCGTTCTTCCACTTTAATGCTGGTTTTAATAATGATATGAGACTGGAATATTCCCCTTTTTACATTCATTGGATAGCTTAAGCAAAAATATACAAAATGGCAATTTCAGTTCAATTTTCGGAATGTTATCCTTTTTCCACTCACCCGTTTAATTGAATAATTGATTTCAGTGTATCTAATTTATGTTTAAAATCCATACTTCAGATTATTTATAGTAACCGTAAGAATGTAATATAGGAAACTTTAATACGTGTTTCATGAAAATATTTGTTTGAATTAAAATTCGTCCTAAAATGCGAAGTAAAACTTCCATACCAGAAGAATAAATTTATTTAATAAAACGTATACAATAGGAGGATCATATATTGATTGAAGAGTACACCTACACAAAATACAATTCACTGTTTTATCTCTTTGTGGGAATTATGTACAGGCCTAAATGCAACACAGTTAATTTACACCTATTAGCGGAAATGAAAATTTAATGAACCGTGCCAAATAAAACACAAAATACTACAGTCTGGCCAGCTCAAACAGATGTCCTCTTTTGTAACAAATTTACCGCCCTTGAGGGGTTCAAATTAGTCGCTGCATCGAATCTGATTAATTTTTCAACAAATGGATAGAGAACCATGAAAAAGAACGCACGTCTGCCATGTTGTTAACAAGGTTAGTGTGACGTGGTACTCTGTCAAACTGCGTGTCAATTCGTGATGGGAATTCGGAGACAATATCTCACAGCGTTGGGCGGTTGTCACCGAGACACCTTCATTTGTTACAGAGGGAGGGAATGCGCTCTAACTAATCGCAACGATTGGCAATGGACATGGCAGATTTAATTACAGTTCTGTCTTGCCGTCGAATATCATACATATAATAATAATAATAATAATAATAATAATAATAATAATAATAATAATTAGGTCTATGTATGTACTTATTCACACTGCAAATGGGTATATACCCGGTGGCAGTGGTAACTAATTACACTCAATAATGGCAATTAATAATAAACACAACTAATAAAAACAATAATTAATAATAATAATAAATATAATAATAATAATAATAATAATAATAATAATAATAATAATAATAATAATAATAATAATGAGCATCCTAAATTAAAATGAAGCAAGGTCACTTAAAATCACATTTAAAGTAAATCTAATTTGCGTCTTAACCCTAAGCTCGAACTAAGACCCACGAGTCTGACGGGTTCATATCTGCATAAGTACCATTCGGCACTACACTTATTTCGCTGTCAACTGACTCACTGCATTGATTCTACCTGATTTCACTAACACTTCTAACCAATTCACTGTTAGAATACTTTGCACAGCCACTTCACTGACACCAACACACTTCACTTACACAATAGACTTCACTGACATTACACACTTCATTGACACAACACACTTCCTCACTGATAGAACACTTCAAACAACAAGATATCAATTACACCCTTTAACTAGTGTGTATAATATACCACCGTCTATTAGTAAAGTAATTAAGCCTATTTTTAAATACATTTTTGGTTATTGGTAAAGCCAATGTATCACATTATATTGCAACTAACTTTTATGTGAAGCAAAATAGTAGTAGTAATAATAATATAATAATAATGATAATAACAATAATCATAATAATAATCTCGATAATTCGAATTATTTCGGGCACAAACGTAATCGGATTATCTGAAAATTTTGCTTTGCGATGTATTATTTAATGTTTATATTTTGTCAGTGTGCAGCGTAATATTAATTTATTGTAATTTACTCATAACATCTTGCAGTACTTATTTTAACAGTTTTGTGGCTCTTTATCATAACCGTTTGTTAAAATCTCGATCATAATCTCAAGAAAAGTGTATGTGTGTGTCTAATGCCTACCACTTCACTTTGCGTGATTCGGGTTCCTCATACTGCGGATAGATGGCAGGACTGCGACCCATTTTCAAATTGCACACCACTTCGGCGGGCCACGTTATGCATGATGTGTATCTGTGAAGAGTTATGTCGTTTACTAGGGTGAGTGTATGTTAAGTGTTCGTGTAAATGCAGTATAGGGAATGGGTGAGAGTGATGATGAAAGTGAGGAAGGGGAAACCCGGTGCCGGCCTACTACTGTCAAATATCACCAAGGGGGCACCAGGCTTAACGTCCCCATCCGACGGACGAATCACTATCAACAGTGACACATGCCTTCCCTTCATATGCACTGCCGAGAGATTTGAGATTTAACCCAGGCATATTCGTGCACAATTTGGTGATTAGAAGTTGTGCACCGTCATCTCTCCTAGTCCTGAGGTAGAAGTTTAACAAGAAAATTTCTGACCCCGCCGAGAATCGAACCCGGGCCGGCTGGTCTGGAGGCAGACACGCTAGGCGAAATGTTTAGGAAGAGGCCAGAAAACTATATAAACGATATAACATTTCGTGTAAAGAAAGGTCACAGTATCCCGAATATATGTCATGAAGGCCCATAGATAATCTGAATTAAATTCAAGTATGAATATTAAATCTGAAGTGGTAAATTTATTATATCCCAGGTATTTAAATTTACTAACTTGTTCAAGTGGTGAGTCATTTAAAAATATTTTACAAGGGACTAAGATTTTGCCCTGAAAACCATAACTTTCGTTCTTTTTGCTGATATTAGGCCTACTATGTTATACGAGTACTTTGCCATAACCTTATTATTATTATTATTATTATTATTATTATTATTATTATTATTATTATTATTATTATTATGTACGAATAATGTTATAAACGGAGACTCAAAATGTAATAGTAATGAATTCCTCATAAATTAGGTAGATCCAAGGTATTATATGAAGTCATACCTGTCAACTCTGCGAGCTTGTGGTATGAACATGCTTGTCAAACCAGACATGCCCGGGTTCGCATACACACGCCGAGGTGTTGGCTGTACACCTTGCATCGATCGTGCAGCGCTGAATACGGATTTACCGCCTGTAACGATACCTGCATCTGTGTCGCCAGCCGCAAGAAGTCAGGATTAATTTAGACTATATGCTACACTGCAACTTCACATCTACTTCAGCTTACTTCCACGCCTTTCTTTGACGAAATCTTGAAGTATTCGCACTAGCTCATGTAAGTCTGAATTTTACAGTAAGATAATCTAGTCAACGAGGACGTATATTAAGACTTTCGTAATATAGTCAGGGTGCGAATTAAGATTTCTGATGAGGGGGCTTAGAATCCTAGATAGAGAATACTATAGCCTACATAAAATTATTATCCTCATTCTGTACGGCTCAACGCTTGGTCGCGCTGAGTTACTCGTCTTGCATTTTGATTATAATAATAATAATAATAATAATAATAATAATAATAATAATAATAATAATAATAATAATATATCCAAGAGCAGGCTTAAGATAAGATGTGTAATTCCTAAGATTTTTATTGTTGTCAGCTCGTCGGTAATGATAATACATCAATATTATTTTTTTTTTGCTTACTTTATAAAGTATACTCGAATTAAAACAATTATATTTTGTGAGGGGGATAGAGTTTATGCCTGGCAGGGATGTTAATACGAATTTATGAGAGGGGGATAACTTTCCATCTCCCCCAACCCCCCGTTAATTCGCACCCTGAATGTAGTACGACTAGTCGGCCTATGACTGGAAAAAACGCGGGGTAAATGTCGGTAAATCCGAATACAGAGCAATAAAATTGACAACAACGCATTAATTGATTTACCAACCCCAATTATTATACAAGAGGTGTACAAATTTGAAACATAAGTCCAGTCGAAAGCAGTTTTTAATTGATTTTTTACGACGTTTTCTCAACTTCTATGGTTATATAGCGTCCGAATGTGATGAAGGTGGTAATGCGAGCGAAATGAGCCCAGTGTCCAGTGCCGACAGTTATCCAGAATTTACTCTTAATGGGTTGAGGGAAAACCACACATAAAACATCAACCAGGTAACTTGTCCCAGCCAGGATTTGAACACGCTCAGGCATACTAACAGTGGTGGATCGAAAGCAGGTGAGAAGAATCAATGAAATGGTCTTTATTTGCCTGGCATCTGAAATCAACCACGAATATGAAGAAGTTAGGTTTACATTTGCTTATTGTTAGGCGTTATTATAGAATAGTTTTTATTTATAGTCCTAGGTTTATTGCATCTATTTATTTATAGTTAGAAATAAAGTTAGGTCTATTTTATTTTTTCTTTTATTGCTGTAATTATTGTACAGGGACATCATTTTATTTTTACTAACATTTTTAACATTAACCTGGCTATCTCTATAGAGAACCGGAAACACAGTTTGCTACCCTCTTCCACGACTGTAGTTCGATGATACTGGCGTAAAACACAAACAAATCACTCTACTAGGTATAGGAGGGAAGAAAAGTAGTTCATCCATTTACGTAAACTAGGAAATATCGCGATTTTGAGTTTGATAATTTTCATTAGGTTTTTGTTTAATCAAAATATAGTAGGCCTACTGTATTAAGAATAAGTGCTTTTACTCACGAACTGAGTTATCCATGCGAACATATTCATTATGCAGTGTATATTATACTGTCTACAGCACATTAGCGTACAATATAGAGAATGAAGTTAAATTGAAAAATAATCATAATATGAATACTGAAACACATTTTTGAAAATAGTAGCCGTTCATTTCGATACAAGCTTCAGTTCTTTTGTGCATATTATCACACTATAGACTACTGCATCTAATTCCAATTGCCAGTTTCGTTCTTCGTACTAGTAACTCATGTTAAAATAATTCTGTACCTACTCTATAAAAGAGTACCTTACGTACCGTAAATTCAATCTTCACTTCTGCCCGACCCGCACAGATAAAATTACTCACATATGCTATCTACTGTCCGTCCAAATGATTATGCCGCAGGATCGTAGAAAGGGGGGAAATCTCGTGACAGTTAATTACTTAACGAGACCCTTTTATTTCAGTTATTTTAAACAGATGTATAATATTACGTAAACGTCCAATTCCTAACAGAAAATAATGTTTTCAGAAAAGAGTTAAGACAGCCCAGCTTTTACAGAGGGGCACAGCAGAAGCAGGTGGGGGAAATCGGGATGCGACGTAGGCAAACGGACGACAGTACCTGTGCGAAAATATGATTCAATATTGAAAGCTCTTTCGTCACTGGAAAACGCGAACATATTTCTGCAACGTACTATACTCACTAACTCAGTGGTGTTTATTATATGCGGCCTTCATTCTGTGTGGAGGACAGTTGGAACTTCATTAGTAGAAGGGGTGGGAGTGAAGTACATTAAAAAACTCAGGTACAATAAAAATTTAAGTAAAAATAAAATGATGTCCCTGTATAATTGTAACGGTTTTATTGTATATTATATATCACTGCCACCGGGTGTATACGCAATTTTAGTGTTAATAAATACATACAACTACAAGCGATTCGCGAACCACAATTTAAAAGTCAAATATAACTAATCGTTCTCATAATACAAATGACATAGTTTACACGTTGTGATGTTTATGGCATACAAGAGAAGGGAATTATTTTCTGATATCATTTGGTCGACTATTGATCTGTGACCAATGAAACCAAAGGGACAGGAATGCCGCGTCCGGGCTTCGATCCGTGGTCTCCCACGGACACGCGGTAACAGACAGACCTCGGCAAAGCACGTACGGAAAACATACCCGACCAGACCGTTCATGATTCCAGCTCGACTTTGTCCTGTTTGTTCTCTTCGTAATTAAAAGTGCATGGAACGCTAGCAGTGGCGGACTGCAGTGGCGTCGCATTCTTAGCTGATAGTCCACGACGCTCAGCTAAGGCATTGTTGCTGATGATACCTTTTATTGTCTTACGACTGTTTTTCTGAATTTTTTACTTGGTTATTTAACGACGCTGTATCAACTACTCTGTTATTTAGCGTCGATGGGATAGCGACATGATACTTGACGAGATGAGGCAGAGGATTCGCCAAAGATTACCTGACATTTGCCTTACAGTTAGGAAAACCTCGGAAAAACCCCAAACATGTAAAATCAGCCCAAGCGGAAGTCGAACCCACGCCCAAGCGCTACTCCGGATCGTCAGGCAAGCGCCTTAGCCTACCGAGCTCGTTGGCGGTTCTTCACAGAATTAAATAGAAGACTTTCTTGATAAGTCTCGCATGGAAAGAAAGTGAAAAAGGAAGGATTAAATAAAACATTGTTTGGAGAACACTGGTTTTAGAATTAACGTCGATTAATTTTAAATATTACGTTTTGTATTTTATTTATTTTAGTTGGTTATTTAACGACGCTCTATCAACTACTAGGTTATTTAGCGTCGATGAGATTGGTGATAGCGAGATGATATTTGGCGAGATGAGGCCGAGGATTCGCCATAGACTACCTTGCATTCACATTACGGTTGGGGAAAACCTCGGAAAAAACCCAACCAGGTAATCAGCCCAAGCGGTGATCGAACCCGCACCCGAACGCAACTTCAGACCGGCAGGTAAGCGCCTTAACCGACTGAGCCACGCCGGTGGCCCATTTTGTATTAAAGGACTTTACCTTGGCAATTAAGTTAAACCTTTATTCAGACATTCCTATAGACCCAGATTATTTACACTCACCTAACAATAAGTACTCAGACACAGACTATGTAACGAAGATATAAGGAGCCAAACACATCTCAAAGACGCAGCAGAAACGGCCGACAAGCTGAAGAAGAAATGGGCAGGAAACGTGATGCGACTCAACGAGAACTGGTGGACATACATACTTACGACATTGAGGAGTGGCAGTGTAAGATCATCCTCTCCTCCTCTACTTCTTATAGTGACTGTTATTAGCCAGATGTATGGTACATTGGATGATTGTATGTGCGCAGTGGAAGACTTTTATAAATAAATAGTGTGAATTAATATAACAGATATAATTAACAAATAATGGATAACAATATACTTGAATGATAAATGAAATAACTTGTAGGTATGAAATTAAGTGAATGAAAATATTACAAGTAATCTTAATAACCAGTGAACCAATAACTGAATCGTGGAGACTTTACCTACACTGGGCGAACATACTTACAACTCGTAATACAATCTAATAGCCCCATTTCTCAATAATCAGTTGCTGACCTATTAAACATTTAGTCGTTGAAAGATTCTCTCAAATATATATATATATATATATATATATATATATATATATATATATATATATAGTCAACTAGATATAAACCTCAACATGAACGCCCAGTCAGTATGCCAACTCATAACACATGCCCCATTCAATTACAGATAACATAAAATCTGATTAACCAAATTGAACGTACGCATGGGCTCAGTATCACACAAAGAATTTACCCAATACAGACTGTCACACGACTGATCACTATATAAATTACCAATTCCACATATGTCTCACATAAACGGTGCAAATAGCACTAACAATAATCTCTGTACTTTACAATCAAACAATGCCCAAGAGAGAGAGAGAGAGAGAGAGAGATACGATAGATAATAAGTAACCGACGATAATTTCAAATACAAATGATGGTTTGAATAGCAACGGAAAGTCAATGCACTCGATTCCTGAATATCGGGGTGGAAACCAATAATAACCAAAATGGAGTAGCACGTACTAGAATAGATAACGAGGCCCATACTATTCTAGTTCATTACACCGTCTATTACGATGTAAGCCAAGAGATCGTAATCACTACGCTATCATTAAAACCTCCTTGGAACTTCAATACTATCTCACATATCAAAGTTATATCTCATCAGGTAATCCAACAATACAATACAACCTCACATATCACAATACATCACTTCACGTAATCCCAATTACTTAACCCAAGACGTATCATCAGCGAGTGATTTCCATACACGATCCACCATAATATCTCAAACATATACAACCAAAAATAACCATGATATCACAACCCAAATTTGCCTACTCCAATAATAACAAATCTGATACAACTTATTGCCGCACTAAATCCCAAAATATATTTCAAACAAGGTTTCATATAATCCATAAATACTCAAGTGAAATATAATGATACACTATTCTCGAACAATCTAACACGATGAACTTAAGTTACCAGTGTAGAATACAATTCGAGCTCTATTTCCTGAGTGCACGTCGATTCGACTGAATGAAGTTGTCGGTACGCGGCCTGGCTGCTGAGTAATGTTATCGGTACTAGCTCCGACTTCTGAGTAATGTTGTCAATACGGACTCCGGCCCCTGAGTAATCTTACATATAACTGCGCGTAGCCAAGTAAGCTCGCTTTCCCTCTCTCTTCGTCTGACGTAACCAACCGGCCAAAAGGAAAATTTGGATAAGAAAATTAAGGAAATCGTAGCGCTATCTATGACATATAGTCTAAGAGCCCTCTGTCGGGCGAAGTGACGTACTAGGTGAACAACCAGGATGTCGAGCACGGCTCAACATGGGCCCCAAGGATTGGCAAACGCAGCGCTGAAAGACAGAAGACAAAGTGGGCAGATGAACTTAGATCAAGATTCGGTCATCCATGGTCAAGAACAGCGAAACATCGAGAACTTTGTTGTGTAAATTTCTCCATTCTCCTGTTACTTCATCCCTCTTAGCCCCAAATATTTTCCTAAGAACCTTATTGTCAAACACCCTTAATCTCTGTTCCTCTCTCAAAGTGAGAGTCAAAGTTTCACAGCCATACAGAACAACCGGTAATATAACTGTTTTATAAATTCTAACTTTCAGGATTTTTGACAGCAGACTAGATGACAAAAGCTTCTCAGCCGAATAATGACAGGCATTTCCCGTATTTATTCTGCTTTTAATTTCCTTCTGAGTGTCATTTATAGCATATTTGTTACTGTTGGTCCAAGATATTTGAATTTTTCCACCTGTTCGAAGGATAAATCTCCAATTTTTATAGTTTCATTTCGTACAATATTCTGATCACGAGACATAATCATATACTTTGTCTTTTCTTGATTTACTTCCAACCCTATCGCTTTACTTGCTTCAAGTAGAATTTCCGCGTTCTCCCTAATAGTTTGTGACTAGGAAAAGATTTTATGTAACTTGTAAGGTTAATTAATTTATCAGGCAATAGCCCTACATCTCACTTCATGATATGTGTCACAGGAAGAACAATTTGTTTGCATACATCTGAAGACTGATCAGTGTAATATGTTACTAGTCAGCGTGTATGCAATAAAGGGGGAAAGGAACTGGCCACCCTAACTCATTAACTCCTGGCTTAGTTGCCCTATGAGTGATGTCTTATGGTGTCCTTATGAGTTTCAGACCTATATTCGGACAGTTGACAAAACAAGTACTTGAGTTTTAATCCGGCGAAGCGCAGTGAGTTCGCTAGTGGAAACAGCGGCGCTAGAAGAGGGATACATTCAGCTGTTGGCCGACAAAAACACCGGAAACTTTCACTGAGATTCACCGTATATATACAGTTGTTTAAACCGCGAAATTTTTTAATCGAATGGGGTAACATACTAAAATTTATATAACTACTTTCTGTTCAACTTAGAAAACGTATTTTTTTTTTTTATAATTTCAATGTATGATACACTATTGATCTATATTATATAATTATATAGGCCTACACTATATATATATATATATATATATTACTGTTTATATCTTTCAAATATTGTTTGTAAAGAAGAGATTACAAAGAGCAATATCACTGTAACCTGGCAAACTAAATTTTTACGAAATGCGTGAAACGTGTTACGAAAGTGCAGTGCAGAAATGTAGTTAATATGTGTATAGGTTGTTTTTATACAGACACATCATTTTATTTTTACTTCAATTTTTATTGTACCTGAGTTTTTTAATGTACTTCACTCCCACCCCCTCTACTAGTAAACTTCAAACCGCACTCCACACAGAACCGAGGCCGCGTATGCAGTACTGAGCTAGTGAATATAGTACGTTCCAGAAATATGTTCGCGTTTTCCAGTGACGAAAGAGCTTTCAATATTGAATCATATTTTCGCACAGGTACTGTCGTCCGTTTGCCTACGTCGCATCCCGATTTCCCCCACCTGCTTCTGCTGTGCCCCTCTGTAAAAGCTGGGCTGTCTTAGCTCTTTTCTGAAAACATTATTTTTCTGTTAGGAATTGGACGTTTACGTAATATTATACAACTGTTTAAAATAACTGAAATAAAAGGATCTCGTTAAGTAATTAACTGTCATGTGATTTCCCCCCTTTCTACGATCCTGTGGCATAACCACTTGGACGGACAGTAGATAGTATATGTGAGTAATTTTATGTGTGCGGGTCGGGTAGAAGTGAAGATTGAATTTACGGTACGTAAGGTACTCTTTTATAGAGTAGGTACAGAATTATTTCAACATGAGTTACTAGTACGAAGGACGAAACTGGCAATTGGAATTAGATGCAGTGGTCTATAGTGTGATAATATGCACAAAAGAACTGAAGCTTGTATGGAAATGAACGGCCACCATTTTCAAAAATGTGTTTCAGTATTCATGTTATGATTATTTTTCAATCTAACTTCATGCTCTATATTGTACGCTAATGTGCTGTAACACTACAATATACACTGCATCTTGAATGGATAGCTCAAATCGTGAGTAAAAACACTAAATGTTAATGCTGTGCTGTATTTTGATTAAACAAAAATCTAATGAAAATTATCAAACTCAAAATTGCTTCACTTCCAAGTTTACATATATGGATGAACTACTTTTCTCCCCTCTTATACCTAGTAAAGTGAGTTGTATTTTACGCCAGTATCATTCTTGGAAGGGGGAGCAAGCGGTGCTTGGGGTTCTAGATCTTTAATCCAAAGATATAGCCAGGTTAATATTAAAAATGTTTGTGAAAATAAAAATATATATTACAAAAAGGAATGCCACTGTAAAATGACAAACTAAATTTTTACGCAATGCGTGAAACGTATTACGAAAGTGCAGTGCAGAAATGCAGTTAATATGTGTATAGGGTGTTTTATATATCAGTTGTTTTCGTCCACGAAACCGCCCAGTAGTTTCAAGAGGTTTGTCCGCTGTTTCACCGCAACAAATGTCAGAACCATGTGAGAGAACGAAAAAATGCGTATTTGTATCCAAAAACATCTGCTACAAGATTTGATAGTAATCGCGCACTATTCCGTAACCGTGACGCGAATGGAAGCATTAAAGTGCACAATGCAAAGTGTGATTAAGACAGACGGACACTTTTGTGTGTGGCACAGTGCAGCCACCCTCTGCTTTGTCTCTCCTCCCCACGTTTCCTCTCGAAAATAAATCTCTTCCCTCCGACGTGATTGAGATCAAACGAAGGACCCCCGCCCCTTCTTTCTCTTTCACTCCCTCCATATTGACAGTTCTGGAAAGACACGCGTAGGGGACAAGAGAGCATCGACTTTTGTTTAACATCGCAGTCTTTGACTCAGGAAATATCCCGTCTCAACCCGTGGCCCGCTTTTAGATAAAGAGGTAATTCCTTAGTTAACGTCTCTTTTCAACCAGAGAGACTATTCAGAGGCGGTAATGCACCTATCAGAGAGCAATGGCAGAATGGTAATAGTGGAGCCACAATGGCAGAAGAAACCTGAGTAAGCCGTTCATTTCGTAATATTTCTTTGGATTAGTCTAATTTCAGCAACAAATCTTCAATCGACTAAATTAGTGTAATGGAACATTAGTCTGAATTAAGAATGAACTAAAAATACTCAAAGGATATGGAAGTTATAGTAATGGTTAAAGTAAAAAGAACATATGACAATATGGGACACAGAATCTTTTACATGAACATGTCGGTATTGAAATAGTTATGATAATAATAAATGACAATATGAACACAAGACCATACAATCCCAAGAGTTCACAATTGTAACTGTAAAATGTAATTTAATTTGTCGTCTTAAGTAACTATTTAAGTTCGATAATCCTCTGGCTTAAGCATATTTTTCCGTTTCGATTTTGTCTTAGGTATACCTATAACTTTCTTTGTATTAGCATTATGTTATCTTATATTTCCTTTTTATCCTCTGGTTGAGTCGAAAAGAAGGCCTTATGGCCTTAACTCTGCCAGAAAAAAATAAAGCATTATTATTATTATTATTATTATTATTATTATTATTATTATTATTATTATTATTAAAATAAAGCTCTTATAGAAGTATTAGAATTTCGGTATTGAAATAATTATGATAATGGTTGCTATAGAAACAATATAAATACCAATAGTGTCACTTTGAGAACTTCGACATTGAAGTAGTTACAATAATAATTGCAACTACAGCAGTACAGTTCTGTGCGGATTAGTTGGGACAAGACCGAATTTTACGTTACACAATAAATTGCATTATTGCTCTGTACCCTTCGTTTTAGAACAGTAGAGAAATGAACCAATAAAGACCATTAATTTAGCATACCGTTCCTTACTCTATTGTCAATTCATATTTAGTGACGTTAGCACATATTGGCCACCATCTTATCTGATAATACTTTTTACTATTACTTTTCGAAGAGTTTTTTTAGTTTTCTATATCTCGTAAAAGAGCAAAGATTATTATTCGAGTGAAAATACAGAGATGAGCCTAAGGGAGATAGCAGATGCAGTTGGCGTTAGGAAATCCAGTGGTCAAAGATTGTCAAGCATCATAAAAGATGATGATCGAGAGTGACATCGAAGTCTCGTACCGCGTCCCAGAAGTGAAGCAAATGTGCGCAATCTTATTGATTCAATATGTAGGACGGTGAAAGAAGTAATTAAAGTGAAAGGAAGTCGCATTTCTTATTAAAATGTAAAAGAAAAATAATAAATGTTCATATCAAGCTTCTATCTCTAATTTTCTGTTTGTCCCAACTAATGTGCACAGTACTGTATTTATGACAATAATGGACACAGGGTCACATATGGAAATTTCGATATTGAAATAGTTACGATATTGGTTACTTACTTACTGGCTTTTAAGGAACCCGGAGGTTCATTGCCGCCCTCATATAAGTCCGCCATTGGTCCCTATCCTTAGCAAGATTAATCCAGTCTCTATCATCATAACCCATCTCCCTCATATCCATTTTAATATTATCCTCCCATCTACATCACGGTCTCCCCAAAGGTCTTTTTCCCTCCGGCCTCCCAACTAACATTCTATATGCATTTCTGGATTTGCCCATAAGTGCAACATGCCCCGCCCATCTCAGACATCTGGATTTAATGTTCCTAATTATGTCAGGTGAATAATACAATGCGTGCAGTTCTGTGTTGTGTAACTTTCTGCATTCTCCTGTAACTTCATCCCTCTTAGCCCCAAATATTTTCCTAAGCACCTTGTTCTCAAACACCCTTGACCTATGTTCCTTTCTCAAAGAGAGAGTCCAAGTTTCACAACCATAAAGAACAACCGGTAATATAACTGTTTTATAAATTCTAACTTTAAGATTTTTTGACAACAGACTGGATGACGAAAACTTCTCAACCGAATAATAACAGGCATTTCTCATATTTGTTCTGTGTTTAATTTCCTCCCGAGTATCATTTATATTTGTTACTGTTGCTCCCAGGTATTTGAATTTTTCCACATCTTCAAAGGATACGATAATGTTTACTATGGAAACAATGTAGGTCTATGTCAATATGGGACACAGAGCATCTCATATAAGAATTTAAATAGACATTGTTTCTGTGATAATGCGATATGGCAAACTAGAAAATACAACCATTCAAATGAGAGGAACAGTGAAATTGCTATAATAAAATGACTACTGCTACAAGATATGACAATATGCTGGGTAATACTTAATGCTTTATGAGATGTAAAAGGAAATACCTCCAATACAAGATGAATATCTGAAGTAGGGAGATCCCAAGAGAAGGAAAGGTTCAGTTAGCAAATGCCTTGGCTGATATGACCTTAAGAGGATATTGAGGTCGCGATAGAAGTCGAGAAAAAGAGAATTAGTATTACGGGATTGGACCGCGAGAGTTCGTCGTTGAACATCCGTGCTTCAGGGAAACGCTTTGCCGGCTCTGATGGCGCGAGCACCAGATCCGTGAAATCGAATTCTAAGAATGATATTCAACATGTAGCACATAAGAAACCCCCTCCCCCGCCATTTCCTACACCTTCATCCCTTATTTGAAGCCTGCGATTTTTTTTCTCTTCTTCACTGTTTTCTATCTGCCTTCCTTTGATGATGCTCCCGTTTCATCTCTCCCTTCCTTTTATCCCTTTTTTCACCTTCTATGCTCTTCTCTTCCTTCTTCTTAACTAGGGTAGAAGCTCCAGTGGCTGACAACTTCTCAATGTCGGGATTTTACATTGCTTTCAAACGTCAAATTACGGTTACACGTTTAGAGTATATTTCCTGGCTTTAGTTCTTAATTTACTTCGTTTCTCTTAGTCCCATTTTATGCCCCAACTATTACGAACAGGCCAATTCTGGACACGAGAATTGGATTTTCATATCAGGTTAATTGTCATATCTGTTGTGTATTATACATATTGTATTGCCTTGATGGTTGTGCAATACAATTTTGATCATCAATATTAAAGAATACAACTTCTTTAACGGACTCAGAGCTTGACAATTTAGATTAGAAAAAGGATACTTTAAGCTCAACCGATATTCTATACATTCTTAAGACACTAAAGAAAGACACCTGCGTAGCTAAGTCAGCTGAACACTTGTCTGCCGATCCGGAGTTGCGTTCAGACGCGGTTCAATTGCAGCTTGAGCTGATTACCTGGTTGGGTTTTCACAGAGGCTTTTTCCAACCACAATCTATGCGAATCCTCGGCCTCATCTCACTGTCATCAATCCCATCGACACTAAATAACCTCGTATTTGGCGTTGGACCTCGGACTCATTTCGCCTTCATTATCATCATTCCATTAATCATCTTCAATAATTACAGGTTGATCACAAGGACATGGCGGACGTGGCTTCAGGATCAACCTACAGATGACATCTGTCTGCGGGAGCTGCACATATTCCAGAGAAGCTGCAGGGGATTCAATTAGCGGACTGTAATAGACAGGGGGAGTGTAGCTCCCTCGGATAGATGGCGCCTTGTTGAGTAATGGAATCGACGCCGGCATATCCCTCTGGTTAAGGATGCAGTAGATTCATGCACGTGAATTGCGAACAGATGCCACTAATCTGAAGAGGCTGCAGAGAAAGATCACAGGGAGGAGAAGGGGAGTTCCTGTTCACGCGGACATCGTCAGACCTGGATGCTGTGGCTGAATCGGTAAGATGGCACCAGGAAGTGAATGACGTGCTTGATGAGCAGTCCTAAGGACTTAAAAATCATCCCAATATAAGGAAGTTGCACGATAAACCTAAGGCTGCTGTGCTTGTCTACGGACCCACCACTGAAGGAAAAAAATCTCGCAGTTGATACAGCGTCGTTCAAAATAACCAAGTAAAAAAAGACACTAAAGGACTTTTTGTCATAATGGTCGCTACTTAACTGTTCGTCATTCATTCATATGAAGTCAGTTGTATAGACCACTGTACTGAGTCGTTGGTTCAGGATGCGCCATAGATGGCAGGTCTACGATACACCCGCCATGACATGAGATGATGATGGAAATTTTGTTGGGATACCACCGGGGAACCGGAGCTCCCGGAGAAAACATCTGTGTTTCCTGGATCACTGGCCTGTCCAACACAAGTTATAAATCGGAAGTACGCCGGGGACCAAACTCGAGCCCACTGAATTATAAGTCCAGCTCTCTAGCCACTACACCTTTTTCCAGTCGTATTTCAGAAAATAACAATTGTATTTCATATTAGTCAATTTAATTTCAGAAATTATCAATTACATTTCAGTTTTGTCAATTCAATTTCAGATAGTATCAATTGTATTTCAGATCTGTCAATTGTATTTCAGATGGTATCAAATTTATTCAGATTTGTCAATTGTATTTCAGATGGTATCAAATATATTTAAGAAAATAAGCAATGCATTTAAGATTACATAGTCACTTTATTTCATAAAATAACAAATATAGGCCTTCTTGAAGAGATTTTAACATAGTTCTATATTTTAAAAATTGGAAAATGGATTTAAAAAATCCTCAACTTTATTGCATTTTAGCGTCCGACAGGCATATTCACCATAGTTAAAGCTGCAGTTGATGAATTGTACTGTGTTGTACTGCATGAGCACAATCACCACCAATAATATTATGTGTGTTGCTTCATCAATTTTGCTCTCTACAGTAGATAAATTAGCCTATAACACCAGTAGCCATGACGTCAGGAATTCCAAGATGGGTTTTTACGTATGTACTCACTTTACACCAAATGATCTCGATTGGATTTAACATTGGAGAATAAGGTGCCAACCGTAACTTCTGAAATACAAATGATAGTTTCTGAAATACAATTGACAAATCTGAAATGCAATTGATATTTTGTGAAATACAATTGATACTATCTGAAATTCAATTGACTAATCTGAAATACAAACGACAAATCTGAAATACAATTGATATTTTCTGAACTACAACTGGAAAAGGTGTAGACCACCGTGGCGGCTCACTTAAAAAATATTACTACTAACATTTACGCTATGGTAAATGAGTAAATACTAAATCCACCGGAACCGGCATTTTAATGCAAACCAAGAGGCAAAAATGACACAGACCTGCACTGAAGTCGGAATAGGCTAACATCTAGTTCTTGAAGTGATAGCAGTGTTTATTATTATTATTATTATTATTATTATTATTATTATTATTATTATTACTATCAAACATAGGAATAATTATATGGGTTATTTTAATTAGTGTGAACCATAAGTTTACGAATTTAATTCCCGATTATTCGAGGTTTCACCAGGTGATTCAACAGCTAGCTAATCACAATTAAGTAAGTTAAGTATTTACCCATTAATATACATATTGTAACGTTGTAAATATTGAGAATTTTACTAGCGACAGATGTCACATTCCTGAACAAATCATTCTAATTCATGCATTTCTTTTAATTTTGAAATTTGAAGTAAAGATATGAAAAACACATGTTTTCATTAATTATGATCAAATTTTTACGAAATGCTAGGCACGTATATTTAAAAAATTTCAGTAATAGAAATAAAAGACTGCCTTCTATCGTTATCAGCGAACAATAAAAGTGATATGAATTTTACTGTTGCTCGTTCTAAACATGCTGCAGTCAAAATTTTTTAAACCACTAACTTTACTGAGAACACTGAACTCATAAATAATCCATAAAGGCGAACAAATTAATGAAATTACGACAAATATTATTTAAAAAATTTTATTTAATCATGTTCCAAAATTTCGCTAAGTATACCGTTTACACCCTCTATACGTATTAATATACAGTTTTTAATCCATATTTAATTGTTCTGCCAATGGGAGGTTTTCACCTCAAACCCAGCATTCTCCAATCTTTCCTTTTTTCTTCCTTCCTCTATTCTCCGCATATAATCCACAGATCTTATTGTCGTCTATCATCTGATTCTTCTTCTGCCCGAACTCTTATCTCGACCACCGTTCCTTCCAGTGCATCCTTCATTAGGCAGTTTCTTCTCTTCTTTTCATTGGTTTGATCACATAGGAGTATACTGGGTGTTCAGTTCAAAATGTGTCTTGGCTCGCTGTATGCCGTCATGTGGCTAGCTGATGAGCCTAGAGAATTCAATCTTCCTACACTTCCGCAGCTCAGGTGTGTAATCTAAGAGGCAGAGAAGTTGGCTAGCAAGTACGGTGTTCATTCTGAAGAGTACGTGCCGATACGTACGGTAACGCCGGTAGTGGCAGGAATGTGAACTGTTTGGAAATACGTACTGTCGGGATATGGGGAGAGGGTTAAGACGATTACTTACGTATTTGTTGACATTAACTTCGACGGTCAACATGGACACGGAGCATTTGATTTGTGTTGTGGAATGTTACCGTACGCAACCGATGATAACAAATACCCTGCGTACGACTTGCCGGCGCATAACACAGTTCGAAAGAGGTTATGGTAGCACACAGACCGTACAGACCGCCATCTGTTGCTACGACGTTCAAGTTATACCGTACACGTTCTCAAGTTTAGATTGAAGAACGCCTTAAATAATAGGCAACTTCTCCAACATATAAGCTGAAACTCGCTTCAAATCGGTGACCCAACAACAGTGACGTCATGACACACTTTGAAATGAACACCCAGTATTTGTCCGTTGAATTTCTCAACGTTTCAGTGATGACTGCAAATTTCTACATTAATATTAAATTAATATATGGGATAACATATGAGTAACTCTGTATTCTGGCCTCTGTGTAATATTTTAATAAACATAATAAAAAATATTCACGTACATATACCCTTAATCGTGAAGAGGGGAGCAACGTACACAGTGGGACTTGTTGTTTGAAGCACGTACGGTCAAAAGACTCGTGCATTGAATTTAAGGGGAAATTCTGTAAGTGTAATATATTTCTTTGTATAAATGCTGAATAAATCCACATCTGTCGGTCTGTCTGTATATTTACAACGTATTTAGGTGTAAGTTTTTATCAATCGTTTTACATTCAGTTCTACTTGGATTTTATCGTCCTTTAAAATTCATCGTCCTCAGTGAGGTTTTGAACACGCGAATTTCGAATACAACGATTAGCTCGGCGATTTCTCGACTACCAAGACAGTTAAAGAGAAAAATGTGTTTATATTTAATCCATAACGCCACAAACAATACATTTAATCGAATGCACATATTTGTAAAGAAACTCAAGTCATATGAGAGACAAATCACAGCGCCTCATCTATTGAATAACATTGTGTTGTCCACAGCAAGAATCACGCAGAAGCCTGCGGCAAATCGCATTATGTTAGCTGAATGATGAACAATTTCCACTTATATTCACAATGAATTTACATTATGAAATCGGTTGAAAAGCTATTACAACAATTGGCAATAAACTCGTAAACTGACCTATAGCAATCAATTGCTGTTATTTAACTCGTCCTCAATGACATGAAATGTTTCATATCGGATAACCACTGACAAACCGATTAAAGACATGTAATTGATTCCTAAACCAATGTGTTTTGTGGGTAAAAATTATGGCAACGTACTAATATAACAACCTGCACCAATGCTACCTCAATCCGCATACCCTTATACTGTGAACAGACAAAGCAATCCACGTAAAAGTCGGATTATACACCTCGCTTCCAGTTCTAAACAAAGTGCGGTAAGCAGACGGTGAGTCTAGGTCTAGAATCTAGATGGAGTTCTTACTACTCCACCCTTTTTGTAAAAAAGAAGCTACCCTCGCCTCAATCTCTCTAACATATTTTGAGCGTAGTCGCAATCCCTGCAAATTAATTTCAACGCTGTTGCTTGTCTCAGTCCTCAATGTTTGATGATGCGTATAATTTATTTGTGCTATTAACCTACTTTGAAACTACTATTTGGATTTCCCACTACGAAACTTGAGAATATGAGCATGCATACATTCCACTTCCTTCTAATATACATACAATTGAATTGTTTTTTTACATAAATTACCAAATCCTTGTATCTTAAATGAAGAATCAGACTCGAACAATACAGTGTACTATATACGTATTTCTTCTTCAATGACTTGTTCATTCAAGTGTAATTGATTTAAATAAAAATATCTCAAAATGTTAGTTGTTACTCAGCCAAATCATGGTACAGTATGGTCCGAAAATCTTGTCACTCCCCTCATTTTAAGGGTTCAGAACCATAGTGGGCCAAGCGCCATTTACTAAAACCGTAGAAAACAAGGGTTAAAATGAAGTTATTACCATAATTCAGTGGAAATATATACCAAGTAATATAAAGTGTACACATTGAAACTAAATGATACGTCAATCTTCATTAAACTATGGTATTCACTTAACTTTAACCCTTACTTTCTCTGTTTTTAATAAATGGCACTCGGCCCACTACGGCTCCGAACTCTTCATTTGTATGTTGCTGTGCATCCATATTGAACATGCCATAACAGATATCTGACAATGGTTGATACTTTACGTTCCAGCTTGTTTAGTGATCCAGAACATCAGTATGGGCACCATCATTGTAGTGGCACAAAATGATGCGGTGCCACGTCCTGTGTGAACTTTTCCGCAGCAAAGGCGATGTGATTTCCCTGAATGCCTCCCTAACAGCTTGCTTCAAATCTTCAATTGTCTGGTTTCGAGACATGCTGCTTAATTATTTCCCTTTCAGTACTTGCAGGTTATTAGGAGGTCCAGAAGTAATAGCCAGCGCAGAACAGTCTTTCGAACGTACTTTTGCACAATCCCAGTATATTTTTCCTCCAGCCGCACTCTTGCTCTTCAAATACACGTAACCTTCCTGCAAAAGCTTTTTACCTCCTCGCGCTGAAGTTATAATAATGTAGCTCCACCTGCCATGTTTCTCAAAACCAGGGCAAGAAATTGGGAGCACTATAAGGTAATGGTGAAACACAGTATATACGAGTATAGTCCAAGGTTTAGTGAACTGGAACAGAGCTACTGCATTAATAATGCAGAAGTACAGTTCAGTTATGAAAAATGACAAATAACTTGTTACAAAGTTATTTGAGAACAAATGGATGTTTTACATAGTTTAAATAAACATATTGGCCTACATATATAATATACATTTAATTTTGAAGTAAAGAATTCAATCTGATTGTTTTTTTAAAGAACATGTCACTAATTTTCATCGTGTGAAAATTAAGGAAATTCATAAAAAAATAAATCATTTATATATTAAAAACTCTTCTCAAAATATCACACATGTACATTATTAAGAATACAATAATCTTTTAAATCTCTTAATGTACTTTTTTGACTGATGGACTTAAAAGAGAGAGAGATATACATAAGCCTATACTCTATCTACATTGCAAATGTTACAATATTACATATTACACATTAAATGTTAACAAACATAAATCTTATAATCCTTGTGTGATATTTTTATAGTACACAGTGAATATAATTTTCAAATTTTCCATTCAGAACGAGACCTTGTTACATGGGAAAAAAACTTAGGCCTAAACATGGAAAAACTGTGTTCCACGTTGGCTGGCACACAGTTGCAGCATGCTTCAAATTAGGCATGTCACTTAAATTACATATTCAATGACGTCATCAGGATGTGTTCGATAATACATTTGAAATGTCACTAAGTGTACTATATCCACAGCTTTGACGGGAATACGTCTATAAGTTCGGTCCAGTACTCGGATGCCATCTCAGAACGTCGACCGACACATTTCAGGAGAGTATTGTCGCGCCTATAATTTTATTTCTACACTACACGACAAATTCCAATGAAGTATAAGGTGATTGACGGACGAAGAATCAATGTATCCACCGTAACCTTAAGTTGGAGCGGGTGACGTCATCTAGCTATACGCTAGGGTGAAGGGATTTAAGGCACGAATTGGCGAGTCGCGCATCAGCCGAGGCAGCGTAACTCGAGTCTCAGAATTGAATTTGTCATCATAAGCACGTTTATGTTTAATAGTACTTACATGGCGTTTTACATTAAACTCCTAGAACCTGACACATAACGTTTACAAAATTTGTAGAATAGTTTGTTTTAAATAATAAACACATCATCAAATTCTAAAATACGTGCTCTTAATTATGTATACACTGTACTTGTTCTATTTTTCGGCATATCTCTGCAAGAAAAGTACACGAACTGATGACTGACACACATGAACACAACTGCACTGTTTAGTTGTTTATACTCTGACGGAGGAAGTAGACTTGTGTGTAATTTAACTGACTGAACTGTACTCCTGCTTGATCAGTGAAATAGCACGGCTCAAGTTCACAACTTTGGCTGTATATACAATATTTCACCATTACTTTATAGTACTCCAAATCCCTTGCACTGCTCATAACATAAATTTAATAAATTTGTTTGCCTAAATGTAGTTTTTGTTATTTTTTTTTGTTTCCTGGCAACATGTAGTAATTGTAAGTTCATGCCTTTTACTGTAGTTTTTCTAATTTTTTTAGTTTCCTGGCAACATGTAGTGATTGTCAGTTTATATCTTTTACTGTGCTTTTTGTTATTTGTTTGTTTCCTGGCAACATGTTGTGATTGTCAGTTCATGCCTTTTACTGTAGTTTTTGTATTTTTTTTTCCTGGCAACATGTAGTGATTGTCAGTTCATGTCTTTTACTATTCGGAAATTTTCCGCATAATATATTCGGGAAACTGAACAGTAAATGAAATTCGAGACCGTGGCTTCGGGAACTTGGCTTCGGGAAAGTAGCATTCGGGAAAAGGTAGTTTCGGGTTAAAGTTCATTCGAGAATGCGTATTCGGGAAAATGGATGGGAACTCATGAAAGAGTACTTTTTAAAATACCGCCATCTCAAGAAAAATGACGTAATTTTTTTTAAACTAGTTCAGAATGTTTCGAAGAGATAGCAGCACCACCTAAATATAAATTCAACCAAATTAATTTACGTATCACCCACACACGCTCCAAGGTGTCTGGAAAGAGGGAGATGGAACATATGCATGTAGGTATATCATTGGATTGTTGATAACATTAAAAAATTAAATGTAAGTATTATATTGAATGGGTTAAATAAAGCATTGTTCTGTTTGATAGCATAATCAGATTCGTACCCTAAAATTTGTACACTTGCTATAATTGAGATATACATTGTGTCTCCTATGGGAGACGTCAGGTTTCTAGATTTTAAAGTAAAAATTGTTATTTTGTATCACATTTTATAAAATAAAATTGAATGTTCAATCAGAGTTAATGTAATTAATTCAGCCTACATTGAATACCAAGAGTCTCCTATAGGATGCATAAATTTTGAGTTACTTTTGTAACTTGAATATTTTTTCCAAATTTTTTCTTCAATACACAATCCATTTGCAATACTATATTAAAATTTCATAGATTTCTGAATCCGAAAATTTTTTTCCATGACTGAGAAGGTTAAATAAAATGAGGTTTTTAAAATATTTTTCATTTACGTATAAGATTTTTTGTTTTATAGTGAGAATACACTGATTAGCAAAATTTTTCATTCATCTAGCTACTAATGTCAATATAACTTTGTACTTTTCAGAATAAATTCCTACTGCTTCGATATAAAGATTACCACAATCAACTAAGGACTGAAAATTTTTGTGTTTTGTGGTGTTTTTCATTGTTTACAGACAGCTCGTCACAGTGCAATGTCGCGAACGGATCCAACGTCATTGAAAATTATTTCTTTCAGTGGTATCTTTGCTTAGGGAATATATGCTTCAACTCTAAAGAATATGAAGGGCAAACAAATGCCGAGATTTCTTTTCAGGTCAGAAATTCCAGTACGGCTTCTTTCTTATAAGATTGCGTGTTGTGAAGCAAACCCCTCGTGCCTAGTTCACCATGTTCGGTCCTTACACGAAGAATTCGCTTCCACCGCCGTTTAAGACACTCAGATAATACTCACCAGTGACTGTTACAGTCTATGGGACAAATTACTGAGGGATAAGGCCTTTATTAAAAGATAAAAGAAGTAAATTAGCGTTGTCATCATTCGCAGTTTTTGAAAGCGCAATTTCTTCGACTTTAGTTATTTCTCGTCGTATAATACTTGCATTTTGACGCATATTTCCATAGTCGCACTGATAGCATTATCTTTTTCTTCTTCATTTATTTCTTTTTTTTTACGTAGAAGGGACAGAAAGGCCTACAATGCAGCCCGAGGTTTATAGTGCTTTTCACTCCTATCACAGCGATATTTGTTGGAGTCTGTAGGACCCCATTTCCTGTTAAGTATCTGATTTACTATTTCGTATTATTCATAATTAATCATATCAAGAAAATGAACTAGGTATATACACACTGCAGAATAAATTTAATCATGGGTTTTATTCTAAACACCTAATTTTGGCATCAAAATACGACTTACAACATTTGATTCCAGTTCCCCAAAAGTCCATACTATTTGATACCTGCTTTTTCTGTGCTGATTCTTAATATAAATATGTTCTCTAAGAATAAGAACCTGTTAATGGGGACTTCTGGTAAGAAATTGTGATAATGATAATAATAATAATAATAATAATAATAATAATAATAATAATAATAATAATAATAATAATATAGAACGAAAAAAATTTAAGAATTCATATAATTCATGGTATTATTGTCATTATTATTAAAAATTCTTCTTCTTCTTTTTCTCCTCGTTTCAGACCATCTAGGGACCACAAGAAACAACCCACTGCATTTATTTTCTTTTCGTTTCTTCTTCTCAACTTCCTTTATGACTTTTCAACAGTTCTTCATTCTGTCACTGTGTTTTTTCTTTCCCTCTTCTGTGCAGATGTTTTCTTAATTTCCTTGAAGTTTTCTATTAATATTTTAAACCTCGTTCTATCCCGTATTATTTATGCTGTTATCCCCATCTCGTTTATGTATTTATCCCTTGGAGTCCACACTTATGGAGTAACGGTTAGCGCGTCTGGACGCGAAACCAGGTGCCCCGGGTTCGATTCCCGGTCGGGGCAAGTTACCTGGTTGAGGTTTTTTTCGGGATTTTCCCTCAAACCAATATGAGCAACTGCTGGGTAACTTTCGGTGCTGGACCCCGGACTCATTTCATCGGCATTATCACCTTTATCTCATTCAGATGCTAAATAACCTAAGCTGTTGATAAAGCGACATAAAATAATCTACTTATCCCTTGGAGCCATTGTTTACCGCTCTTACTCTCGTATATATATTAGAAAATTCGTTTTGTAAGTCTGATAGTATCCATTCTCATTAAATGGCCGAACCATCTAATTCTTCTTTTTGTGATCGTACCTGACACTATTATTATAAACATATCTAAACATAGTATCTATCAAAACGACGATCTATTTCTTTGTGAAGATGACCGATAAGCCACTTGGACAACCCTTGGTCTTGAGAGACAGTTACATTTTGCATACTGTACAGGCGGTCGGGTATAAAATATTTGTATCGCGCATGTGAGAGAACGCGTGAGCGGGGGAATCCCCGGCGAGGGCAGGCAAATAAGGGAAATGGCTACGGGAGTCCCCGGCGACTCTGAGCATCAAGATTTCAGAACTCGACCAACAAACCACTACTAATCGTTATCAGGCGTGTGTTTACATCCCATCTCTCTCTTCCAGTAAAGCTGCTTCCTTACTGTGCGTTACTGGTCAGGATTTCTGTCCAAAACGAACGTTCAGGATGTCAGAAATACTTAAGTCGAATAAAAAATCTCTAATATAGTGTTATTTGAATTATTCGTTTTTTAATTTGGTAAGTGGTGATACTGTAAAACTATAAAAATGGTTTAACAATAAATAGGCTATGTTAGTTTCATGAGAATAAATCATTCAGCAGTAGTGATCACTAAGAGTGAAATAAAAATCTATGTTTTTCAATTATATATACGTTCTCATTAAAACTGTTACACAATTACGAATAGAAGTACTATTTCGCGTAATCTAGCGTGAAGTATACTGTGCAGAAGCTAACAGTTTTTTTTCTTTTTCGAAAATCCCTAAGGAGCACATCATTTCAAAGCTTTATGCCAAAATAATATTTCTGTTCAAGTAAACAAAATTACGTTACACTCATTTAACAGTTCATTTAACACGCTGTGGATATTACTGTTTACAGCTTATTTCCTTGAATGATGCTATGAAAAGGGAGCAGTTAAAGCTAGTGATGGTACTGAGTATAGCTGCGGCGAGTAGAATGGGGTGGATTTCCCCTACTTACGCTGCTTACGTCAAGTTGTAGGCGAAATTCACCCCATTCCACTCGCCGCAGCTATAGTCGGTACCATTAACTTTAACTGCTCCCTTTTCATAGCTAAAATTATCTTTCAAAAGATATACAGAGTGTTAAAGTATACAATATTTTAGGAGGTGATAGTATGGGTCAAAACAAGAAAATAATGTCTAATAAACACGGGTCCTACAAAACATACTTTCTGAGATCTGAACACTTGTTCATAGGAGGTGCTCAATGTGACGTTCATTCATGGCAGTGCATTTCTCTGCCCTACAATACAGCAGACTACCAGATAATCATACCGTAGTTAACACCCCTGGCATGGAATAATGATACGTCGCAAGGAATACTGAAAACAAAAGTCTGGTTGCGGATATGAGAGGGGTTTAGCAGAGATGATGTTGTGAATTTTCGTAATCAGCATGTGTAGACTGATGAAAATCCCCATGCAGTTGAAGAAACAAGGCATCGGCACCGATTCTCAATCAACTTACGGGCAGGCGTTCTTGGTGAAAGGTTAATAGGGCCATACGTGCTACCACAGAGATTAACTGGGGCTCGTTATCAGGACTTTCTTATAAGCGTATTAAAACAAAATTCAAAGAGTGCGTGATTCCTTACGCTGAGGGGCAGAGGAATGCATTGCCATAAATGGACGTCACATTGAGCACCTCCTATGAACAAGTGTTCACATCTCAGAAAGTATGTGTTGTAGGACCCAAGTTTATTAGAAATTATTTTCTTGTTTTGATGCTTATTAGCACCTCCTAAAATATTTGATACTTTTTTTAACTCCTGTATAAGTTACTGTATAAACGAAATCTCTTGAATAGAAGAATAATGGGTCTGACCTTCAGGATTGCTGTTCATATCAGGAATAATTTGGTTTCCTTTTCTACCGTTCCCCCATTCTGCACACACTTAGTGACAAAACTCTATTGTCAATGCTAAGGCCAACTTGAATTTAATGAGGAGATAGATTAGTGAAATGTTGCCCCACTGTTGGTGACAAGGATAGATAGGGCTTATGGAGAGTTAAATTATTGACAATTACCCTTACAGTCAGTGATAAAATTAGGCGAAGTTTGATGAGGAGATAGGTGTGACAAACATCCTCACTAACACTGAGAAGGTTAGGTAAAGTTTATTAAAAAGATAGATTAGTGGCGTGTAGTCCCACTGTCAGTGACAAGGTTAGGTAGGGTTTGATGAGGAGATAAATTGGTGACAAGTATCCCATTGTCCGTGCCAAAGTTACAAAGACTTTGGTGACTTAGATTAGTGACAAGTAGCTCACATCAGTGATAAGTTTAGATAGGATATGATGAGGAGTTTAGTTAGTAACAGATAGTTCCATTGTCAGTGGCAAGGTTAGGTAGCGTTTGTTGATCTGGATTAGTGACAAGTAGCTCACTTCAGTGATAAGTTTAGATAGGATATGATGAGTTAGGTCAGTAACAAGTAGCCTCATTGTCAGTGACAAGGTTAGGTAGGTTTTGTTGAGGAGTTGGATTAGTAACAAGTAGTCACTGTCAGCGACAAGGTTAGGTAAGGTTTGATGGTATAAATCTGTAACAAGTAGCTCCACTGTCAGTGATAAGGTTAGATAAGGTTTCCACTGTCAGTGACAATATTAGATACGGTTTTATTAGGAGTTAGATTAGGGACAAGTAGCTCAGTGTCAGTGACAATGATAGATAGGGTTAAACGAGGAGATAACTTGGTAACAAGATTAGGTTTGACGAGAACTTGGATTAACGGCAATTAGCCTCAATTGCAAGTGATAATATTAGGTATGGTTTGACGAGATATGTCAGTGAAAAGTAGACTTACTATTAGTGACAAGTTAAGGTAGGGTTACATGAGGAGACAGATTAGTGACAATTACCTTCACTGTCAGTGACGGATTAGGTTTGATTAGGAGATAGTGTTGTGACAAGAAGTCCAATTTCATCAATGGCAAGATTAGGTAGGCTTTCATTGGGAGATAAATTAGTGACAAGTGTTTCGCGCAAAAATTACAAGAATGAATGTTTCTTCTTTTACTGTGCATTCGATAATGTGAAATAAATCCGTCAACATTCGTAACAGTGATGTATCAGACTAATATGAGTTTGTAGAGAAAAAAAACATTACATTTAAGAAACAAAAACCAATAAAACATCATTCCAAAGGGATTAAATTGTCGCTAAACTCAACGTATGTAAACAAAGTACATTACTGTGGCAATGAACGCTTTTATTTAAAAAAATTTAAATTCTTCTATAGAGAGGACTATGTCCGATTTCAAACATTGCATAAGATTAGAAAATTATTATGAGCTACTGAACTGATCAGGTACTTTCAAAAAAATTTTATTTATGGAAAATGGTGTAGACCTACTTAGGAATAGATTTATTACTTTAATTTTTAATGTCTTTCTTCTTGACCCATATGATGTGCGATATTACATTAATCGAACTGGCAACATACCAAAAACACTAATCATTACACATAATATTAGTATTACCGTATATACTCCATTACAAAAGTGCTACCGTACCCATCGAATGAACTTAATTAATGTTGTTCAGAGATGTCTCATATAAATGAACTATCCCAATAAATGTGGCCAAGCATGCAGGCAGCAAAAATGAGACCATTATAACCATTTAATAGAGGAATAAAGACGAAAATAATAATAGCAACTGAGTGAATGCTACGATCAATCGTCTAAATTTCTAAAAGTTTCCCAGCATTTGCTTTTGATTGGGTTGAGCAAGGAACTGGAAAACTCTACTTTTAAATTGTAATTACTAACCGGGATTTCAACCAAAATCTACAAGTTCCGAAGATTGACGTGGCGCGATGACTACTACCCAAAACGGACACCACCACCACCACCACCACCACCACCACCACCACCACCACCACCACCATTACACACAACTTCCAAAATTTAAAACCTTACCGCTATTGCGGAACATTCTCTACCTGCAGCTCCAATAGCGGTTTCAGTCATGGGGCCCGCAACATGGTCACAAATAATCTCTTTGAGAATCACTCATAGGCCTAATTGCTACCACATACTATTACATTTAAAATTTAAATAAAATGTACGACATTTATAACCGGTCTAAAACTTCAATCAGCCTCAGAGTTCATATTGAAACTTTTTACCCATGACATCCACTCATTTCTTACACCTGCAAAGAGAATTTCTTATTAGCTATCCTGTACACTGTGCAATGGCAAAGGTAACTGTTAGAAGAAAAGGAACATCTTCTAACGGACCTCTGAAAAAGGAACTAAGGAAGAGACTGATGAAGTGCTTTGTGTGGAGTGTGACATTGTATGGGGACAGAAACATGGACATTACGACTAAGTGAAACGACTAGAAGCATTTTAAATTTGGATATGGAGAAAAATGGAGTGTATGAAATAGACAGAGATAATACGTAATGAAGCTGTGCTAGAAAGAGTCGGTGAAGAAAGAATAATGCTGAAACTAATCAGGAAGAGAAAAAGAAATTGGCTAGGTCACTAGTTGAAAAGAAAGTGCCTACTCAGGGACGAACTGGAAGGAATAGTGAACTGGAGAAAAGTTCGAGGCAAAAGAATATAAGTTATCAAAAATGATAGATAACATTAAGATACATGCATCGTATGCGGACACTAAGAGGAAGGGAGAAAATAGAACAGATAAAAGAACGCTGGGTTTGCAGTGAAGGACCTGTTATTGGGTAGAAAACCACCGTACCCTATCACTGAATCAATGAAGGAACTATTATAAGCATTTTATATGAGTAACGTATAGAGATGAACAACGATCGAGAAAGCAAGACTAACAGCGCCCGCAAAGCCGAAAACCCGCAAGACAATGTTCTATACGTCGCGTCGTTGAAGTAAAGATGCTTGTGAGTGTTTCGAGACGCCGAGATTGATAATTTCCAAAGTCCCGAACGTCAAGCAGCCTTGAATCGCCACAGTTGTTTATACCTGACTGAACTTTTATCTATTTTGGCAATTGTTATATTATATGTATAAACAATCAAGTAACCTATTTGAAACATCTCTACCTTTCAGTGTATAATAATCCGTTCCCCAATCTTTATTTAATTACTAGGCCCTTATTAGAAGGCTAGGAATTTTCTTTTCGTATGTTTTAGATCAAGTGTGCAATCTCAAGTAAAAAGATATTAATGTGATGTTTTATGTTTCTTAGAAATGCAAATTTATTTGAGAATATTTTTTCTATTTATATAACCATAGGTATTATCATATAATGGAACTATACCATTTTGATAACTAAGATACTATTTTGTCTTTTTGTCTCATTTAAACATTTATAATGTTATATATTTCAATGATGTATGTTATTCAAAGTTACGAAATCTTTCCACGCCGACTAAATACTATTTCGAGAATGATAGTCGAGACTCGAAGCGCACGAGAATGACGAGAAGAGACTCGAAAGACAAATGCAACGAACACAGCGAGCGAGAGCGGCAGTTAGTTTTGTTCATCTCTAGCAACGAACTTCCCCTACCTTTTCATCCCGCGCTTTTCATCTCGTAACAAACAGGCCTAATAGTCCTTCTCCTAGAACAACATAAGACGTAACGTACAAACTCTCAAGCTTTAGGCATTGATTCAATCACGCAATCGGGGCTTTCACGCATATTAAATTTGAGTCCTAGCCGTTACATGCAGGATTCCTTTCTACAGATAACCTGCTTCTTGAAAAGAATACTAACTTTCCTGGAGTGTCTGAGGAAAGCATCGAAACTCTGCTCGTTACGGTGAGAGGTCCCGTTGACTGTGCTATTGAGCGGATTACATTTCCCTTATCTCCGGACCTGTGTTTTATTCCCTCTGTACCGCAGTTCCTCCCAGGATGCACCGCGCATTGTGGTTCCATTGTGCGCCCACTAACAGGAAATTATTTGTGTAACAATACGTATCGCTGTAATAATGTGCCCGGCCACTCATTGTTATGTGACAGGTGCGACGCATGCATCGCACACCAGGAACGCGTGGACAGTGTCTCGTCTCGACAGTCAGATATACGCACAATCTACGAGTAATTCTTTAGATCATGCCCAGGAATGTGGTAGAAACGGAGATAAGATGTCACGTCGAAACTTGTTACACGAGTCCCATCATTGTGTGCTCATCTACTGTAAAGTCAAGAAGTCCTAACAGATAAATGAGTCTCAACCTCTGAGAGACCGCGGGCAGGTAAATTCCTTTTCTGGAAGACGAGGGCCCGATACCAACAAATTTATTCGTAAATATCTTTCTAATTTTTTAAGTTCATGCATTTGACTAACATAAAATATTAATAATTGAATTCCTGCGAGAAAAAAGGTTTTAACGTGCAAATTCTAAATTTTACAGGGGAGGGGGAGATATTGAATTCCTGCTAAAATTTTACTTGAAAATGTTTATATTTTTTTCTTTCCATTCAATAGTACATCCATACAAACACGGTGAGCTAAGAAAAAAACATGAAAAATTGCTTTATTTTCTAAAATAAACAAAACAATGTGTTTTGCCTTGCAAGAAGACTGTTTTATAAAGTTTCTGCATAGCACTTCAATGACACCATACCAATACAAACTATTGCTGTGAATAATTTCGGAGGTATCGAACCCGGGACCTTTGGTTTAACGTACCAACGCTCTACCAACTGAGGCACACAGAAACTCTACCAGACACCGATCTAATTTCTCCCTTTATATCCACAGATCTCAAAGTGGGCTGACAACCGTCAAGCAACCAACATTGAGTGCACACAAACTCCGTGTGACGTAAATTATTGTGGTTTTCTGTTAACAAACAGTGACGTGTATTACGCAAATCGTGCTTTCAGGTGTAACTCTCTGTAAAGTTGATTCGAATAAAAGTATTACTATATTTATCAAAATTTATTAATTACTTTTGAACACTCAAAATGAATTCTGTATTTTGTTATTTTATTCGCTTCAGCAAAAAATTCACCTAATCTCGTTCCATGTTTTCATAAAACTTCCTGTACTTTTGGAATGTATTGGCACATAGTAATGAAATCCCGTTTCTTTTCTACGACTACACTCTGCTTCTTATCATACAGCCAAGACAGAATGTACAAACGATGTAAGTAAATCCACTGTATGTAAGAAATATTGGATAGCGACAGTGTTAATGGTTCTATGGTCCTCAGCATTAGTTAACAACACATTGTAAGTTACAATCTTTTCACTCTGCCATTCGGCGTTCTGGGAATGCTATGGAATGACAATGAAATTAATATCGGAAGGAATGATGTTGATGCCTAAGATGGGGAAACGGGAAAACCCTGAGAAAAACTCCAAATGGATTCAGACCTGTACCGGGACTGGAACACAGACCACCTGTACGATAGGTCGAGGACCTAGCTCTAGACTGATTACAATGTTTTTGCTCCCACACAACTATTGGCGAATTAAATGTGACTGACAAAATATCAGGTTTTCCAATATTTACTGAATAGACACATTTTCCATGGCGCATAATCGTTCTATAAGGAAAATTTACTTAAAAAAATTGGTGTTACAACCTTTTTGACAGCAGATATTCAATTAAGTACGACGTAATCTTAAGGAGTATTAGCACACTTTCAAAACGGTGTGATATGTTGAGAAATTATCAATCAGTGGATTTATTAAATTATTTGTCAACATGTCGCACCGTTTCCATACTGTACTAATACTCTATGTTTTTTGTAGTTTCCTAAAGCCAACATCATTAATTAATTAATTTATCCTAATTTTCATTGACATGTTATCCCTCTTTGACCACTAAAAACTTATAAAATTCATAATATTGATCTCTGTATTATTAAATTGATTTTAATGATGTTGGTTTGAAAAATAAAAAATGATTATGCACTTAACTCACCACAAAAGTCAGCTGAGCAAGAGAAACAGCATACGTAAAGACGTCAACTTGTCGGCCAAACAAATATCACACATATACAGTACATGCCAAATATTTTTATCAGCAATATATGTAATTTTATATAACAAAAGTATGAATATCTCAATTCTAAACACTATTTCCAGCACTAATTAATATTACGAATTTAGAAACGAAGAAAATTAATACAGCTAAAGTTACAATTCTATAAGTTGAACAGTTTCTTCATGGGAAAGGAATTTCTTTCTGTGTTCAACAAAAGGGTTCACAATCCCCATGTTTTGCCTCCAGGGATCCTCGTTCGGACAAGTACTTTTCAAACGATAACATCTTCAAGTGGGCTGAAATAATATCAAAGACTGAATTCTATGAAATAAAATTGTCTGCTTCTATAATATAATCTGTGCACGATTGAAGTAATAATCTTTTCTATTTTAAGTACATCTCTTTTACGTATGAAAAATTTAATAGGACTGATTAAATCGGAATATTTTCTGTTGAGATGTCGAAAAAGTCTCGATGGCTTCATAGCTTCATTTCCAGAACAATGGCACATTGAGGTCGTGACATTTGGTCCGTGGCAGGGCACTGTATGAAACCAAATTTTAAGCAGTTGTTCATGTGCTTACGAGTGAACGCAGATTTTTTCTTCGGTTTGCTTGTAGTTTTCCCCTCCTCTTGCTTATCCTGGAGATTGCTCTGTGGACTTGAGGTACACATCACTAGTTGTTGCGTCACAAACACCTCCAGTACGAAATTTCTTAATACCAAAATTAAGCGAAATCTCTTGTTTTTATTCAAATTAATATTTAAACCTGCATTCATATTGCTTTAAAAATCTAGTACTACCAATATTAGTAATAATAATAGATTGTAGTAGTAACAGTAAGTTTAATTAGTAGTTGTAATAATAATAATGATAATAATAATAATAATAATAATAATAATAATAATAATAATAATAATAATAATAGTAGCAGTAGTAGTAATAACAGAATAGCAGTAGTTGTAGTAAAAGTAGTAGTAGCAGCAACACTAGTAGTAACAATAGTAGTAATATCAGTACCAGTAGTAATAGTAGTAGTAGTATTAGTAGTAACAATAGTAGTAGTAGTAGTAGTAGTAGTACCAGTAGTAGTAGTAATAATAGTAGTAGTAGCAACACTATTAGTAACAATAGTAGTAGTTCCAGTACCAGTAGTAGTAGTAGTAGTAATAGTAGTAACAATAGTAGTAGTAGTAGTAGTAGTAGTAGTAGTAATAGTAGTAGTAGTAGCAGTAGTAGTAGTAATAGTAGTAGTAGCAACACTATTAGTAAAAATAGCAGTAGTACCAGTACCAGTAGTAGTAGTAATAGCAGTAACAACAGTAGTAGTACCGGTAGTAGTAATTGTAGTAGTAGTATTAGTAGCAGTAGTAGTAGGAGCAGCAGCAGCAACACTAGTATTAACAATCGTAGTAGTACCAGTACCAGTAGTAGTAGCAACACTAGTAGTAGTAGTAGTAGTAGTAGTAGTAGTAGTAGTAGTAATAGTAGTAGGAACACTAGTAGTAACAATAGTAGTAGTAATAGTAGTGGAAGTAACACCGTAGTAACAATAGTAGTAACAATAGTAGTACTAGTAGTAGTAGTAATAGTAGTAGTAGCAACACTAGTAGTAACAATAGTAGTAGTAATAGTAGTGGAAGCAACACCAGTAGTAACAATAGTAGTTCTAGTAGTAGTAGTAGTAGTAGTAGCAACAGTAGTAGTAATAGTAGTAGTAATAGTAGTGGAAGCAACACCAGTAGTAACAATAGTAGTACTAGTAGTAGTAATAGTAATAGTAGTAGCAACACTAGTAGTAACAATAGTAGTAGTAATAGTAGTAATAGTAATAGTAGTAGCAACAATAGTAGTAATAGTAGTAGTAGTAGCAACACTAGTAGTAACAATAGTAGTAGTAGTACCAGTATCAGTACCAGTAGTAGTATAAGTAGTAGCAGCAGTAGTAGAGCAGATATAGAAATAATATTAATAGCAGTAGTAGTAAGTAGTAGTGATAGGAGCAGTAGTAGTAAAATAGCAGTAGTAACAGTAGTAGTAATAGTAATATTATGCTCACTAGCAGTAATAGTAACAGTAATGTGCAATGGTAACAGTATTAGTAATAGTAGTAATTTGTAATGGTAAATAGTAGTAATGTGTAGTGGCAATAATAGTGGTACCAGTTGCAGCAATAGTGGCTGAAGCATTAGTAGTAGCATCAGTACCAATAGTAGTAGCAGCAGTAGTAATGATTAAAGTCTTTCCTCAGTAATCTGTGATATCAGACAAAACTGGAGGGCAAGAACAATCGTCCGAAAAGCAAGAGAGAGAACTGAGCGAGAAAGAGTGGAGTGGTAGAATTCTTCAGGAGCTCCCTCAATCATAACCAGGCTTCGAGACTTTGGACCCGATACAATAAGTTTACTGTGCATGTACTATAGGTTGACTCGTTGCAGGTAGTGGAAGGTAGAGATGTGTTGAGGTAACAACGTTACTATTTAGAGTATAGTACGGTAGTATGGGGAAACGCACACATATTTACTTTCTGAAAGTAAATATACATTACACAATGACAATATCAAAAGAATCTGAAAAGCATTTATTCTCCTGTCTATTATAAGCATTTGTGTTTAATTATACACAGTGTTAATGGTGGAAATAAACATGTAACAATTTTAATGTCTTCATTTATCCTATTGGTCGTCTTTAGGAAGTGCAGTTATAGTACCGAATTGCAATGTACCACAAGATACATTTTTAGTAGGTTATTTTACAACAACATCTGAGGTTATTTAGCGTCTGAATGAGATGAAGGTGATAATGCCGGTAAAATGAGTCCGGGGTCCAGCACCGATAGTTACCCAGCATTTGCTCATTTTGGGTTGAGGGAAACCCCCGGAAAAAAACCTCAACCAGGTAACTTGCTCCGACCGCAATTCGAACCCGGGCCACCTGGTTTCAAGGTCAGACGCGCTAATCGTTACTCCACAGGTGTGGACACTACAAGATACATTTTCAGTGTCTCAAACGTAAATCTTTTTCGGTTATCTGTCAAACACAGTTTGTAATGCGCTCTACGTCGCATGACGTGATAGGAGCAAAACGAAGAAACCTAACATCATTGCAGTCTCTAAGAGACAGTCCTTTATTCTCGGGTGACTCCACTAATTTGCTGTTTATGTTACACAATGTTCCATATTCGTTATTTTTACATAAAATTGATTTCCACTTCTGTTTTACACGTTCAGTAACCGGTGTACTTGGTGTCTCATTAAATGTCTGTGTCATTTTCTCAATTAATTTGAAAGTTTCCGGCACCTCTTGCTCTGATTTTTCTAACCGTGTAATATCTGTTTCAGACACAGTTTGAAAATAGGTTTGTATGAAAATCAAATTATTCGTCAGAAACTTCAAATCCAGAGCGTTTTCTTTTGCGTACTTGTTAGCATCCATTCTACAGTACCTCCACCCACTGTACGCTTTACCACTATACTCAGTACGCCGTTATGCGGATTTCCCACTGAACTGCTCTATTGGGTCCGAAGTCTCGAAGCCTGATCATAACACTTTATTCTGTGTGATGAGCCTACGCCACGAGTCATCTCTCTTCCATTTCTCCAGACAAATATCATCATAAGAAGTTATTTTTTCTACTCTTTAAAAGATCACTGTTCTCAACAGGATTTGAACCCTCCAACCTCGAATACAGTCACAAGCATAGGCAGTAATCGCTTCACCACCGAGTATAGACTAACGGAGTATATGAATGGATAAGTATATGAAGAATGAGTGATCTTACAGGAAATAGATTAACTAGCAAGCAATACATAGATTCAGTTGCAATAATTTATATAACGTGGCACGAGTGCAATACGAAGCCTGTATGGAGACAAGGCTGCAATGGAATCTTCTACTTGAATCACAAACTGGATGAAACGTGATATTTTGTTCTACTAGAAAAATCTGTCTTTTATAGTGCAACAAAAAACGTTCCTCCGGACGGATAAGCACATAATAGACTTACAACAAATTCAGTCGTGCAAATAGTAAAAACTCTCTTTTATGGATATTCTATTCACATGCACAAAGCACAGTAACTCTGTCAGCAGACGAAAATATATTCTAACCTACAGAGCAAAGCTGAGATTGTCACAACAACCGCCAGCTCTCTACGCTAATTGTGGTTCTTCGGCTTATTTATACAAATGCAGATCTGAATCATTTACAGTTTACACATTTACAAGGTAACCAAGTCGTTAAGAAATAATGCTATTGCCAGGTAAGCAGTTCATTGAAATTAAAGTTATTGCTATGTAACAATTCATTTATCACTAATTCTATTCTTAAATACCCGACTCATTTGAAATTAATCCTGTTGTTAAATAACAAATTAATTTAGTAGTATTGTTATTGCTAGATTCCTAACTTATTTAGAAGTAATGACGTTGCTAGATTCCCAACACTTTTAGAAGTGATGTTGCTAGATTCCCAACTCATTCAGAAATAATGTTCTTGCTACATTGGCAACTTATTTAGAAATAATGTTGCTGCTAGATTGCCAATTCATTTAGCAGTTTTATTCTTGTTTCATTCCCATTTAATTTAGACGTAATGTGTTTGCTAGATTCCCAACTCAATTAGATAGAGTGTTGTTGCTAGGTTCCCAACTATTTAGAAATAATGTTGTTGCCAAGTGAGAAAGTCATGAAAAAGTAAATCTTCTGGTAAATATTCAATTAGTTTGCAATTACTTATCTTCTTAAATATTATCCAGCTAGTTTAATGCTATTGCGAGATAACCGGTTGGCTCAGAAGTAATGATGTTTCTAGGTAAACAACTAGTTTACAGTTAATGCTGTCGCAAGTGAAACTGCTGCTATCTAAGGGCCGTATTCATAGACATTTCGCAGCACGCGCTACGAGCGTACTAAGCTAGCCCCGGCTATCCACTGGTTACTTGTACAGAATTCAAATCATATCCTATCGCTAACATTGGTTTATGAATACGAAAAACGCTGATCATCCACCGAAAGCCCGCGTTAAAAATATCTATGAATACGGCCCTGAAGCTTTAATTTCGCAATTAAAGAGTTTAGTATTAATATTTTCCTTAGAACACAATTAACTTAAAAGTAATGCAGATACAAGTTAACCAACCAACTTGGAAGTAATTTTATTGCGATATAACCAGCTTATTTAAAAGCATGCTCTTGATATGAAATGAATATATATATATATATATATATATATATATATATATTTGCAATTTATGCTGTTGCTAGCTAACAAAGTACAATGATTTATGTAGGTGAAAATGTAATTTACAAACAATGCTGTTGGATGTAAATGTACTGGTGAAGAATTAAGGTTCTTCTTCTAGACAATAAACTCGTTTAAACTTTTTATAATCTTCTTATACAACCACCTAATTTTAGGAGTAATTCTATTGTTAGATGGCCACTCCTGTGCAAGTATTGCTGCTGCTTCATTGCGATAATATCCTATGTCTTGAAAACAGAGCTTATTCATTGCAAATCCATTTTGATAATATAAATAATCCATATTTACACTTAACACACTGTTTTACACATGCTACGTTATTATGACAAAAATATTACCACTTTATTAAAATCTGTAACTACTTACCAGGAAAGGGAACGCAGCCATATAGACACTCACCTGTAACAAAATAAATTATATATTATTTACAATTTCTAATATTGCATAGCCGAATTTACTTTATTTAGTATCAGAGTTAAAATTCATCACTACTATAATCATGGTCATGGTCATTAATGCTCCACGCTTTCAATAATTAAGTCTGTAACATGATCCGGACTTCAACTGTGTCTAAGTACCAGTAAATAAACTAAATACTGTACACATCAAAGGTTTGGTACAAATGTTAATTATTAACGTCTCAATTTGAATGTATGAATAATATGTAGAATAATTTTACAAAACATTTCAGTTTAAAAACTAGCACTATCACCATCATCATCATCATCATCAGAATTATCATCAGAATTATCATAAGCAGGCTTCGAGACTTTGGACCCGATACAATAAGTTTACTGTGGTTGTACTATAGGTTGTTGACTCGCTGCAGGTAGTGACAAGTAGAGATGTGTTGAGGTAAGAACGTTGCTATTTAGAGTAGTGTACGGTAGTATGGGGAAACACACACATATGGACATTCTGAAAGTAAATATACATTACACAATGACAATGTCAAAAGAATGTGAAAAGTATTTATTCTCCTGTCTTTTATAAGCATTTGTGTTTAATTATACACAGTGTTAATGGTGGAAATAAACACGTAGCAATTTTAATTTCTTCATTTGTCCTATTGGTCGTCTTTAGGAAGTGCAGTTACCGTAACGAATTGCAATGTACTACAAGATACATTTTCAGTGTCCCAAACGTAAATCTTTTTCAGTTGTGTACCAAACACGGTTTGTACTGTGAAAAGATGCGCTCTAAGTCGCATGATTTTATAGGAGCAAAACGAAAAAACATAACATAATTGCAGTCTCTAAGAGACAGTCCTTCATTCTCGGGCGACTCTATGTCCACTAATTTGCTGTTTATATTACACAATGCTCCATATCCATTATTTTTATATAAAATTGATTTCCACTTCTGTTTTACACATTCAGTAACCGGTGTACTTGATATCTCATTAAATCTCTGTGTCTGTCAACTAATTTAAGGGCTTCCGGCATCTCTTGCTCTGACTTTTCCAACAGTGTAATAGTTTCAGACACAGTTTGAAAATAGGTTTGTATGAAAACCAAATTATTCATCAGAACTTACAAATCCAGAGCGTTTTCCTTTGCGTATTTGTTGGCATTCATTCTACAGTACCCCTACCCACTGTACGCTTTACCACTATTCTCAGTACGCCGTTATGCAGATTTCCCACTGAACTGCTCTATCGGGTCCGAAGTCTCGAAGCCTAATCATAAGGTTCTTTCATGGATAGTTATCAAAGCTTCTCCAAATTTCTATGAAATTTAATCAAGAGACAGACCGTCGAATTACCTCTGCAATAGCGTGTCTGCTTCCAGACTAGCCGGCCCGGATTCGATTCCCGTGGGGGTCAGATTTTTTTCCTGTAAAATTTCTACGTCGGTACTAGGAGAGATGGCGGTGCACAACTTCTAATCACTAAATGGGTTAAATCCCAAATCCCTCCGCAGTGCATATGTCACTGTTGATAGTGATTCGTCCGTCGAATGGGGACGTTAAATCTGGCGGCCCCCTTGGTGATATTTGACAGGAGTAGGCTACGTGCCGGCACCGGGTTTCCCCTTCTCCCTTCCTCACCTACATCATTATCCTCACCCGTTTCCTACACTACCAACACTTAACATATACTCACCCTAGTACACGACACAACTCTTCACAGATACATATCATGCATAACGTGACCCGCCGAAGTGGTGTGCAATTTGAAAATGGGTCACAGTCCTGCCATCTATCCACAGTATGCGGAACCCGGATCACGCAAAGTGGGTAGGCATTAGTCACATACACAAAATTAAGAGACAAATAAATAAATAAATGCTCATCCATTTGAGTAAATACATTAACATTGGCTTAATATGTGTAACTAAGTTATACAAAAATATAGCTCAAATGCTGTACAGCAAAATAAATTTAAATTGAAAATATTGTAGTCCTATTTAAAAGTGGGTTCCGTAGACATACCAGAGATTTCTTTTACATTATCTAATTTGCAATATAGCTAAAGTAAAATTTTATGTTCGCATTAATTCATTGACCCTGTTTATTTCATTATCAATAAACGGCAGTTTTATTGTCCGCAGCAGCGCTATCGGCTTACGTCATGCGGTCAGCAAAATAGTCGTGATAGAATCTCTTGGGCAGTCCCTCATCATCACTCCTAACTGTTATTATATTAAAACTAAAATACAATTTTTAACTTCATTCAGAAATATTCTACATGAAGTGTACATCTCAAAAGGAGAATAGCAATGACAAAGGAAGCTTTTAATACAAAAAGGAGTATTTTCTGCAGACCTCTGGGAAAAATAACTAAGGAAGATACTAGTGAAGTGTTTTGTGTGAAGAGTGGCATTGTATGGGGCAGAAAATGGGCATTACGGCGAAGTGAAGATAAACGGCTAAAAGTATTTTAAATGTGTATATGAAGAAGAATAAAGCGCGTGAAATAGACAGAATAATAAATGAAGCTGTGTTGGAAAGATGGGTGAAGATAAAATAATGCAAATCTAGCATTCTCCAATCTTTCCCTTTTTTTACCTTCCTCTTAGTCTCCACATATGATCCATATAATATTAATGTTGTCTATCATCTGATTATCTTCTTCTGCCCCGAACTTTTCTCCCGTTCGCACATTCTGTACGCGAACCTTTCTCTCTCGCACGTTGCAATCGGCTCGCATCGTTCAGTGGCTATAAATTAGTGGCTCTTTATATTAAATATACACGAAAACCGTCCACGCTATTGAAATACGCTTGAGGGATAAATGATTCTTTATTAGATTTTCTATCGTTATGCACAAAAATCACGATCCTACTCTAATAGTTAATAAGAGGGTGTTAAACTTTTGGGAAAAATATTATTTTCTGAAAGAAAACTATAGCCTTCCCAGCAACATTGTATTACACTTTTTTGTTATATACTACATGAACCATTCGCTCTGAAAATCTGCACGTTTATTTCTCTTCCACTCTGTATAGATAGAGACACATTGATCAATAATAATAAATTATAATTTTATGCTATAAATTATACCATATTTCCTACAAAATAAGTTATTTGTTCTAGAACTTTCGGTATATAAGGAAGCTGAAGTAAAAGAGTTGTAAAGGCAGAAGATAGTAAGAATGAGAAGAAGAAAAAAGAAAAGTGTTTAAAATAAAAGTAAATTCATAATGACAAGGTTGTCATTTCGTGAAGTTTTGTTCTGTAGTGAGAAGTACTGATACACCAGCAAATAAGCTAAAATAAAAGGATAGTAAAGAGGTAGAAGAGAATAGAAAGAAGATAACTACTGCATCCAAAGGAAAGGAGTGTTAAGAATAAAAGGATTCCGGACAGATTTTATTTTGTTTATGTCTATGAATAAACCATAAATCCAAGCTAGAAAATCGTAATGATACAGAACAACTAATTATATAGAGAATGAAAAATACGCAACTATAGGACAGAGTGTCAAAAAGAGAATAGTTGTCAACTTGCTGGGTTATACTGTATTTTATTTTCCACAAAAATTCTTACGAGAGAAGACTCAAAGAAGAATCATGTTCCGTTTTCTTACCTTCAGGCATCACTTAAATAAAAGCATATCGAGATATTTTCCACTCCATTGAATCCTCCCAACAGAATTCACCGAAGGCTACAATCGCTAAACAGAACGAGCGGAGCTTGTTGCAAAATCGTGGCCAGGGGGTGTAGGGGAGGGGGTTGGAACTACAAAACATTTTGTCTCGAGGCATCTCATGTTTCCCCGGATGTGACAATTTGCCGCTCTATCCTGTATTCATGTCGGAATATTTTCTGACGCCCCATTCTGCCAGTGCTTGCCACCACCTGCCGTTTCCATTCTTTCTGTCAAGAATTGTATCAAGAGTTCCTCTTTACTTCTTCTTTCTCTTTAGTCACTCTTTCTCCGTCTTTTCTTCTTCTTCTTGTTCCAAACTTTAAGCCACCTGCTTCATGTTATTTATTGCGATTCCTTTTTATTGTGGCCGAACTGAAGAAGTCTGATATGAGTTTATAAATTTATACGAAATCCAACTATAATTTAGCAGCTGCTTCCTATAACATACGTTAGAAGTTCAAATATCCAAATACAATATCTTAAATTTCATTACACGTAAAATGCTTCGTTGTTCGCTCTGACACAAGTGATATAACTTGCAATAACTTACAACTAAAATCCAACTACCTGAGTTCGAGTCTAAGCAAAAAGTGAATATGGGTAGATCAAATTATCTATCTCTCTTCTATCGATATTGGGTATGATACGTTAAGCAAAAGGCGCCACGGTGATCTAATGGATAGAACACTGTTCTTATAATCCTGTGGAATCGGGTTCGATTCCCGGCGTATCCCCGATTTATCTACAGTACTCTCACTAGATGATTTGATTTATCTGGAAAAAATCAAAACTAGAGCGGGATTTAATTGACTATTACACGATTAAAAGACAGAATATAAAGGTTAGAAGAAATAAAGTAGTCTAATCTAATACAATAAAATACTAATTGACTTACAAAAATACTAAACTGTCTTGGAAATGTATTATTGTACCATCTCATCATTATAAATATACCGCTAGATGGCAGTATTGTGTTATGATCAGCTGTTCTCTTGTTACCAATTGTGTCAACTATACAATCGTCATTGAACTCTATGGACGATTACTAGTCAAGAAGGCTTTATTGATTCAGTTTAATTTTTATTAAAACAATTGCATTACACTTCAATTATCAAAAATATATTAAACAATCCCTGATACGTGACTATCCATAATCTCATACAGCAGAAGCTATAATATAACCTAAATAATATAAACAAGATAAATGATAGAAAAGTTTTAATTAAGGACGATGGAATAAACGCAAATCATTTTAAAAGGTACAATTATTGAAAGTATAATGTTGGCAAACAAACAAATGCTAGGGAGGTGATAAAAACAAACATGCTTGAGAGGTAATAAGAAACGAATAGTAGAGAGGGGATAAAACTTGCAGGATAAGCATCCACGATTGGCTGAAACACGTCACTTCGTACCGTTTATTGGTCAAAAGCAGTATGACATAGTGAAAGTGTAATAGTCTAAATAATTGTCTTTTAACTTTATAAATGATAGTTCTAAGTAACTATCTTTTTATTTCTAATGTATTCAGGTTAACCGGTAACTTAGATAAGGTTCAATAATAGCATTTCACAACGTATCTATTATTATTATTATTATTATTATTATTATTATTATTATTATTATTATTATTATTATACTGCATTACTTAGATATTTGTGTTAATTGTAGACCTTGTTGATTGGAAGAGAAGGTCTTAAGGCCTTAAATCTACCAGGTAAAATGAAATTTATTATTATTATTATTATTATTATTATTATTATTATTATTATTATTATTATTATTTATAACTTGTGTTGGGCGAGTCCGTCAGGTAACACAGGGAATTTCCCCCTGGAACTCCGGTTTCTTCGTGTCTTCCCAACAAATATCCATTTCATCTTATCGCGTAGACCAGCATGGGCAACGACTCCAGGGGCCTATCGATAAATTGGCCTACACAACTGGCTTTATATGGGTGAATGACAAACATTCAAATACCCGCCATTAGTAAGAACAATACGTTTAGCAGTAGTTTGGCATGGTCATAACCACAATAAAAAAAAAGTTACACTATTTCTAAATGTCTGGTGTTAGTTTATAACTTCACAAGAGTGAGATCCGATCCTATAATAAAAATAATAATAATAATAATAATAATAATAATAACAATAATAATAATGATAATTGGTTTGTTCTACGACACTTTATCAACTGCTATGGTTATATATTTTCTGAATAAAATGAAGGTGATAATGCCAGCGAAATGAGTCAAGGGTTTAGCGCTGAACGTTACCCATTTTCTCTTAACGGGATCAGGAAAAAATCTCAACAAGGCAACTTGCTCAACTAGGAGTTGAACTTGAGCTCGCTCAATTCACAGTCAGGCATTCCAACCATTACTCCACAGCGGTGGACAACAACAATAGGCTAATAATTTGTTATTTATTTATTGACTTATTTACTTATTTATTTATTTATTTATTTATTTATTTATTTATTTATTTATTTATTTATTTATTTATTTATTTATTTATGTGCCGGGTAACAGCCATGGGCCAATAAAAGTCCGGCAAAGTGATACAATTAATACAATAAAATGAACAACTATGGTAGCCTACAAATTAAATAATTGAGATAAAAACAAAATGAAGAACATAATAATAATAATAATAATAATAATAATAATAATAATAATAATAATAATAATAATAACTGGTTTGTTCTACGACGCTTTATCAACTATCAACAGGATCTAGCGCTGAAAGTTAAGGCTCATTCACAATGAAAATTAAACATAACGTAAGCGTTAACTTAAGAATATAAACCTTACGGTGAAATTAAGAAGTCATACCATCATTCACGATGGGAACATAAACATAACCGCAAACATACTTGGTAACCATGGAAACACAACAACGACGCCATTTCCTCATATTCTGTCGTATACTTAAGCGCTCCACGATTGTGTTCTGTTTGCAAATCACGTAAGCATAAGCATGAAAGTTTGGAGTTTGCATACTTTCATGTTAACGTCTTACGGTAATGTTTATGTCAATGCTTATGTGAATCATTGTGAATGATCCCATTTGGTAGCCTGGGCGCAAACTTCTGTGTTTATGTTACGGTTATGTTTAATTTTCATTGTGAATGGGCCTTTACTCATTTTCTCCTAATGGGTTCAGGAAAAATCTCAACAAGTCTACTTGTTCAACTAGAATTTGAACCTGAGCCTGCTCTATTCACAGTCAGGCATTCTAACCATTAGTCCACAGCGGTGGACAACAACAATAGGATAATAATAATAATACTAATAATAATAATAATAATACTTTTATATTTATTTAGTATTACCATTATTTAAATAAAAAATAAGCATCAATTTTAAAATCATAATCTTCATCAAGCATCACTGACGTCACCATTATCACCATCACAATTAACACAAAAAGGCTGCACTGGACTGTCTGGGCAGGCATGCAGCTGTTGCCGGGTAACCGATTTATTGCGGCGATGGGTTTCTAATTGCGTGGAAAAATATCGGGAAACGGACGCAACAGGTTGGTGTCACAGCGCCGCGGACAGATCCGCCCGGTGATCCTCAGGTACTACAACATCGTGCATTTATTTACAACTCCGTCTTCCTCCTAATTTTCTTTCATTCTTATTTTCTCGCATCCTTTGTTCCTGGTTCTCTTATTATATTATTATTTTTCTTTCCGATCATTTCTTCTTCATTCCCATTTGTTGGCCTATTTCTGTTTGTTTGCTTACTTTCTTCCTTCATTCCACTTCATACCATCTTATCCTTGTTGTTTTAATTCTTTTATTTATCTTTCTTGATTCTATTAATTTTTATTTGCATTTACTTATACTTTTCCTTTCCTACTTCTCCTTTCACATTCTTTTTTCCCCTCTTTCGTTATTTCAACTCTCATTCATTCAATAATTTCTTCCTCTCATAATTTTTTCTTTCTTCCACTTTAATTTTATTTCCCATATGTTTCATCTCGTCAAGTATATTTTCTTCATAATCAATCGATTATTTGTATCTAATAGTAACTTACCATTTGTAGATTAAACACATTCTCTTTCATTTTAAATTCATTTTATTTCCTATTTCTTTCATTTACATTTATTTTCCATTTTCCATTATACAGTATCCTCTTTCTTATCTATTGTTATGTCACTTGGTCCCATTATTTTAGCTCTTCGTTCGATCAATGATTAATTGATTCATTCATTCTCTCGTTGACTCATTCAATGAAGCACTCATCACTCATTTTCCCATAAATTTCTTCGTTTTTTTTTATCAATCCTTCGCTTTATTATTTCTTTCTTTCACTATTATATATTCGATTGATTGATTGACTGATTCATTTCATTCACTCTATGTTACCTTCATCTAGTGCTGTTAGTGGTAAGTCAATGAATAAAATAGTTGGACGAAAAATAAAATATCAAAACAATAGCAAACTAATCGGTTGGTGCATTTTGTATACAACGTAAAATGCATTTAAAATGACCTTGAAGCTCTTCAAAAAACAAGCGACATTCACATCATTGCTCTTAAAAACATTATAAAAGCTATTAGAGGACGCATTCGTCTAATTCAATTGGGTAAGTAGGTAATTACTACCTGTACTAAAACAGTTTTACACAGAAGGATAGTTACATATTCATACTGGATGTTCATTTAAAAGTGTTCATGACGTCACTGTTGTGAGTCAGTGATTTGAAGCGAGTTTCATCTTTTATTTCAGAGAAGTTGCCTATTAATCAAGGCGTTCAATCAGAACTTGAGAACGTGTACGGTATATCTTGAACGTCATAACAACAGATGGCGGTCTGTACGGTCTGTGTGCTACCATAACCTCTTTCGAACTGTGTTTTGCGCGGGCAACTCGTACGCAGGGTATTCGTTATTATCGGTTGCGTACGGCAACATTCCACAATACAAATCAAATGCTCCGTGTCCAAGTTGACCTTCGAAGTTAATGTCAACAAATACGTAAGTAATCGTCTTAACCCTCTCCCCATATCCTGACAGTAAGAAAAAAACTCACCTCAGTACGTGTTTCCAAACAGTTCACATTCCTGCCACTACAGGCGTAACCGTACGTATCGGTAAGTACTCTTTAGAATGAACGCCGTACTTGCTAGGCAACTTCTCTGGCACATAAGTAATACGCCTCTGCGGAAGTGTAGTAAGATTGAATTCTCTAGGCTCATTGACTAGCCACATGACGGCATACAGCGAGCTATGACACACTTTGAACTGAACACCCAGTATTCACCATATTTTACATAAGTACATACTTACTTACTGGCTTCTAAGGAACCCGGAAGTTCATTGCCGCTCTCACATAAGCCCGCCATTGGTCCCTATCTGTGCAAGATTAATCTAGTCTCTATCATCATATCCCACTTCCCTCAAATTCATTTTAATATTATCCTCCCATCTACGTCTCGGCCTCCCTAAAGATCTTTTTTCCTCCGGTCTCCCAAGTAACACACAATATGAATTTCTGATTCGCCCATATGTGCTACATGCCCTACCCATCTCAAATGTCTGGATTTAATTTTCCTAATTAGGTCAGGTGAAGAATACAATGCGTGCAGTTCTGCGTTGTGTAACTTTCTCCCTTCTCCTGTAACTTCATACCTCTTAGCCCCAAATATTTTCCTAAGAACCTTATTCTCAAACACCCTTAATGTCTGTTCCTCTCTCAAAGTGAAAGCCCAAGTTTCACAACCATACAGAACAATCGGTAATATAACTGTTTTATAAATTCTAACTTTAAAATTTTTTGACAGCAGACTAGAAGACAAAAGCTTCTCAACCGAATAATAACAGGTATTTCCCATATTTATTCTGCGTTTAATTTCCTGCCAAGCGTCATTTATATTTGTTACTATTGCTCCAAGATATTTGAATTTTTCCACCTCTTCGAAGGATAAATCTCCAATTTTTATAGTCCATATTTTACATAACAGTATTAATATTGTAAAATTAATATCTGGCATTTAAAACAAATATAAACGGTTGAAAGGTTTATTTCTATAATTGACCCCATATTTCTACATTCCTGTTTACATAGATTGTATATTTTGTTGCTTTGTAAGATCATAATGATTATCTTATTTTTCTGTTAACTCCACCACCCCTGTCGCCGGTACAGTATAAACCCCTTCTGGGGAAAAGGTCTGAATTGAACACGGCGATAGGGTGTTGGCGAAATGAAAAAGGAAACCTGAAGTAGTAACCATAGAGATACATGTCTGCTTTGTCCACCAGAAATTCCTCTACGACCAGGTCGGATATCGAATCCTCGGCTTTTGAATGGAAGAGTATATTACTCACTAAGAAACAGAAGCGGTATTACAGACTGAGACGTAGACATGAAGTGTCATACCGTCTAAATGAAATATAAAGACATATAGATGGGAAACTGATATTGTTGATATCTCTTCGAACAATATTAATGCCAATGATTTCATTCGCTTCTGAATGAAGAACAGCAAAATGCCAGCGTTAATTTGCTTTCAAAAACATGCTAACGTTATTTGTTACCTTGAGGGAATGAGAAGATTACTGTAAAAGGATTATACCGCTCTCTCGTTTCGTTGAATTACGTTATGAACATTCAGTAGCCTTCGAAACCGAATCTTGAACGCCGAAAGCGGCAGACCTACAGAGAAATAATTTTAGAGATAATTTCTGTGAACAAAGTATTTTTCATTCGATACTAATTACTCCACTCAATTTGCCAGTTTATTCTGTGTCCTGTTAATACAGAGAATCATGAAGAAAACCATCACATCTGCCCTTAAGTCGCCATTACGTTATGTCGATTTCAGTTAAATTAAACCCGTAGCGCGACAATCCCTGAGGACCAAGGCTGACCAGCCAACTTCTCGCCTCACATTTACATGCCTCAACAGATGTGTACGATCATCCAGCCAGTGTAGAGTTAATGTATGTTCTGTACGATGATTCCCCGATGCTGTTATAGCTAGCTTAAGAAACTGAATATCGGTACAAACTGTAACTCCCCAAATTCATTACGATGCTGGGTGAGCGACAGTACTATACCAAGCCTATTTATTAGTATTTTCATGAGAAAATAATATCTTCTCACATGAGAACTCGAACCAGAGCTTATTCCGTAATAAGGCTAGTCCAAGACATGACGCCTCAAGTCACACAGCTATGGCGCGGGATTCAAATAAATGGACTTGAAATATTTGCCAAAATTTATCATGTACCACTTTCATTACCTGAGATGAAATGACTCTTAGATACTGAAATAGGCTCATTCTCCCGTTTAGGGGCGGTTACTGCACACACACATACAAAAACACGCGACCACACACACGGCCGCCAAACTAAAGAGGCCTACTAGTTTTAAATTGAAATGTCTATAACATTAAACCTACAAGAACAGAAAAATCGCGAAGTTTACACATGAAGAGTCCACTGCAAAAAGGGAGAATGTCGTAAATTTGTGAAAAATGAGATCAAGGTTCAGTACTATAGATCAAAGAGAGTAGAATATAATATACTTTGTTGCACTGCAAGAAAGATGATAGTTACAGATCTACATCGTGTTGAAGAATTGATATACCAAACGAAGAGAGGGAATGTCAAAGTTTAAATTGTATTTCTTGCAAAATGCAATACATTCGACATTCCCCCTTTATGCAGTGAACTCTTCACATGAAAGGTTAACTCTGACGTCACTTGTGGTACAATGAAAGCAGAAGTGTAAGATGAACTTCGTGCCTCGTGATTTTTCACGCAGTTTGTCTCGCTTCATTTATACAGAGTGTCCAGAAATTAAGTATCGATTTTGTGGAAATAAGGCGTTTAGAGTTAAGATGTGTATGACAATAAATTGCAAGTACACTGTGTTTCTAAACTGTGTAGTTGCTGCTAGAGTCCATGCATTGGCTTTGTGACAACAGCTAAGCATCTGTTCTGTCATTACATATTGTGGGCCTAACTGAATCTGCATGATCTTCAGCTTACCAGAAAAGGTTGCTATGGTGATGTGGAGGCTAGAGGGCTCGTCGTATGGCAACATTCAAACAAAATTTCAACGCCTATTCCATAAAGCTAGGAGCCAGACAAAACACTTAACATGCTGGTAATCAAGTTTAAGCGTCCTCGGACTGTTACAACGGTGCCCGTACGAGGACGTTCATATCCTTATGCTTCAAAATCCTCTAAATTCACTCAACGGAATGGCGAAAATTAGAGTAAGATAAGTGACCAAAACGCTCAAATTAGATAGATTCTCCTTCATAGCCCAAAATTTCTCTGCCTTTCAATTTCTTCGCATCCCATTCCCCCCCCCTCCTTTCATTGCGTCATGGCTCCGTTATCAAATTGTTTGATATTTTGGTATTTGTTATTTATTTGTCAGCCAACTTTACAATTCATAATTATGGTGGACGTTTACATTTCTGTTTTTCGATCCACCACCACTCTAATGCTCCTGAGCACGAGTTCTACTCTTTCAGGGGTGAGCTAAAATTTTATCTATGTATGTTATATTTTATGTTAAAATTATTAGCAATATATACCACCCTTTTGTGTTAATATATTCATTCACCAAATAGGCTAATCCCGTTTACTTCCTATTATTCTATTTCAACTGTTCTCTCTCATACCTAGACTGTCTTCCATTTCTCGCTTTCGTATTGAATATTCATTTCCTTCATTATTTGCATTATCTTTTATTCTCAATTCTCAAATCCACTTATTCTTATTCATCCTTTCTCAGCTATTTTCTCCTAATTTTTTTTGTCTATCTTTCCATTTCCTGTATTTAACAAAACTTACATCACTTAATATTTCCCTGCTATTCCCTCCTCTGTTTATATACGTACTTATCCGTTTCCCTTCACCCCTACGTCTAAATTCCCTCTTTTATTGCCTCTTTCCGTATACTTAAATCCATAATACTCCTACAGTTATAGCACCCCTGTTGCTACTCCCCACCCACAACACTGATTCACATTAATTATCCAGTTCACTTAATTTCACTACTCTCGCTTCCACTTTTCATTAGTTCAGATGTTCGTTCACTTTCATTCATTGTTCATCTGTCCTCCTACGCTCTTTGCACTTTCTTCTGACACTTGACACTTCTCTATTCTTACTCTATCACTTATGTCACCACTTACTTTCTTGCACTCACTGTTTAGCACTCGTCTTCCTCGCTAATTCTACTGCCCTTCTAATCCGTCCTTAATTTTGCCACTCTCTTCTAATATCCTCTCAAAAACCCTATTTATTCTTTTCTGACAATCACTAATATCAGGTATTACAGTATTTCATATAGCGCACTCATTCTACCTGTGGTTATACAAGGTGTTTCACGAGGATTTACCGTCACTTACAGAGCTTATTTTCGAAGACTTTCTGAGCACAAAATGTCAAACATTTGTCCTAATCTCAATATCTTCAAAGTTACACTAATTTGAAGTTCTTTGTAAAATACCATTATCCTTGAGTTTTAAGGGTAAAAGAATATTACAAATAAAGAATGAACTATTCAGAAGTACCATTTCTTTAATTGGCTAGTGTTCTGAGGCTAAAAATGTGTTGTTAAATGTTTTGCATAGATTTTGTTTTTAAATTTTTAACTAAAAATTACATCATTCTTACGTGCTCATAAAATAATTGTTACAAATCATACGACTTTAGGAGCTTGATTCTTTGCAGTTTAATTATCATCCTAATGTACAATCGTAAAGAATTTACAAGAGTGACGTAATTTGTAACAATTGTTGTGATAAATACATAGGAAAATGTAATTTTGTGGCTTAAAACAAAATCTGTACGAAGCAACTGTGGAGTTCACAACACGTTTTTAGCTTCAGAATACTAGCTAACTGAAGAAATGATACTCCTGAATAGTTCATTCTTTATCTGTAATATTCTTTTACCCTTAAAACTCAAGAATAATGGTATTTTACAAACAACTTCAAATTAGTTTAATTCTGAAAATATTGAGATTAGGACAAATGTTTATATGACATTTTTGCTCAGAATATCTTCGGAAATAAGGTCCGTAACGGACGGTAAATCCTCGTGAATCACCCTGTATTTATGTAATTCTTATACCCATCCTTACTTAACCCAAAACTGAAATACGTATGCAAAGAACAAAGACATTTCAAGCAATCTAGGGATTTCATAAATACTTCGACCACTTTTTGGTAACCGGAATGCCGAACACGAATATTTATGTGAAAATCTCTAAATCGATATTTCGCATCATAATATTTTCGGTACATATTAGTACAATAGTAAAGTAAAGTACAGGCGATTGAGAAACTAAAGTGAAAGGAAATTATTGAAAGATGAAGTGAGAAGAGGAGGAAAGGAGCAAAGGACGAAGAAGCAATACGAAATATATAACAAAAAAGTACATATTATTACTACGTAAAATAATGTTCTACCAGCCATCAAGAACTGGATTTAGGCGGCGAGAGGTCTGCGATTTGAAACGAGAGAGAGAAAATAATGGTTATAGAACAGGCAAATTGCACACTTATATGTGGATAAAAAACATTTCGTACCACCGAGAATCGAAGCCACAGGCAATGGATGAAGAGCGTTGTGCAGGATCGGCGTCAGTTCCGCCATAAATAAAAAACAATTGCCGTGCGGTGACCGCACGATTTCATGACCATAATTCATGGAAGGCTTCTATGCATGTGTTTGGAATATCGCTCAGTATTGATTCATAAAAGAGTTCACAGCTTTAGGAAACACTTCAACTCCATATGCTGGCAAATTTCAGGTCACAAACGCATGCTAGTTCGCCATAAAATTCACACACACTTCAGATTCAATCATAGCTCAGTGAGGTGACAGCTTCTCTCCAAAATAGCGGAATTAAATCACTTCAAGTTTCTATTTGATTTTTAGATTTGATGTAGATTTCTTGCAAGTACACTGATTCCTCCTGTAATTGTATTCCGGGCATTACTTAATTTTCATCATATTAAGAACTCTGAATGAACTAAATTTAGAATCAATCAAAAGCTCAGGCGAGATAATTGAGTCGTGAATTGCAGAAAACTAACATGTGCATTTGAGTAATTTTTTTCAGTGGGCACAAAAAATATATATATATATATTTTTTTTTTTTTTCCACAACGCTGTATCAACATCTCAGATTATTTAACGCCTGACTGAGATGAAGGTGATAATGCCGGTGAAATGAGGCAGGGGTCCAGCACTGATAGTTACCCAGCATTTGCTCATATTGGGTTGAGGAAAAACCCCGAAAAAAACCTCAACCAGGTAATTTTACCCGACCGGGAATCGAACCCGGGCCACCTGGTCTCGCGGCCTGATTATCTTCGAAAGCGTTTGGTATTTTGAAATGACTATTCTTTCACTAACACATAATACTAAGTTCCAGTGTTTGACATACGTGAACATTATTTTTTATCTTTAGTATTTTCTGAAAAAAAAAATAAAAATAAATTTCGTGGACATGTGGGGTTTCTGCAATTCACAATTAGTAATAATTATTTTATTTCTTTGAAACAATTTTCAGGTGAATATGACGGAGAATAACATTTTTTTAAATCTTACAAAGTACTTTAACTGTAGAGGAAGTATTACAAATATGAAATAGTGTGATATACGACCTGAGATGTTTTGTATTCTAGCGGAATCCTTCCAATTACTACGCACTGATACTCTCTTTCGTGGGAATGTGTTAGTTTGCAGTTAAAAACTGAACATTTCAAACGTTTATCATTATTTTCAAGGAATGCGAAAATTTTGGCGGTAAGTTCTTTTGTTTTAATATACACTGTTATTCCTCAATGTTAGAAATATTAATGATATACAGGGATATAAACTGCCAAAAAGTTACTGGTAATAGAGCATAAATTACTGAAAAAATGTATAATAAATTTTTTCTGTAATTTTTGTGGTTTCCCTAGAATAATAGTTATCAGCGAGTCTAATATTTTTGTAAATTAAAGCAGACCGTTACTATTTACTTCGGTCAACCACGTAAATAGCAACTGTGGTGACATCCTTATTTAAAAATCAGGGTACTCTGTTGTCCTCTATTGTGGTGGTGTTGCGTGTGTTCGATTGAATGTCATTGGCAATAACGTTCACATTTACTCGAACAGTAAATATTAGACTACTATCAATTCTAAAAATATGATTTTTAGGAATTAAAAACAAAAATAGAAGAAAAAACAAAATATCATTACACATCATGTTTAGTAGATCGAGCTGTACAGTCTGTATAATTTTGGCAGTTTATATCGTTTGCACCCTGTACATTCTTAAAGAAAATAATGTACGTTTACAGTAATGCATGTTTAACTGATTTCGTTTTTTAATTATTATGATGCGTTTTATTATTGCAAATTAATTGGCTGTTAAACAAGCACTCTCCACTCTCTTTGGAAAATAAATTCCTAGTAAATGTCATCAGACTAATCTGTTCGTATGGAATACAGTTGTGTGTCTCTGCCAGCAACTCCAACGTTGATATTTTTAGAAGATCTGAATCAAAATCTCTTTGCAGTATAGACAACAATCTAACTTCACATTAGCGTACATCGAGACTTACAAATTCCCAACATCAAATAATAAATCTCTTCTTATAGTAAACGTTATCATCAGCAACTCAACAATCATCAAAACCCTTTTGCCATCAACTTATGGATAGCACAACTCAACACATCACCTTCATCGCCATCACATCTTACACTTAATATCCTGCTTCCAACAGTAAAGGAGTTATGTTTCAGCTTTTAGTTCCATGTTAATTACATTTCATAACATTTACTGAATGTTCTTAAAATAATAGACAGTAAATAAGCAGCTATAAAAATGATATGTTTTGAGGTTATGATTTACAACATTAGAGTCAGTGACCTGCACAACGCCCTAGCCCATGAGCTGCTTCCGCACTGCACCGCACTGGGCTTCACAATCTCGCACGGAACAAGCCCGTGACCGGGCCGGGACGGGCTGCTTGCGTAGCGGTTTTGTGCGGTGGGCTGGTATCAAGGCATCGAGCCCAAGTCTCCTACTGTCAGCTACTGTTTCAAACTTTTTTGTATTAGTTTTTGATTCTGTTGCATGGTACATCTCAAAGGAAATACAGTCACTGTGATGAATGTTTTCCGGGCTGAGATGCCATGATCTACTGGTAGACTGGTGAAACTGTAGACCGCGGCACCTCAGCCCGGAAAACCTTCATCAGAGACACCGGCTGTAAAAGCATACATTATAAAATACAGTCTCTCTAGGGAAAAAGTAGTGAATCATAAAATCGCTACTAGAGAGTTTAAAACAACAAAGTTAAGTGAAAAGTATATTTAATACTTCAGATTTCTTCAATTCTATATAAAAAACGAAGAAAAGCAAACTGTAAATTTTCTTCAAAATTCCACATGCCCCGGATTCTTTATGTTCCTGCAATTTTCTGCAATTCACTGTAACTTATTGCTGCTGTGAAATGTAAACTCAGCACTGGACGTGTGATATTTCTGCATCATTTGAAAAACCAATGTATCATATAAAAAGATTAAATTTGAAAAAAAAAAAAATGTGACCTGTTGGAGTGATGCAATTCACAACTCAATTCAGCTATTTACTTTTAGCCGAAGAGGAATGAGATTCCATTCCATGCATAGTCTATGAGATACCCTATATCAGGGATATAGAACTGGCGAGAGGGGTGGATAGCATTGGTTCCACGTCCACAGTCCACCGGAGTTGAATGACGTATTTGTGGCCTGTACGCAATCACATAAAACAGACACTGAGTACAAATCCCCTCCCCTACCAAGTCAATGACGCAGGGGGTTGGTAGGAAGGGGTGAGCGACGTATTTCGATGAGTAACGTAACGCTACAATTGGTGCCCAGTTCTGCAAGGCTGCCATATATGGAGTAGAATAATATGATGGTAGAGATAGTAAAATTTTCCTTTATATTGTCACTTCAGAATTTCTTCATTGTTGCTGCACAGCATGTCCAAACCTTCAGCCTTGAGACCATCATGAATACGAGGTTCCCGTATTTAAATTAATCTTTTATCAATGGACAAATACTATCATTAATATTTATATCATCAACAACCATTCAAAAAATACTTCTTTGTTAGTTATTACGGCCTCCTTTCATTTTTCCAACGATCGACCCACTGATCTTCCTCCTGGAGGCGTATAGTGGAGAATCTATCGATACAATCTGGGACATTCCATTCTTTTGGTGAGCTAGAACTAATTCTGTTCATTATTATTGAAGACGTTGTGGAATAGGTGCTATTTTTAACTCTCTTGTCATTGATTCATTTTTTATGAACAAGCAGCAGTTATTTGTAAAAAAATTATTTCTGTTCTTATTAGGATTTGTAAGAATGTCTTCATTTTGGACGGTCCAGACTTCATTGCCGTACATGAGTGTGAACCTTGTCAGAACTTTATATTTTTTTATTCTCGTATATTCAATTTTTTAGTTGCAAAAACTTCATTAATGATTGTAAAGACATTGTTCAAACTCTGAAATTTCTGTGATATTTCATTTTCGGCTTGGTATGTCACATGGTAACCTCAATATTTAAAATAACTTACTGATTCTGAAACAATTTCCAATGTAAATTTTACTTTTAATTAGCATTTTACCTCGAAAAGTCATTATCTGTGTTTTATTGTGGAAATTTCCATATTAAGAATTTGTGATATTATCATACAATGTGTCGGCCTGGGTGGCACAGTCGTTAAAGTACTGGCCTTCTGTGTCCGAGGTTGCGGATTCGATCTCGGCCCAGGTCGATATTATTTAAGTGTGCTTAAATGCAACAGGCTCAGTCAGTAGATTTACTTGCAAGTAAAATAACTCCTGCGGGACTAAATTCCGGCACACCGGCGACGCTGATATAACTTCGGCAGTTGCGAGCGTCGTTAAATAAAACATGCGTTAATTTAAATTTTCTTACAATGTTGGCTTTCACGACCAGTGCCAATACGATAAGAATTCTGCGTGCAGAGAGACTTTGGTCTACTGGATACGGTAGATTAGATGTTTCGTCTATAACCAAGATAGAAAACTTTTCACACTGATTCCTACTAGCACGCCGAGGAGATCACTTCGTCCACCCTTGTCTCGCCACTGAAGATGTCTACCGTAGTTGGAGACGAAACATCTGAATCCACCAAATCGAATAGACCAATATCTCTCAGCCAGGAGAATTCTTATTCTATTATGATATTATGTTAAGATTGCATATTGATTACTGTAATTCAGCTTTATAATAGGGAAAGAGAACTCGTTCAACTACGTATAATATGTCAGGATTCCTACTGGCTGAATACCCTTAACAAAGACTGATATTGGTAACAACTGTTACCGGTACTACTACCACCACTACCACTACCAACACCACCACCACCACCACCACCACCACTACTAGCATTATAATAATAATAATAATAATTATTATTATTATTATTATTATTATTATTATTATTATTATTATTATTATTATTATTATTATTATTATTATTATTATTATTATTATTATTATTTCGGTGGACAAAGGCGGTGTTGGGTGGTACGTTTTCGAGGGGTACTTCAGTTTCCTCTACTGACATGTCTCCATTACTCCATTTATCGTCATAATCATCAAATGGTGTTACGTAGTTCTTCTCGTATGGTACAGTAAGGGCATCGCCTTCCAAGAGGCTGAAAAAAGTACAAAGCTTTGGCGCGTCGCCCAGTAGATGGGGACGCTTGGGTAAATGACGGAAATCAGATGTTTCGTCTACAACTACGGTAGACATCTTCAGTGGCGGACACTTGATTTCCGTCATTCACCCAAGCCCAGTGGGTTCGATTCCCGCTTGGACTGATTACAAGGTTGGATTTTATCCGAGGTTTTCCAAACTGTAAGCCGAATGTGAGCTAATTCTATGGCGATTTCTTTGCCTCATCTCACCAAATAGCATCTTGCTATCACCAATTTCATCAATGCTAAATAACCTAGTAGTTAATACAGCGTTTTTAAATACATACTTACTGGCTTTTAAGGAACCAGGAGGTTCATTACCGCCCTCACATAAGCCCGCCATTGGTCCCTATCCTGAGCAAGATTAATCCAGTTTCTACCTTCATATCCCACCTCCCTCAAATCCATTTTAATATTATTTTCCCATCTACGTCTCGGCATCCCCAAAGGTCCTTTTCCCTCCGGCCTCCCAACTAACAGCGTTCTTAAATAACGACTAAAGTTAACAGAAAATGCCGCTCAGCTTGCGGTGCGAGGAAAGCGTCATACGAATATTTACTCGTACATTAAGGATCTTGTACTTTCTTTCTAGATTACACATAAGAAGATTCCGATGGAAGAATTATGGAACCGCAAAAAAAAAAAAAAAAAAAAGACTAGTGTCACTATAGGCTTTTCATTGAAAAATTCTTCAGACCTGATCCGGAGTCGAACCTGAACCACATGCGTGAAAGGCTGATGAAACAGACCATACAGCCACCGCAAAGATATATTGTTCCATTACATACGGCTTCAAGACTACACCATAAATAGAAAGTTCTCGTTGAATACATTATAAAATTATGAGTAGTTTTGACGTCACTGTAATTGTACAGAAAGGTAAAGTAATATGTCACGGATCTGTCGATGACATACAAAAATATAATGAATTAGTCATAAAGTTGTTATGAATCTGAGAAGCAGAAACAACGATGCTACAATCTACATCGTTTATGAAGTGACATGGATTAGCTCGGTACAACGTAGGATGCCGCGAACTTCATCAATAACATGTCATACTTGTGCCTCGCAGACTGTCAATCAGCGAACAACATGCATTAAACAACGGGTAATTATTTTATGTGATGTACACTCACTAAGTAGAATTTACGACTCGTATAGGTCTAATATTGCCTTCGAGGCTAGTATTGGCCTTCCATAAAACACAGTCATTCCTACAGTATGATGGTTTCAAGGTATAGTCTATCACGTAAGGGGTCCAGGTTTGAGTCCCGATGAAACCTGCGATTTTCATGAAAAATTCATAGTAACACTTATGTTAAACAAGGTTACAGCTGGAGTTTTTCTCTGGGTTCTCACATTACGTCCGCTTGGTACACTTAACCGCGATAACCTACCGCGCACAAAGCTAATGGTAGATCATTAGAATATCCGAAACTGTTAAGAATCTTAGTTTCTTCATGGACAACAGTCTAAACTGGAATAATCAGGTAACAAACACGTGACAAAAAGGGACAGCATGTTTGCGGCAGGACGGCTAATCAGAAGGATTCAATCACAGCCAGTTTGCGTTGGTTTTGGAGGACCCGATTGCGGTATATCGAAAAGCATCTTTTAAGCCTGATAAACTGAAAGGATGTCCAAAAAGTAACAGCACCACCGATATGGTAAAGTTCGCTTAACATAAAAAATAACACTTAAACTATCGATAAAAAAAAAAGAATGTTGATACTTCTGAACTAAGCTTATAAATTAATGTTGGCACCACTGAAATCGTAATGTTCGCTTAATGCAAAAAATAACATTTAAACTATCGATAAAGAAATGAATGTTGATATTTCCGAACTAAACTTATAAATTAAAGTTGGCACCACCGATATCGTAATGTTCGCTTAACACAAAGAATAACATTTAAACTATCGATAAAGAAATGAATGTTGATATTTCCGAACTAAACTATAAGTTGAAACCACTAACATCGTAATGCTCATTTGTCTGTTTCAGTACCTACATCTACTCATGAACGTTTTCTACAGCAATCATTTCACAAAATGAAAACTTCCTGGTTCTTTTGCAAAATGCAATAAATTTTTGGAAAACACGAGCACTACAACTGGCTAATACGCACTCAATCTTTGATTGTGCTACAGGAGCTCCTACTACCCAACCATGGTTTACCAAAAATTATAACTCTACACGAATTGAAATTTCTCTTTTCATAACATTTCATTTCAACAAGCTCTTACACCACGGTACCTCTACAGAATAAGACGTGCATAAACTAACTTATGCACATGTGGCGAAGTGGGAGACATGGACCACATAATTTTAGGATGCGCATATAACAAAACCCAGATTACTAAATTTCTTAAAATAATATATGAGAAAATCGATATTTGTCCTTGGAATAGCCGAGCATTATTACATTCGAAGGAATTGTTTATAGCTAAAGCTTTAAGGAGACACACAATAGGCTACGTTGTAAAATGAAATTATAAGATATACAAGACCATAGACTTTTAACCAACAACCATTCATTCCCTTATGATATATATTCTAAATGGATAATATTCACCCAAGTAAGTCATAGGGACGCTAATATCGGTTGGTGCAACTGATCGAACGTCAAAAAATAACTCGAACTCAGCTCAACTCAACTCAACCTTTTCTACAACAACATGGATGTAAAAATTGTTTCTTTCCATCTTCAGAAGTAGGTGATGCTTTCGCAGAACTTATGTCAATCGCCCACACTAATGACATTGAGTATGCAGACTATATGCTGAACACATGTAGATGGAGACGCCCTGTTTCCTCCTCCTCTCTGAGCGGCAGAACCATCTGATGGCCCACGAACAACAAATGGGCCTGAATTCTTTCATTCATTCTAAAATTCTCAATTTTATTCGCCACATCCCAACATTTACAAGACCATCGATGTTCTAGTGGAAATGCAAACACTTGCCCGAAAAAAAGTACGAACGACAAAATTTAATTAATCGTGTCTCTATGGGAGGAATATCAAAATGGAGATTTTGGACTCTTGTAGTACATTAAAGTGTTGGGGATGAAATTCCATGGAACAAAGTTGTAGATTTTCATGAACATCAAACGAGGTGGCATTATTCTCACTGAAGTATAGCCATATTTTTAACCAAGCCGTGGCCAGTCCTAAGTCTGTGAAAATTGCGAAGGGAAATGTGTCCATGTGTCATAACAAGAATTTACACACCCCTAAGTCAGTCACCAAGTGTTGCTGAGTCTTGCCGCAAAGATGCCCTTGAAACTAGCAGAACCATGCTGCAAACGGGTTGCCCCTTTTAACGCAAAAAGATTACGTTCCTAGAAAATTACAGCAAACGTGCTTCCCCGAACAGAAAATATCCTCGTTGCTTCATTCTTTAAACCACATGAGGAAATTTCAATCACTTATCCTATAAAATAGATTATTCAGACGCTTCAGATGCCCCTTTTTGATTATTATGTTTCCTTGCTGACGATGTAACCGAGCGTGCTTATAATAATGTGTATACTGTTGATTCACCTACAATACGCGCAAATTTGATCGCGCAACACTATCCCTCGAGCTTCTATCACGGGTTCGCCTGAAGGAATGAAGAATCATACATTCATTGACACTGCTATTTACACTCTAGCATTTATTTCTATTCCTCACCATAGAACGTAATTATACTCATCCTTCTATATAATATCATTACATCGTCTATGGAATTCTCAATCCAGAGCCATCAGGGATTGCCGGACGCTACCATATACTAAATTAAGTTAGAAACGCATTTTTGTGTGATGAAATTTATTATTAATAAGTTACTAGATGTGTTGATTACAGCCTTTGTGTAATTATTTATAATTGTATATTTTCTTATCTGCATTATTAGTGTCCCTTTCTCGTTTGGTTATTTAGATCAACAATATTAATAGGTACATAGATTGTAAGCTTCGTTTAATAGTAGGCCTATATAAATTCAACATTTTAATGATTTTGTATTCCCTTTTTTGTGTTACAGTAATTGTAAAAATTCTTGTTTTGTGTATTTAAACTTTATTAATTACTTTCTTCGCTGCTGTCCTAAAATTCTGGTGACGTAGAAGAGGAGCCCTGATGGACTACTGCTGCTGCTACTGCTGCTACTAATAATAATAATAATAATAATAATAATAATAATAATAATAATAATATTATTATTATCATTATTATTAGTTCCTCATAATAAGCGTTAACGGTCTTGCCGATCGAAAATGCATAGAAGCCTAGAGATGTTTATGGGGAGGAATATGGAACATCTCTAAGCACTTCATCCCAAAAAGAGTTTTTGTGCACCTGTGATGGAATAAGCTGCGTGCTAATGTGCTGCCCGACTAAGCCGCCTCAATCATCCGCCGCACCGAATAGTTCTCTCTAGTCATCAGATGCAGCGATATTTTACTACTTAATTAACTTATTATTCCCAGAACATGAATTTTACCAGCAATCGAAAAATATTGGGAATAAATTTGAATAAAGATTGAATTGAATTGATTGCTGCTAAAATTCATGTTCTGGGAATAATATGTTAATTTAGTAGTAAATTATTGAAACGTATTGGGAATAAATTTGAATAAGGAACAAAAAAAAGTTTCCTTCCCAGGCAGGATTCGAACCACAAAAGTCTTAGTTACCAGTCTATCGTGCTCTGGAGTGAACAAAGCTCTGAAATCAGCTACAAGGGTCGGGCGGTGTTTTTTGCCACTACTGTACACAGTCTGATCGCCTGTCCTGACAAGACACGAAGCACGCAGCGGGTAGTCACACACAGAGCATACACCAGTCTCTCTTCGACTTCTTTTGCCAAAGAGCCAATAAGAGGTATTCTCTTAAGCTCAAGAGAAGCGTGAGGCATGAGGCGATATGCAAACAGCCTACTGATAGAAAATTGCAGACGGTTGTTCACATGGATCGCGTCTGTATCGACGGATTGTAAAAGTAGAGTTATTCATATATCTTTAAAACGCAGTGTAGGACCATTATGAGTTTCAAACAAATATTTGATTGCTCTAGTAGATTAATATAGACACTTTTACAATTAATTAGCAGTCATAAAAACAAATTGAAATTTGCGCTATATAAATAGGATAGGAACTATGGAACCGAAGGAATGTGGACATGCAAACAAATGAAGACATTGTTTAAATATGGTTTCAACCTCAAAAACAAACAGTTACAGAAGCAGTTTAAATTCGTTATGAGTAACCAACCACAAAAACAAATTAATATTGCGCTGTCGCAATGCGTCAGCAACCACGAAAATAAATTAACGTGTAGTCTCGATATCTATAGGTTCAAACATCCCGCCAAATGGTAGTCTACACCTGTCACCAAAATGTTACGATTATAAGTACATATATATATCTCTCTTTCCCAGCTTGTCTTAAATACAAAAACACACAAAAGTGGTTCGTATCGTCTATTGTCTTTTCTCTATATGCATTATTCTCGCTATAGATACTGCCACACATAAATTGTGTGTCCGATATTTCCCCGAAATAAGCGTCTTGAAACAGGAACCTTAGAGAGAAACTAGCAATCTATAACTCTTGTATTTCTACGGCAGATAAAACGAATGGTTTGTAGCTATAAAATATTACGTATTGTACGTTCGTCGGTTAAAAACTTCTGAAAATTAAAACTCTGTTTTACTTTGTCTGTACTGTGTAGAAAAAGTCGTAATTTTAGCAAGGATAATATGAAGTATTATACAGGGTGTAAGGGGTATAAGTACCGTCCTTTTCACAGTTGTCGGGGACGGTCTCAGGATCAAAAAATGTCCAAACAACATAGGGTCAAAACTTGACAGTTTTCCCAGAAAAAAATATTTCTTCTCTTATTTTATTCGCGTTATACTGCTTATATCGTTAGTAAAATTACGAAAACAATTACATCAGTAGGTATATCTAGCAAAGGGTTAATATTAGTTTAAATACATATTTGTGTGTTCTATTACGTTTTCGTGAAATTAAATAAAAATGCATGCTTAAATTTGTTAATATTCTGGCGTGAGAGACGTGGCAACGTGTTCAGCAGGCAGTACTCTGCACAGACGCACGTACATGTCAGCTGAGTTCAAGCTCCCTGTCCATAGCTCTACTGCCGAGCGGATGACAGTTCGGTACCAGGTATTCGATAAACAACTCATTACAATGTCATTAACACTTTACGAATATCATATGTTATTAATTTATGGAGAAAGTCGTCGTAATTCAAGTGAAGCAAGAAGGTGCACCATCAATATTTTCCGCAATGAAGGTTACCTAATCGGCGTTCTTTTGTAGCAGTTTCTCAACGATTATTAGAAATTAGGAGTCTCTTGCCTCGTTTTAAAAATCACACAAACAGAAATTCCTTTAAAAATGGTACTGCTTTATGGAAGCGGGAGAGATTAAAATGTTGCATTTAAAAATAGTTCGTGTGATTTTGTGCAGTGTACCATTAGTTTATTTTTTAGACGTACAATAAAAAATGGACCAATATTCCCAATATTGTTAAATTAAATGAAAATTTACCATAAAGTCCTATTATTGAGATTGAAAGTTTGTATTTCCTGCTCGTTTTATATAAACAACGGTCCACCCCTGCATTAGAACAGAGCATCTGTTTTGTACCGGTATGTCTGTATCTGCTTGAGCTGTACTGTGTACTTGTAAACTCCCTGCTCCCCATCCAGTAACGTTGCCAAACGCCTAATTTTGTAAAATTTTAATAATTAGTTAAATATTGCAATTAGAAAAAAATTGTGAGGGCAATTTTTCTTCCTTATTATATGAAAATTATCAGTTACAATAATGGCACTTATACCCCTTACACCTTGTATAATCCTTAATAAGTCTATTTTATCAGACACAATAGCTTAATATTTAAAATCGTAGCCACTCGTATATATTTAATCTCATCCCTTGAGGTAAGCCTCAAATTAACGTAGCCACACAACTGGGTCTTACCGAAATCTATTCCCATATTCCTTGAACGAGTATCAACAGTTCTACAAACGTCCTCAGAATTATATATGGTCAGTTCATTACCAATCACTGCATGTCCATGTAATATTTATCTTATAGACTGAACAGCATTGTGGAAATGATATGAGACTTACATTTATGAGATGTCTAATGTACGATAAGATGAATATCCTTCCCCTACCAAAAGTGGCGAGTAAGTCTGATAAAAAGAGAGGTGTCCACCACTGTTGAGTAACGGTTAGCATGCCAGACCGTGAAACGAGCGGGCCCGGATTCAAGTCCTGGTTACCTGGTTGAGGTTTTTCCGCGGTTGTCCCTTAACCCTATGAGAGCAAATTCTGAGTAACTTTCGGCATTGGACCCTGGATTCATTTCGCTGGCATTATCACCTTCATCTCATTCAGACGCTATATAACCCTAGCAGTTAAAAAAGCTTCGTAAAATAACCAATAAAGAAGGAGAGGTTAAGCATAGTAAGAGAGAAAGATTCGCTTCCACGTAGTAAGGTTGGTTTGGAAAGAATGTTATACGTAAGTGATATTTGAAATGCATTCATCGAATTTCCGTTTAATTATTCAATTCATTCTATTATATTTTCTAATTTTATATTACTGCCTTAAGAAATGTTTACTTTGTACTGTTGTTGTTGTTGCTCAGTCAACTATCCGAAGACAGGTCTGAACTTCACAAGTGATACCAAAAAGCACCACTTATGAGGCAAATAGGCCAGGAGATAATGGGGTAGGATGGCCAGTTTCTTTCCTCCTCTATTGTATACATCACCGATTAGCTACATGTTACCCTAATCAGACTTTAGATGCACACAAACAGTTGTTCTTCCTCTGACACACATCGTCAAGCGAGATGTATTGTCTGATAATAGATGTAGGCTACGTATCAGCCAGAACCTCAATCAGAGATTTACTTTGTATTAGATATCTCAAATATGTAACATTGGAGACATATTCTATGATTTTTCCATCATAAACTATCTCGACTCTTCCCATGTTCTTCGCCGCATGTTCCCATTGATTTTATTTTGACCGTAGATAGATTTGCTACAAATTTTTTAGGGAAAACCCCGGAAAAACCTGAACCATGTGACTTGTCCCAACCAGAATTTGAACCCGGTCCCGCTCATTTCACGGTCAGACATTCTAACCGTTACTCAACAGCGGTGGACATATCCCCTTTTTTCAGACTTAGTCGCCACTTTTGATAGGGGAGGGACATTAATCTTATCGTACACTACACATCTTATAAATGCGAATCTCTCTGGTCATGGAATCGAATTGACGTAGAATCACTGCAGAGACAACACAGATCAATCATAAGACAATTGACAAACAACCAGATCCGTGGACAGAAGAACATTTTTTCTTTGCCCACGCCAGGAATTGAACCTCCGAAGGCTTGGTTGGTAAACGCACACACTGACCATTAGCCATAACGGCGGACTGGAAGGGAATCTTGCGTCATGAAGAAAAAAACTGAAAGCAGCGCAAATGAAGTCCTTGAGACTTTGCTGGGCTTTACTAGATTACATAGAAAAAGACATCCGGGAAACCTTCTAAATTCAGAATATAATAAAAGAAATTAAATTACAACAAAACTGGAATGACGACGTAAATAGAATGAGTGCAAGAAGGATCCACAAATAAGCTTTCTCATGCAGCCAGGACGAAGAGATCTGATTTGACCAAGAAGTAGATGGAATGGCCAAGAACTCCATCAAGAGCCGTTGCGGAACATAATGGTGAAATAATATTGACTTCACCAACATGTTATGTGAGGGGAATATTTCACTCCCAACTCAAGGAATCGAACCATAGATAGTTTGGAAGAGAAGCATATTTGCCATCTACCAAACCAAAGCAGCGGACCTGATCATATACCAAAAAGAGAAGTAAAACCAACGAAACGAAACCATTGCAAAGAAAACCAAATCTAAAGAAATTAAAACAAAACAATATCGACACTAAAACTAAAATTTCAGGACACAAAACCAAATCGGAATCAACCTAGCGAACGAAACAAAACCAGTCAAAACAAATCGAAACAGAAACAAACAAAAAATCACACATACTGTAGATGTATCAAAAGTAAAATGGAACATTACCATACTTCGTGAGCCGAAAAAACCATACCACAGGAAAACTAGAGTCACATCTAAATATCTAACCTAAACCTAACGTGTACCTCTGATTTATTTTAATGTATTCTATTATCCTGCTATCTCTGATTGAGGTTCTGCTGACATGTAGGCCTACATTTCAGCAGTGCTTGGGAAAAGTGACATAAGTCAGTTTCCACAAACCATTTTTGATAATTTATTGACGACTTACACTGGTTTATGTCGATTTGATTTTTTTCTGTTTGAATTATTGTAATGGGAGAAATACTTATGTCTCTTTTTCCAAGCGAGCAAATGTTCCGTAAGTTGTCAATAAATTATCAAAAAAGGTTTGTGAAAACTGACTTATGTCACTTTTCCCGAGCACTGCAGATTTAATGTCAGTAAATCTCACTTGGCGATATTATGTGTCAGAGGAAGAACAATAAAATTGTTTGTATATCTGAAGTCTGATTAGTGTAATATATTACCTGTCAGCGATAAATGAAATGGAGGAGGAAAGGAACTGGCTACACTATCCCATTGTCTCCTGGATTAGTTTCTTCATGAGTGATTGTGTCATTTATAAGGTTCGGACTGTTGACTAAACAACAACATAACGTACCAAACCAAACGAAATAATACTGTACAAAATCAAGTTCTTTTAAATCCAACCGAACCGAACCAAACCTTCCTGCAGTCTACCTTTTATCTGTGCAACTTCTCAGGTGTTACATAATTCCCGTGCCTATTTACCTCTCTCTATCTCTCTCTGTCTGTGGCCCTGAGAATTTCCCTCGCGGACAACTATCTGTGCAATTTACAACCGCGATCAACATCTGTTCCTCAGCCGATAAACACGCAATATCATGGTGGTGCTGTATAGACCAAGCATTTGCCACAACATCGCTAATGGACTGACACATCCCTGCCGGCGCGGGTTCAGTACCCGCTCGCTTCCATCTGGTGTAGAGTCTTCAAACCGTATTATGTCAGTCGAAATAAGTCACTGCATTTGCGGTGACTGTTTTCTTTTCACTAAAGCAAATAGCTATAAAATGGAATTCGATTGCGTACATAAAATATTTTAAATTCGATGTTTGTAGTCATATACTACAGTATAGGCCTATTATAATATACTGTAATGTATAATAATATCATATACTAATTCAGCATAGATAGGCTAAAAATTTTAATTTGTAGCTAATAATGTGGAAAGGAAAAATTTATTAAAAAATTAAAGGTAGTGAATAAAATATATTGTAATACTGCTTTCTTGGTAAATAAAACGTAATTAATTACTTACAATATCAAATACAGGGTGCGTCTAAATTCCCATTACACACTTTGAGGGCTTGTAGTCGGGACTAAGATGGTTAAGTCTTACATAGGAACTCATGTCCGGAAACATACAGTTTCCCCGTTACAAAAAAAAAAAATAAATAAATAAATAAATAAAAAAAAAAACATCGCATCACATGTTGAACTCTCCCACTTCTGCTGCTTACTGTACGTTACTTTCTTGTGGATCCACTTATAAGAAGGACTCGATGTGACGACAGCGACTTCAACACATACACGGTACCTATGTAATCTGTGAATAGGCCTATATACGTACATTGTTTATGAATAGGCTTACGATAATGTAAACACAGAAAACCACAGGAAATCCTAAAAAAAAAAAAGAATAGGCTACATGTACATTTGGTCCAAGGGAAATACTCGTCTTTGAGGAAAATACTATTCTTTTCATTATAGATTTAGATAGAGGGAAAATACTCATATTCAACGCAGAAAGGGCTTAAGGATCGCCTAGGATTGTGAATGTTGAAGGTCATATAGTGAAAATAACCCAAGTTTTATATAATAAATACGCAGTTTAGTCTAATTAAACATAAAACTTCTCAAGTATCAGGACTTCTGATCATGTGATCAGCATGGCTCCATGCTCCAGGGCCATTTTGGTGGTTACTTCATCATAGGATTCAACCTAGAAACGTCCTATCCACAGACAGTTGTTCTGAGCTAATATATACGTATGCATGTACAGCTGTCAAAAGAAAAAGTGGCCGCTCTCCTGGAACAAAGTTCCCTTCGGGTATCTTCGCTACAAATCGGAGACAGGCGATGTTACATGTTGTTGGACCACATTGCCTGATATCTACAGTTATAATTGAAGTATTCTGTGTGTTATCGATAGCATAATGGTAGCGTTCAGGCCTCTTATTCATGAGGTCCTGCGTTCGACTACAACCACGTGCTTTTTATGTTCCTTTTTGTTCTGTTTTTGAGAGAGACAAACTATACATAATGGCTCCTTTTTCTTTTACGATTATTTTAGTAATTAACATCAGGTTCATTAATATATTATGCCATGACTTTATCATTATGATATTGTGGCTGCAAATGGAAAGAAAAAAGATTTTATTCTCAATAAAAATATCTTTCGTGGCATAAACAAAACAAATTTACTGGCGTCGGCCTTAAAACATTCAAACAATTAAGCGTTCAAAAAACAAAACAAAAAGCCATAATTCAATATTTAGTCTATCTTCCTCTTATCTCGATCATCTTGCAGTCGAGTGGGCATGGAATTGACTAGTCTATGCAAATAGCGACTGTTTTTAGACACGATATTCCAGGCATTCTGAACATACATACATAAGTGTTCTGTCCATGGGCAGATCTTTCATTGGAAACCCAGCAATCTCCAATCTTTCCTATTTTCTGCCTTCCTCTTAGTCTCCGCATATGATCCACATATCCTAATGTCGTATATTATTCTTTTCAACCAGAGACCCAACCAGTTAATTTTTATCTTTCTAATCAGTTTCAGCATCATTCTTTCTTCACTCACTTTTTCAAACACAATTTTATTTCTTATTATATCTGTCCACTTCACACGCACCGTTCTTCTCCACATCCACATTTCAAATGCTTCAATTCGTTTCTCTTCATTTCGTCGTAATGTCCATGTTCCTTCCCCATACAATGCCACACTCCACACAAAGCACTTCACTAGTCTCTTCCTTAGTTCTTTTTCCAGAGGTCCGCAGAAGATGCTTCTTCTTCTATTTAAAGCTTCCTTTGTTCATGTTTGCAGTTTTTCTTGGGAAGGATAGGCCTAAATGCGGTAACATTCCGTTGCTTTCCGCACACCACTATCTCTTTCGCATCTTATTAAATTCCAGGGGGCCCAAGCGTGGAGATGAGGAGAGTGGATTTGACTAATTGGGCCCTCCGGACTTCACCGAAAGTCACGGCAAGGGTTAAATATTAATTCTATCAGGATGTTTGACCCTATCAGAGACCGGGAAATCTCAATTAGCCTTTGCCCCCCGCATCCTGGACTAGCTTCTACGAATCATCAGAAAATCTTAGAGTGTGATTGGGCCAATTTTTCCGAAAATGTTTCCACACTTTTGCCCTCGTAGCTCAGCGGACGAACGTCGGAATTTAGATGTCAACGTCTCAGATTCAATTCCTCGTTACTCCTTTTCATTTTATTTTGGTTGAAGATAGTATAATGCAATAATACAAAAAGAAAAACTAATACCAGTATTATGCAACTGGATTTTTCCAAACCTAATATAAAATTTATGTTATTTATATCGCTAAAGAACGATTACAATATAAATAACTTGAATATTATTTATACAGTATCACTAAAGAACGATAACACAATATAAATGATAAATGTCGGTTTGTTTAATTAATATAGGATATTATATAATACGTATTTAATTATCTAAATAAAGTAACCTATTTTACAAAGAAAGATGTTTATTTGTGTTATAATAATTACCTACATAAAATACAGATTATTTATATTGCGAACAATAACAATATAAATAACTTGAATATTATTTTATAATGCTAATGAAGGAAAACAGAATATAGGGTAAATGATAACTTGAATATTATTTATATCGCTAAAGAACGATAACAATATAAAAAACGTGAATATTATTCATATCGGAATTTCACAGATTTATTACAGATGTATTTAAGAAATTGTAGAAGAATAGTAATTAGTAACAGTGTCCTATTTATTCTTCTTGGAGCCAAATTTGTAACTTTTAAAAGTGTGGTTACTATGTTGAAGTGTATGTGTTGCAACGGATGCTTGATTTGTCATGTATGTGAGTCAGTTATGGGATGCTTGATGTCGTCGCAATGTCGTAATTATAGTTTGATTGTATTTGTGTGACTATTGTGTATTAATTTATGATGTATGGTATGGAAAGCTGCATATTTGTGTTATAGAAGTGTTACGTATGTGTGTTGTTAATGTTTTTGTATGTTTCAAATTGATAACTGATATTTGTTTTGCAATCGCAATGCCTAATTTACGGATTGTTTATGTTTTGTTTACATAGCGTAAGCTAATTTAATTTTCTTTTCCATTTCTCTTTATGCTTATCTTTTTTTTGTGTATAAAACTATAGCCCTAACATACATATGTAAAATAGGGCTAACCCCCATTGGGTACTGTAGCTACAATAGTTATAATTATTATTCATATCGTTATAAAACGATAACAGAATACAAATGATGACTTGAATTTTATTCATATCTCTAAAGAACGATAACAAAATATAAATAACGTGATATCCATAAAGAACGATAACTGGATATAAATGATAAATTGAGTATCATTTACATCGCTAAAGAACGATTAAAAAATAAAATGAAAACTTGAAGAAGGCGCGAACCCAGGACCTTTGAATAATTAAACAAGCACTCTACCGCTGGTCTGCGAGGAGCAGATATGGAACACTTTCATAGTTCCGGAACTGCTTGTACAAGCACATGCATCGTGTAACATCGCCGCGACCCGAAGTGGACTTTGAAAATATTCGCTGTTCACGAGTGCGGCCACTTTTTTTTTTTGACAGCTGTACAGTATATCGTAGGCCTAATAATCTATTTCTCGATACTGTTCAGTTTTTCTCAAGTAGTACGAACGCCAGCTTTTTATTCTATCTCTATCTCTAAATAATTTGATTGTAGCTGTAATTTTAATTTTAGTTCCTATTTTATTTTATTTTCCACATTCCTCTTATATTAATATATTATTATTATTATTATTATTATTATTATTATTATTATTATTATCATATAATTTCACTGTAGCTATAATTTTAATTTTACTTCCTATTTTATTTTATTTTCTATATTCCACTTATATTAATAATATATCTGAACTGCGACCGAACACGAGCGCTGCTCATTCGATCCTCAAATTTTGTTAATATTATTGTATTCTCTTTTTATATTGATTCTTTATTTTATTTCTATTTCTATTGCTGTAATTATATTCTGTATTCTTTATAAATGAATGAATGAATGAATGAATGAATGAATGAATGAATGAATGAATGAATGAATGAATGAATGAATGAATGAATGAATGAATGAATGAATGAATGAACGAACGAATAAGTAAACAAATAATTAAGTAAATAAATAAGTAAATAAATAATATATTTGAAACCTACTCATTTGACATCACATTTAAGTTAGGCTTTACCCTATATTTTTTATTCCGCTACAATCGCTCGCAAAATCTTAATTTCCGTTGGAGAAAAATTGTGTGCGTATAATTCATAAATCGTTCTCTTAATTAAATCCTTACCAAAGTCATCCACTCTGAAAAACTGGGTTTGTTCTCTATTTTACGAGCTATATGTTGTCCTATGTTAGATAATATAGAATGTTTTTCTCTATTTTTTGTTAAATTAATATTCTCTATATAGGCCTACTTTATCTGTATGAGCACACCCGCAGCCTCGTTTGACTTTCGAAACAGAAGTCTGTTATTTCCCCCCCCCCCTCCAATTAAAAATATGTAGGCTATTTAACAGTACATGTGGAATAACTTCACCTCGTCCAATTGCGACGTTATGTTGCGATATTCAGGTTGATTGTTACTTTTAGTATCTAGTACGTGCGCCGTCCGATTTTCATCCCATGGCCTTCACGAAGCACTCGTGTTACATTCAATACTGTACCACTGTCTTCTGTTTGCGTCTCTACTGCACCATGTGTCTTCCTGTGCCACAACTCATCAACTGACAAGTAGGTAGGAAAGGGTAATGCACCCCTCCTTAACTCCCCTCCAGTCATCACCAATGTTTCAACTATTCGTTGCTCGAGATTGCATTATAAACTGTATTATATTATAATTGTATTGTAATGTATTTATTAACATTCCATGGTATTCGTACATTGCTTCGGAGCTAGAATATGGAACAAGTAAAAAAACTTAATACTACTATAAAGTCTTAGAGGAGCTATTCATAGACATTTCTCTAGCCAGCGCTACGAGCGTGCTAAACTAGCCCCGGCTATCGATTGGTTACTTATACAGGATTGATATATCATATCGCTAACACTGCTTTATGAATACGAAAAACGTTAGTTCGCTGATCATCCACCGGAAGCCCGCGCTAAGAATGTCTATGAATATGGCCCTTAATTTATAGTCAAAGTCTAATACAGAAGAGGTTTGTCTACTAGTACAACGCAAAGTTTTAGTATCAATTTCATGAGGCGTTGTTGAATGTCACGACCTCACCTACAGAATAGAAGGCGTGAGAAATGAGGTACTTCTTCAACTTGGCCCTAAATAATCTTATGCTTTGAGTTTCATTTTTTATATACATAGGGCGGCTATTAAAAATTTTTACTGCCATATAACGCACTCCTTTTTGATAGCACGATAGACTTGCTGATGGAATATGAAAATCATTTTTAACTCGTATTTATGCTATGAACTGCTGAATTAGTTACAAAGTTTTCACGATTACATACCAGGAAGATTATTAATGAAAATAATAATACTTGTTATACCTGTGTATTCAGCGTAATGCCCTGTAATGTCGCTTCTATATACTACCACTAATTGAACGTTGAGCAAAGCAACATATTACATTTTCTCGACAGAAGAGCGAATAAATTCCTCTTCCCATTCTGTACGAAATTTTCTGTTGCTGCTCGTAGAGACAGAGGGTTTGTAGAGCGACATGGTACCGACACTGCTTACCTTCAGTACGTGAGCGAGACAGAGAGCAATGTACAGGAAAATCCCCTTACTAATATGAATGTCTTTGATTACACGATGTAATCACTATACCCAGTTTGGTCACCGCTGGTGTGATCTATATAATCAGCTATTTAACCCAACTTTGTTAAAATAACACACATCCTCTCTCTCTGCGCGTTACGATACCATGCCAATTCGTTTCTATTCTTTTGAACGACGATTCCTTCATACCACGAATCGATTCTTACGATTATTTATGATTAGTTGTTCGAATGAACGATTCGTGATCCAACTCTAGTATTCACAGCTGTAATTTATTATAGAAACAAGTTTCGTAGTACGTATAACGTCATTCGAAAAAATGACATTGGCGACTAACAGCCACTTAGCTTCAGAGCTTCAGCTTTCGCAATAAAATCTCGCGTCATATAACTTACTGTATGACATCACACTGCAGATATAATTTATTGGCTTACCTTATGATGTTAAACACTTAAGAAATGAAGCATTCCAAACTTAGACAAAGCTTGCGTGGTAAATGGGCCATTGTTATAGTGATTTTCCCAAGGCTAACTCATGAGTAAGCAATCGAAAGGGCCTATCTTCCTCAGAATGGACCAATGCTTTAAAAATATCAAGCAATATTTCGGCGGTTCGCGCAATACCGGGCAGAACTCTAAGCACAACCCGCTGCCATCTTCCAGACTATAGTGAGCTTGAAACACTTGGACACGTGCTTGGACAATGCCCTAAAGGCGAGCTGCTGATCGATGCTAGACATCATCATGTACGACATGCTTTAGCGAGATCGTTAAAAACTTTAAATTGGGAGATTCATGAGGAAGTACATTGTGTATCATCAGATGGTTCTTTTAGACGGGCAGACATTATTGATATTAACGGACGCTCAAAACGGGCTCTTGTTCTTGACCCTACTGTCCGTTTCGAAAGAAATCTAAATCAGGCTACAAGTTGATATTGAGAAGAAGTCCATATATGAACCTTGTCTCCCTTATCTTACTCAAAAGTACAACGTCCCTCTTAAACAATGGTTTGCTGTTTGGCAGTAGAGGTTCTATTACAAAATTCACTTAGAATAATTATCTTAAGGAATTTCACATCTCTTTTAATTATGTAATGTCTATTCTTATAAATATTATCAACTATTCAAGTATTACATCATCATCATCTCCATTTCAATTAATCCACTTATATTTGCCTTCAACAATTAACTTTCTTTTTCTTTAATGTTTCAAATATCGCATTATATTGTTCCTACATGTTTACTCTATTCAGGACCTTGTGGTCACTCAAATTCTTTCAGTTGATGTCTTTAATAAATAAATAAAATAATGTTGAGAGACTGTTCTAGCCTACATTATCCTAGACTTTTTTTTCAGTTCGAACGAAAATATACGTCTTCTATTTTTTTTAAAAAGCAGCCGGTTTCTCTTGCTTTTTTCGCTAAATTCTGGACTATTCAATCAGATGGTTGTTGAACGCTTGGATATTTCCGTATAATTACAGCACGATACTTTTTGTATGATTTCTTCATAGTATACGTACAGTATGTTAAATGAAGATTCGCTGTTCTAATACTCGTATGTTCTGATGTTCTGCATTGCCACTAACTAAACTGAACTGCACTGAATGGAAGCCAGCTGTTAATGCTCTAATCTTGACGTACCTTCAGCCTGTGTTACTTATTAGTTCATGTTACGCAACACATAACCTTCTCACACTCGATCCAGAGGAAATGTACACACATTTTCCTCGGCAGTCGTGTAGATTAGATGAACACAGAACCACGGAAGATAAAGTTGATGAAAGTTATTGAGTCGTAACTGAAGTACGCACATTGACTTCTCTCTTGGAAAACCAAAATACAAGAATAATGTGTTAAAAACTCTTGATCCTTAAAGAGTACTCCTTTTTGCTTTAATTTTATACTCTGTGTATTTTCTAATAACATACCAAGAAGTGTATTGCAGAAGCACAAACTATAAACTACAAAGTCATGAATATACGTACTATAAGTGCTTCAAAACGTGCACTTAACATGTATTTCTATAATTTGGTGAGTAGACATAATGTCCATCGTAAAATGTCCTATGCACAAAAATATCCACACCATATTGATCTAGATTCATTTTCCGGGCTGAGAGGCCGTGGTCTATTGGTTAGTTTTATACCAGACGTTTCGTCTGCAACTGCGGCAAACATCTTCAGTGGAGTGGTATCCGAGGTCGCAAGACTCTTCTCGGCGTACCTGAGGCAACTGATCCTGTGGCTCGAAAAAAAATCGAAAATCGAAGGAGAATTGGGAGGAAAATTTAAAAGGTACGCAAAAGGCGTCCTTGCAAGGGGTTGGGGGCTGTACAAAACTAAATATGTGAGCTCCAAGCCTGTTGGCCACTAGTCTCACTCCGGGTTACGCTGCTCCTGTGAAGGAGCTCTAGAAAATTTTGAAGGGGAAGCCGAAATTGGACGTAACCTCTTAGGTACCACATACGCGAGGGGGGCTGAGATTGATCAAGTGATCACGGAACGGGGCGAGGAGGAGTTGGCTGGTGTTTGCCGTTAGGATGGCAAGACGCCGTCATCTGTTGTTCGATGACAAAGCATGTGAAGGCCTTCTGAAGAAGTGCCGTGAAATCTAATCTGCAATTTGAGAGGTCCCTGTCCTTTCAATTTGCGACTTATTGAGTGACCTCGTATATTTAATAGACTAGTTATATTATCTGAACTAGGGCATACATCGTTTATAATAAGGGTGGAATATATATGGGGAAGGGCATATAGGTCCGTGGCCCATTTCTTATAGGGCTCATCCCGACATTTGTCTTACGCCTGAGGAAAACCACGGGATACCTTAGGCAGGATGAGTTGTCTCATATAAGAGACTAGCCAAATTGGCTATTATGTGGGAGGTGATTGTTGTCATGAGCCTTGTTGATTTGTCTCAGTTCCGAGACCAGCCATTTGGCTATATGATGGCTCAATTGCGAAGAGGGGGGAGAGATGTAATTGTTAATTAATTTAGAGTTAATTAGGGAGATTCATGGGGATATGAGTGCAGGTCCGTGGCCCATTTCTTTTAGGGCTCATCCCGACATTTGTCTTAGCGCCTTCAGGAAAACCACGGAAAAACCTTAGGCAGGATGAGTTGTCTCAATATCAGAGACTAGCCAGTTGGCTCTTTGGATCCTGTGGCTGGTTGTGCGGGCGTATTTATAGTGCGACTAGCGGGCCGAGGCCTGTTGTCGCGACAACAGGCCTCGGCCCGCTAGTCGCACTATTGTCGTGTCCGTCGCCCTCGAGCTTCGAACAGAACTAGAGATGTAGGTACGTGCAGAAACTAAGTCCTCGGTGCGAGAGACAATGAAGCTTTATTACCAAGTGCCGATAGGCAAGCGCGTCTTACAATGCGTTGCGGGTTTATATAGACATCGGAAGGCTGATAAGCGATAGGTCGCTGACCAAGCTCATGTAACCTTTTAACCGTCATCTTCCTTGACCTTGGGGTCAGGATTGACCAGTATTCTTGTATGTGATCGTTACTTCTTATGATTTTATAAATGGACCGAATCGGTTAAATGAAGCAAGGAGTTTCAATCTGGCGTTACAATTTTAAATGAAGCAAAACGGACTCAGAAAACAAAATTTTGACATTTCACAACCAGCCTTTCGAGATCTTTTACATAGTCTGATGAAATAATGAGTACGATTACATAACTGCAATAATACCTGTGAAATAAGTTAATTATCATTACACTATAAATACGCCCGCATAACCAGCCACAGGATCAGTTGCCTCAGGTACACCGAGAAGAGTCTTGCGACCTCGAATACCACTCCACTGAAGATGTCTGCCGCAGTTGCAGACGAAACGTCTGGTATAAAACCAAACAATAGACCACGGCCTCTCAGCCCGGAAAATGAATCTAGATCTATACACTCCGCCGTGAAAGCCTACACTGCAAGATCCACACCATATTGTCCTGCACTACATCGTTCAACTCAACAGGTCCATCGCCGGAAACGTCCATAAGGCAACTAGTCCTTACCAAATTGTTTACATGGTCAAAATGTGCACGTAATAATACAATTCTAGTATGATACTGTGACCAAGCTAACTGCTGCAACAGTAGACATAATAATGAGGCGGAAAAGTAAATAACACAACGTAACTATAGTAACTGGAATTCTGAAAAATGTTCAGTCATGGCTAAAGCTGTAACAACACAAAAAAGGGAAGCAAATTCCAGTGATAGACGGTTATATATATAATTTCCACTCAGAGAGTAAAAATGAAGAGAGTTTTTACAGGGGATGTTGTGAAAGATTAACATGTAACCCTCGCTGCATGACAAATAACAACATTGGAAACATTAACGTCAGAAGAAATGGCAGAAGAATTCACAAACATTTCCTTGGCCTTGAACATGATTAAAAATGCAGCTACTATGCGAGCACACGATGCTTCAACTCGAATGATTCGTGATATAATTTAGTACTGGTTTACCGGATAGAAATAACATAATCAGAGTAGAACCGGATGTGACCTCAAAATGTTTTCAGCTTGAGGGAATTGGTAATACAGGGACATCATTTTATTTTTATTTCAATTTTTCCTGTACCTGAGTTTTTGAATGTACTTCACTCCCACTACTAATGAAGTTCAACCGTCCTCCACACAGATCCAAGACCGCATATACAGTCATAGTAGCCTTACGGTCATAGTAAACAGTACGTTCCAAAAATATGTTCGCGTTTTCCAGTTACGAAAGAGCTTTCAATATTGAATCATTTTCGCACAGGTACTGTCATCCATTTGCCTACGTCGTATCCCGGTTTCCCCACCAGCTTTTATTCGCCAGCTAGTGGCTGGGCTGTCTTAGTTCTTTTCTAAATCATTAATTTCTGTTAGAAATTGGACGTCTACGTAATATTATACAACTGTTTAAAATAACTTAAATAAAAGGGCCTTGTTAAGTAATTAACTGTCATGTGATTTCCCTCCTTTCTACGATCCTGCGACATAACCACTTGAATGAACAGTAGATAGTATGTCTGAGTAATTTAATCTTTTCGCATCGGGCAGAAGTGAAGAATGAATTTACAGTACGTAAGGTACTCTTTTATAGAGTAGGTACAGAATTATTTCAACATATGTTACTAGTACGAAGGACGAAACTGGTAATTGGGATTAGGTACAATAGTCTATAGTGCGATAATATGCACATTAGAACTGAAGCCTGTATCGAAATGAACGGCGATCATTTTCAAAAATGTGTTTAAATATCCATATTATGATTATTTTTCAATTTAACTTCATTCTCTATATTGTATGCTAATGTGCTGTAGACAGTATAATATACACTGCATAATGAATACGTCCACATGTACAGCTCAGTTCGTGAGTAAAAACACTCATTGTTAATACTGTACTGTATTTTGATTATACAAAAACCTAATGAAAATTATTAAACTCAAAAGCGCAATATTTCCTAGTTTACGTAAATGGATGAACTACTTTTCTTCCCTCCTATACCTATTAAAGTGATTTGTTTGTATATTACGCCAGTATCATCTAACTCCAGTCGTGGAAGGGGCTAGTAAACGGCGTTCATCAAGAGTATAGGGAAGTTAATATTAAAAATGTTAGTAAAAATAAAATGATGTCCCTGTATTTTCACCGTACGAAAATACGATAACAGGGAAGCCCATTCTACTTGGGCAGAAAAGATGTAATTTTCTTAACTTGAAATCGTGTAAATTCCGTAACTCCTTACTTAATGATTTAATTTTCTTATCGTTATCTAATCGTGCAAATTCTGTGACTCCTCACTTACTTGCACACACTTAGTAACCATATTCATTAATAAATTTGTGCCGTAACTATTAAAAATAATTAAATTTTATAATAATTTAATCTTAATATTCTATTTCATTCAACAGATGGACATTTATGGGCATTATTGCGTGGACAATTTGGCATAAGGAAACTTGACATATATTTTAGTGTGAACATTTTTGTCGTTGGACCAAATATCGACTGGACATTCATGTAATGGACATTCTATAATTTATGCATTGTCTACTTTCTATGTTCAATTTTTTTGTGTATTTGAATATACAAAAATAGGAAATTTATTTTGTGCTTTTCCTAATACTACTATGATGGCGCTTATCATCTTTTACTCCCAGAACTTTCAATTATACAATAGGCCTATACTTAGCTATTCATTTTAATTGGTTTATTTTACGTCGCTTTATAAACTGTTATGGTTATCTAGCGTCTGAATGAAATGAAGGTGATAATGCCAGCGAAATAAGTCCAGTGTCCAGCGCCGAAAGTTATTCAGCATTTGTTCGAAATGAATTGAGAGAACACTCTGGAAAGAAGCTCCCCCAGTTACTTGTACCAACCAGAATTTGAACCCAGGCCCGCTCGTTTGACGATCAGAAATGCTAACCGTTGGTCTACAGCGGAGGACCTATTAATTTATTTTTCAAGCTTAATCGATTGTTAAATAAGTCCTTATTGCTATTTAGTCATGTATATGGCTCATATACACTTAAACTGCACACATAAATGCCTGAGAGGAGCTTTTTATTCCACTAGTTCGAATGATTTATTTATCTTTCCTTCAAACTTTGAGTAGCAGGGTTATTCCTTTCTGTAATTAGATCTACTTTCTAGTTGAGGTTATATGAACTAGGAACCCCACATAAACTTTCAATATAGAAGGTGCACCTGTTTCCCTGTTATCAAATGTAAAAGTAATCTAATCATAAACAATTCATAATAAAAGAGAGCACATACAGAAATTACAGCAATTCATGATTGATCAAGTTCGATAATGAGTTTTGAAATGGAAACACCTGCCGAGGGTCAGGCGAGCGACGCAGCACGCAACGCACTCCCACTTGAAATATCACGACGCCGCCGCTGTAATTGCCATGAAAGCGAGCCCCGAACTGTTATGTGACCTGCACGACAAACCGACAATTATTATCGCTGTCATATCAGGACCATCACACGCGCATTCGATTCATAATTCTCCTTTGGAATATTGACAGAAATAGTTGACAAACTCTTTGTTTAACTTTCATTTTAAACTAGACGAGGCACAGCTGTAAACCTTCATATGAACCATGGACGAGGACAGAAAATACAAGATGAACAGTAAATAACGTTATTAATTCTGGTGGATGATTCATTTAGAAAAGAGCAACAAAAAAGTCACATACCACTTTCCTGTGTTTTGAATAGTTTTCCTGAAAAATGTGCATTTTAAGATATATAAATTACGAGATCGTGCAACGCTGTGTTATCAGTAGGAAGTGTACACATAAGTCTGTGTTGTTCTGAACAATCCCTTCATCGGCTTGTTATGAATAGGGAAGTGGAAGGTCATTGCCACATACTTTGTTTTTAAACTCGTAAAAAAAATTACAGATGATAGACCGTTTAATTTTTGTGTTTAAAGTTTTGTTAGAGAACAGAGAATGAACACTGCTCATTTCACGTTACATAACAACTTGGAAAATGTAAAATAAACTCTACAATCTAATTTTAATTGAATGTTCAGAGAACGTAGATAATAAGATTCACTATTTCAAACTAAATTGAAAAGATTAAGAAATATTTCTACTCACGCATTCCAATTGAAAATTATGGAGAACATAAACAATAATAATGCTTATGTCACGTTATTAAAATTAAATTTTAAAACATTTAAAACTCTAAAGGAATAAATAAAAATACGATATGTTTATTTTACGTTAAACGAATTAAATTAAAATATTATTTTTAAACTCTTTGATTTAATTTTAATTAAATATTCGGTGAACGTTAGAATTTATAAAACAGTTATATTACTGGTTGTTCTTTATGGTTGTGAAACTTGGACTCTTACTTTGAGAGAGGAACAGAGGCTAAGGGTGTTTGAGAATAAGGTGCGTAGGAAAATATTTGGGGCTAAGAGGGATGAAGTTACAGGAGAATGAAGAAAGTTACACAACACAGAACTGCACGCATTGTAGGAACATTAAACCCAGACGTTTGAGATGAGCAGGGCATGTAGCACGTATGGGTGCATCCATAAATGCATACAGAATGTTAGTTGGAAGGCCGGAGGGAAAAAGACCTTTTAGGGAGGGCGAGACGTAGATGGGAGGATAATATTAAAATGGATTTGAGGGAGGTGGGATATGATAGAGAATGGATTAATCTTGCTCAGGATAGGGGCAAATGGCGGGCTTATGTGATGGCGGAAATGAACCTCCGGGTTCCTTAAAAGCCAGTAAGTAAGCAAGTAAGTAAATATTCGGTGAACACAGACAATAAGAAAAGCTTATTTTACGTTATACAAATCTAAGTTAATTAACGATCAAAAATCTCCGTTTGTCCTACTACAAGCATTTTCTCCAGCCAACTAGCAATAGTTACCTCCCACTAAATTTTTTAAGTAGTATCCGGTAAACTTACATACAAGAAATCAAATTTCCCGTAAAAGAAATTTTGTGCTATGTTTACATTCCTCGTTGTCTCATCTACCTCTCGCGTTACGCGAGCTGCATCTCTCCAGCAGGCAATATCCTTAACAGGGTTGTCAGAGTGCATCAAGTCTTTGCAGAACGAAGACTTACATTTGTTAGGGTCAAATTTCTGCACATTTAAAGGATAAAACTGATATTCTTTCAATAATTTGTTATCTTAATACACTGTTCTCTTAAATTGACTGAGCATATTGAGAATTACATCAATAGCTTTCCCAAAATACGCTATGTTTCATAGTAGATAATTTTTTCTGGGAAAAAAAGAAACAAAACGAGCAAAATTGTATTACACTTTTTTGTTTGAAATATCTCACAGAATAACCCCTTGAAATTAATGACACTACCTACGGTTCACTCTGTATGAAGAACGATAAAGGAGGAATATTCACCCGTCACATATCTATCGATTCAGCTGTTATATTTATCATTGCAATACAGAACACACATAAATTAAGATGCAGACCTATGTAATTTAGTTACGCCACAACTATGTAAAACCCACGCGTGTAAACACAAGGAACACAATGATTCCCGAGCTATCACGAGGTGGGACTTAGTATCTGAATAACGAACAATTTCCGTGTCGAAGAGTGTTACGTTTAGGACTACAAGAACGCACTGAATGTTTTAGGTTAGTTTCACAGCCAAATATTATAATATTAATGCAATCATGGTCAGGTCTCTAGACGTATAAAAATGCCAATATGCATGGTTGTAATTTTGATTAATTTAATGTACAGTAGTAACTAATTAACTTGTATTATATAATATGTAAATTTTGGCAATTATATCCTTATGGTTCTTTATTAATTCAACTATATGTCAGTTGGTATTATAGGTTATGTTTTAATTCACATTATTCAGCTTAATCATTTTCATTATTACATCTTAATGTATTTATTATGTTTTGTATTGTACTAATGTGCTAGACTTACAATTAGCCTACGGTTGTTGCCCAGCACAAGCAAGCAGGCAGGCAGGCAGGCACGCAGGCAGGCAGGCGGGCGGGCACGCAGGCAAGCAAATAAGTAAATAAATAAAATAAAGTTTTCACGAAATAAAGTAGGAGTGATAGCTTACAGGAGACGTTATTCGTTTGTAATATTAAAACAATGTATTGTTATTCATAGTGATGTATAGTGAGGAAATGTAAACAACTACTGAGTTGAATAATTTCGAGGGAAAAATTGTTCCGGAGCCGGGTATCGAACCCGGGGCCTTTGGTTTAACGTACCAACGTTCTACCACTGAGCTACTCGGGAACTCTAACTGACACCGATCCAATTTTTCCCTCTATATCCACAGACCTCAAAGTGGGCTGACAACCGTCAAGCAACCAACTTCGAGTGCACACTAACTCCGTGTGACTTAAATTGTGGTTTTCTGTTAACGAACAGTGACGTGTATTATCCAAACCAAGATTTCAGGTATAACTCCCTGTAAAGTTGATTTGAATAATTTCGAGGGAAAAATTGTTCCGGAGCCGGGTATCGAACCCGGGGCCTTTGGTTTAACGTACCAACGCTCAGTGGTAGAGCGTTGGTACGTTAAACCAAAGGCCCCGGGTTCGATACCCGGCTCCGGAACAATTTTTCCCTCGAAATTATTCAAATCAACTTTACAGGGAGTTATACCTGAAATCTTGGTTTGCAACTACTGAGTTGGTGCCACTTCTATTTATTCTATTTTGTACGTCAATGCAATTTTCTACCATTTGTTTGGTTTCAAACCTTATTTACAGACATACATTATTTTGTTGAATGTTGATAACAATGCCATAGTTAATCTTAATGTATAAATATAAGTACAGGTTAATTTCCTCGTTATTTTTTGTGTTGCAGATTGTCATAGCTAATGTTACAAGAATTGTCTAAATAGCTGAGAACTCGCATGATATTGGAATAATACTACTTCGCGAATAATAAATGAATAATTAGTAAAAAGAAGAATATGATACAATTACATTATTTTTAAATAAGATATTAAACTTGCTAACTTAATACACTCGTATTTCATTGGCCGGCATGGCTTTGGCCTTCAAAATAAGAAATTCATAGGTAAAAATTTGACAATTTGTAGCAATTATTATTAGTGTAACATCAAGATTAAACAAATATTTTAGGTTGTAACATTTTGAGGTGAATATGTTAGGAGAAAATCCACAAATTATTAGGAAAAACATGGGAATTTTACTTGAAGCAAGTAAGGAGATAAAGTATATGATTACGTCTCGTGATCAGAACATAGAACAAAAGGGGAATTTAAAAATTGGAAATTTTTCCTTTGAAGACGTGGAAAAAAAATCCAGTACCTTAGAGCAACAGTAACAAATATAAATGACACTCGAGAGGAAATTAAACGCAGAACAAATATGGAAAATGTCTGTTATTGTCCGGTTGGGAAGTTTTCGTCATCTGGTCTGCTCTCGAAAAAGCTGAAAGATAGAATGTATAAAAACACCCTATTGTTAAGGAAAGAATGAAAATATTTAACATCTGAACATGATGTGCTACAAAATATTAAACAAATTAATACACATCAGGTGCGACAATATTGCAGTTAATAACTGGCTTTGATTGGTTGAAATTCATTAGAGTCTTACATTTTATTGTTGCATTGGTACATGAGCGAAATAGTCCATGCAATTACCTCCCCTTCCACTTTTACTATAGCTTTGAACAGAGTGTATATGTTACCGTTAAAACCCGAAACACGTCAAAACCAGTTTGAACTAGTAAAAACTAGTTTAAGCTAATGTAGGTAGATAGAAAGCGAGTTTTTCTAAAATATAGAATCAATAACAGGTTAGGTTTGGTAAGTTTAGGTTTTTGTTTGATAAAAGCCTAAACAAACCAAAAACCTAAACAAACAAAACCTAACCTGTCATTGATTCTAGATTTTACGAAGACTCGCTTTCTATTATATACGTTTTTAAAACTAGTTTTTACTAGTTGAAAGTAGTTTTAACTGTTTTCGGGTTTTAACGGTAACATATACAAGTCCGATATCACTAAACTTGTTTGTTTTTAGAACCTCTGCCGTACTCTTGTACACTAGCCATTTTCTTACGGTTCTTCTAGATTACACATATTTCATTTAGATATATTTCTCAACGTTCAAAGTCCCGATTCTCAAAGAAAGAATGTAGCGCTTTCCAGACGATGTTGTCAGTTGTTTTTATAACCATTTTGAGATCAGAAAACGCCTGGTGTAGTCAAAGCAACTGAATGAAACGCTTTTCAGATGTTTATCTATTTCAAAACTACAAAGAAACATTTGACTGTCTCAACGCTGAAGCTCTTTGCCTTCATATAAACATCAACATGGAAATCTGAGTCCGGCTGCACCATGCGATGTGTTATTTAGCTCACAAAAAGAATGCTTTACATTACATCAAGCCCATTTTTCTTATCCACCGCCCTCTGAGGTCTAATTTCGCCGAACAGCAATATTACTGTATTATTTCTCTTTCTCTTTTTCCGTAGTAACACTTTACTGCCTAATCATTAGAAATATTGCGTTGTTCAGATACTGTAGGAATGATGTAGGCTACATGTACACATACTGTATATAATCTGCACAGTATACAAGAAAAAATAAATTAATTATGGTTTATTTAACGCCGCTCGCAACTGCAGAGTTTATATAAGCGTCCCTGGTGTGCAGGAATTTTATCCTGCATTAGTTCTTTTACATGCCAGTAAATCTACTGACATGAGCTTGTCGCATTTGAACACACTTAAATGTCATCGACCTGGGCCGCGATCGAACCCGCAACCTCGAGCATAGAAGGCCGGCGCTGTACCAAGTACGCTACCGAGGCCGACAGTATACAAGATCTATATACAATATATAATAATAAAATTAGTATTTCGAAAGTACGACTGGGAATTTTGGCATGTAATCAGACTCCACAACAACTTATACAAAATATCTATAAACAAAATCTAATGTCAATGAAACTCGGCTTGGCTTGGATTGGATTGGTTTGGCTTTACGAGCCGTACACTTAGGCACGCTATGACCCATTGTGCGCCTTACATATGCGATAATTGTCCAAGTCCGTCAGGCGGTCTGGCTGGCATTCGTGAATCCGACCCTGACAGGTGGCTCATCCTGCCTCAGGACCTGATATTGCCAGGTCCTATTTCGCTGTCAAGTATCCTGATGAGCATCGGGGAGGGAGCTCCAAGGCCTTCCTGATCAGTCTTCGCTGACAGGTGGGCCATCCTGCCTCATCCCATGATAGAGCACACGATTAGCCCAATAAGGCTCAGGGGCTCGGATTTCCAAGTCCTTCCTAAATCAGCATCAGAAATCCGTAGCCTACTGCCCCAAAGACTCACCCCAACCTATTTTTACTACACATCCCTATCTATTTTTACTAATAGATTAAAGTCAGAAAAGGAGTTCGCTTGCATGTCTTGACCTCATGGGGAAGAGAGAATGAGAACAAAAGAATTGATTGTTCCTCTTTTCAGCGAGACAGATTAGAACTTCAGCTGTTGAAGTTTGTGATGCGAATTGACGAAGGGATATTGGTAACTATTCAATTATGCACTTTTATGCCTGTTTTAGGTTAGGATATATTATATAATGTGTTTTGTTTGTGCCATTTTCATTTTAATCTGTGTGTTCTTTGGACAGTGGTTGTATCTAATCATAGGTGAGGGGGGTGAAACCTACAAAGTAGGACTTGTTTTACACAGAACGTACGTTCAGAAGATCCGTGCATTGGATTTAAGAGAAAATTCTGATAATATAGTACATCTGTATAATATTGCTCAATAAATCCATCTATCTACTAATAGATTAAATGAGAGGGAGATGGAGAATGTTGGTGAAATGTTAGAGAAAAGCGGGACTAATCCGAGAAAACCCTCTACAATGTCTTGTTTGTCCACCACAAATTTCATCATGACCTGACTTGTGATCGAACCCGGTCAACCTGGATGGAAGATCAGTGCCATCAGCAACTGATAGTGACAAGTCCCATTTCAATAAAACTTAAAGGCTAACTGTCGAATTGGAGAAAAACAAATTAACGAGAAAGCCAGAGCTGTAATCTTTCACCTCTTTCCATCATTTATTACCAATGAATTCAGGGAAAAAAGATACAGCCATAGATCCAGAAATAGAAATCTGATACACACATATTTACTGGTGACGTAGTTATATAGGGTATTTCAAAAGTCAGTTCAAACATTATAAATACTATAATATTTGAGATAAGGAAAAAACAAAAACATCATAGTGTTTGACACGAACGGGGTTCACAAAAAATTGGGAAGATGTCCGCCGTTCTCTTGACCAACATACAGCATTCTGTCTGCGACACCATGCACAGCATTTAGCAGATAATGTCTCGGAATATTGGCAATTTCTTGCGAGATGGCATCTTTGATTTGCAGTAGGGTTGTTGGATGTGTCAGGAAAACTCGTTCTTTAAGATAATCCCACAACCAAAAGTCGGTCGGATTGAAATCTGGAGTTCGCGGAGGTCACATTGTTGGAAAGTGCCTACTGATGACACAATCGCCAAACATCTGCGTAATTAATTGTTTTGCAGGGATAAAGTTGCGCGTTGGAGCGCCATCTTGCGTGAAAATCATGTTTTCCATATCGTGATTTCTCAGTCTAGGGATGACGAAGTTCTGTAACATGCTGTAGTAGCGCTCCCCGTTTACTGTAACAGTTTGTCTTATTCCATTGTTGTCCACACCTGTAGAGTAACGGTTAGCGCGTCTGGCACGTCGAAATTCCCTTTGAAATCTTTTAACACACTCAGATTTAGCATTTTCATTTGTCTTTTCAGATTATGTATTGTTGATTGTCATTTATGGAAACTCTCATCTTTTAATCACAATATAAGCAGCAATAAATTTTTCCTACTATCATAATAGCTTTTTAATAATACATTAGTAATAACCATATGAAGAGTCCACTGCAAGAATTATGGATGTCATTTGGAATACATTTTTCAGGAGAAGCAATTGGAAGTTTGAAATGCTTAGCGCTCAAAGCTTAACTGTGATTTTCCGATCATTACTGGACAATGACTATCAGTATTAATGTCATATAACTCTGTACTTACATTCTATATGTCTTAAGCTATGCATTGACAGTCTTGATTCATTTTCGACAAGAAAGTGACATCCATCATTCTTGCAGTGGATTCTTCACATCCAAACGGATCAGACTGGAGATAAATGAGGTACTACGTTATGGAGTACAACATTTGAATGGACACATAGTTGTGTTCCAGTTATGGGAAATGACGTACTTAAAATTATTTACTCTTTCCAAGATTTTGTTATCCAAACAGATTTTACTAGGTAGGTCTATTGGTTCCTTGCCACGCAAGGTCGGACTTTGGTCAGCAAGCGCGTGTTAACTCCACCATTATTTTTTTTAGTGTGTTATTTTACGACTTTATCAAGATCTTAGGTTATTTAGCGCCTGAATGTGATAAAGGTGATAATGTCGGTGAAATGAGTCCGGGATCCAGCACCGAAAATTATCCAGCATTTGTTCATATTGGGTTGGGGGAAAAACCTGGAAAAACCCTCAACCAGATAACTTTCCCCGACCGGGAATCGAACCCGGGCCACCTGGTTTCGCGGCCAGACGCGCTAACGCTTACTCCATAGATGTGACCGAATCGTTAGGAATGGATGACCCTGTAATATGTACGTAAATGGATTGATTTACTGATCGATCGATACACACACACTGTTTCTCTGCATTATATAATACGTAATATCATTTAGACAAAATAATATTGAATCAACGTCTATTCGGAATTGGCGCACCATTATGAGATCTGCTAAAGGTTAAAATTGTGAACAATGCAAATATAAATCGTAGAATGGAAAGATTTACCAGCTAAACACGTCTTGGTACATTGACAACAGCAGAAAATTCTGAAATTGGCATCGAAATTTTATCTTCTTTTTTATTTTACTAATAAAAAATCTTGTATAAACATTTGGACGTAATTTGCATTGAATTTGGCAATTCTGTATTTTATCTGCCTCTCAGACTAAATCAGGCCTGGGCACATTACGTGATTCTGAGAAATGAGCGCTGGGTGCTTTAAAGAGCGGGTCTTGCGAGCGCTCTGACGTATGCATACTGTACGTCATTCAGTGTCGGTGCAGTGGTGACTCTGCAGTATGATGGCTCATACACTAAAGCGTCCCGCTATTCCCAATGCGTTTAATGTATCATGGGAGGAGGAGTTCTTTTTGGTAGAGAGCAGTGGATTAGCAAAGTGTTTAATTTGGCATAAAACACTCCAACTGATTAAAAGGTTCAATGTCCAAGACATTATTCTTTACAACATGCTACTGAATATAACAAACATGTTGGTAATGAACGCCATAAATTAATACAACTTAAAGAAAATGTTTCTCAGATACATTATATTAGAGTATCTATTTGATATTTACATTGCATTATATCATATATCATATTATATATCATGAACTGTAATATACTATACTATGCTATATCATAATATTTGTATAATTTAAAATTATATATTACTAAATGTACTATAATAATTTATGATGCAATATAAATATCGAAGAAATACTCTAATATAATGTACCTGAGAAACATTTTCTTTAAGTTGTATTAATTTATGGTCATTTCATATCACATCATGTCATGTCATGTCATGTCATGTCATGTCATGTCATGTCATGTCATGGCATGTCATGTCATGTCATGTCGTCACGTCACATATTATATTATATTATATTATATTATATTATGTTATGTTATGTTATGTTATGTTATGTTATGTTATGTTATGTTATGTTATGTTATGTTATGTTATGTTATGTTATGTTATGTTATGTTATGTTATGTTATATTATATTATATTATATTATATATTAACAGAATGACAATAATGCACTTACTGAATCGGCTATGAGAATTAGCTACAAAATTTGCCACGAAATTGCAAAGGAATTGAAAACATTCAACGAACGTAATTTCATCAAGCGATGTTTAATTATATTGGCAGAAGAACTCTGTCCACAGCAAGTAAGGGAAATGGAAGCCATACCCTTCTCGCAGAACCGTGGTGATTAGATTGCAGTATGTGCGTATGGGTTATGTAAATAAGCCTAATGATTTCTGTGTGTGCATAGAGCGAAGTTTATTTCATTAAATTAATGAGTGTTATAACTTCTGTAATGTAAAATGTATTGATGTAATATCCTTATAAACTATTATGTACTGATAGACTGAATGACTAGAACATCCGTGGCTCTTGTTACATTAATGCAGGGAAGGTAACTGTAATGCGAGTCCGCCACTGCGTGAGCGTTCTGCTCTGGCTTGGAATTGAAGTGCCTTGCGGAGCGAGAGCAGCTCTGGCAGACTAAATGGAGTCGCTCTCATGCCCGGCCCTGGACTAAATAAATTGTTTTGATACATGATAATTAGAACAATGGAGGGATAGTATAATGGAACCAAATTAGGAGAGATTCTACATACAATTTACTTAATTTACCGAAAATGTCACAAAGATTACCAAGGATATAATTTCATTTCCATTTGGTGACAAATCGTAGCTGACAGAGCTGCTCCTGGAATTCTTAGACATGTAAACAAAGCGAACTGATATAAATGGACGACAGATGATGCCTGGAATGACATATTTACGAATTATCATGTATTTGTTCTCTTGAACGTCAGGTTCTGAAATTCCAAGAGCTTCGTGATAAATGTAAACTTATCAAAATTATTTATTTTTCTTTCTTCTGTGATCAGATCAATAATACGAAATTTGGAAATTATAAAATATTACTGAGATATACGAAACCAACAGGAAGAATATGGATATTGATAAAGAAACTTGGAAACTGAAAGCATTAAAATTGCTGAATAATATATAGGGCTGTTTTTTTATAGTTAGGAAGGTGTGCTTAAATACTATGAGAGACATGTAAAAAGAGCACATCTACAATTTAGTTATATTATTATTAACTACTTTTAAATGTAAGAGTATATTTAACATATAGCGGTCCATCGTTTAACAAAATGAAAACAAAACTTGTAAAAATTTTCGTCATATTATGATGAACATTTCACAAAAATTAATTACGTTTATGCTATTAAAATAAAGGATCTCAAGAGTCTTAAAAAGAAACTGCTTATTCGTACTCAATATATCATATTTCATATGACCATGACAATTTAGTCACATCCCCTCCACCCAGCTTTTTGTTAGTTATTACTATTATTAGTTTACAGCCTTTAGGTTGTTGAAAGGAGACCTGAAGCCTATAAATTCCAAATTTCATGCTGGGCGAAAATTTTGTAATTTGACTAAAGCATTTAAGTGCGTAGTTCATAATATATTATATAGCCTATTGATAAGTAAATTACAGTTTCATAATATTAAAAATAAGAACTTAGTTTGGTTTACAACTTATTTATGGATCAAAAAACAAAAAGTAGAATAAATAATGTATAACAGCTCATTCAGAGGTTAGGAATATTAAATATGAAACTTTGAAGTAAATAATAGGCCTATAATCAGTTTATAAACACGTATCATGTAGTGTTACAATTAGTGAATATTTATGTAATGCAAATAAACTAGCACTTAATGTTAATGGAACAGATTAATCAAGCTTACTATAAGCAAATGTGTTCATCTTTTATCATATTATATAAATGAAAATAATGTCAAACAATCTATAAGCACATATCCTTCATTTGGAATTGGACCATCACTTGAACTGGAAAACGCACGTAGAGCACTACTTCTAAATTGAGTTCTGTCTGTTATGCATTAGGATTCTTGTCCTCTACTAGCGATATAAAAACCGTTCAAATGACATAGTTCGGATACTTCCAATATACAGGGTGTTTCAGAAATACTTCGACAAACCTAGGGGGACATGTTCCTCTCACCAAAACAAGAAAAAACGTTCATATAAACATATGTTCGAAAATCCTTAGTTTTCTAGTTATTAATGAAAGAACATAATAAAACAACTGTTAGATATTGTCAGTTTGGTAGCAAGTGTTGCAACTTTAATCAATTCAGAAACTCATAACAATGAAAGTTTACATTCAACGCGCTTCGAGGTGCAATCCAACAACTTAACCTAAGTCTGTCACCGATAATAATATTCATTTTGTTAGATAATCGAATGATGTTATCGATACAAGTTTACTGATGCACCCACTGTATCCTAGATGGCTATGTGTTGCCAAGAAGACTTGTTTACTACAGTCATTTGTCATCTGTGTAAATTTGCAACACTTGCTACCAAACTGACAACATCTAGCAGATGTTTCATTATGTTCTTTCATTAATAACTAAAAAATTAAGAATTTTCGGACATATGTTTATATTAATTTTTTTCTTGTTTTGATGTGAGGAGCATGTTCCAAGGTTTGTCAAAGTATTTTTGAAACATCCTGTATACAAAAATATTGATTAATATTGTGGGGAAATTCAGCTGAAGCTAAACATACTTCTATTTTATAAAATAAAGCTATAAGGATAATGACAGGTATGCATAAAAGGACATACTATTAAAATATTATCCAAAATTTAGAAACTTTCACCCCAACTTTTGAGTAACTTATATTCTTTCCCTATTGATGGTATACATTACGAACAAAAGTACTTTGAGCAGTAATCAAAATATTCGTAAATTTAATACGAGATACAAATCAGATCGCCATTTACAGTCTGTTAGTGTCAGCAGTTACAAGAAAATGGAGTTCACTATTCATGTAATATTACAGTCCTCAATACGCTGCCTAATTATATTAAGGCTTTGAAAGGCTATAAGAGAAAATATTTAGATGAGAATGAACAAAATTTTCCATATACATGCCTTCTTTTCAAGTGATGATCTATTTTTCTTTTAAATTATATTAATCTACTTATTTTGTATTATTAATTGTCAATTAAACTGTACAACATTTGTATAACTTTTCACTTGTTACACAACTCAAAGTAACAGTCCTGTTCTATGAAATACAATATTTTGTATTATGTGTTAGACAAATTATTACATTTTGTGATTAATTTTACTTACGGCTCTCATGCAAGGTATTCAAAATTCTGAAACTGTGAAGCCATTAAAATTTATAATTAAACAAGCATTTGAAATATTATTACTAAGCTCAATTATGTCACACCAAAAACTATGAAATACTCGTTTTGTGAAATTGTTGTATTAATATACAATATATAAATGTTTGGTGAGCTGTTTTATTTGGAGATGAAAATAACAAGGATCTGAGCTGTCTCCCATATATTCTCATGTGCGGACGTGCCTAAAATCTTTGCACCAGTCGTACGGTAACCAGCATTGAGAACAAATAAAAGGTGAAACACGTTTTGCGTTCGACTACATTTATCAATAATGTAATGATTAATCAGCGAACGCTCTTGCGGTGAACAACTAATTAAACTTCAGGTCACAACACAAAGCGGTGCTACAAAATCATAACAGTACCAATTAGGACTCAACTCAGTGTTGTTTATACAACTACAAAACCAAATTAGTGTTTAATTATATTTTTGTAAATCAGAACAAATTTTCAATATCGTCTCACATTGAGTTACCTTATGACAATATTGGAATCACCCATTCAAATTTAACTATTACTGAAATGTGGGCTAAATATGTTGAGAGTCTGTCGTTGTGTCCCTGTGGCTTCGATGTGAGGAAAGGGGGAAAACGGAATTCGGACAAGACAGCTGGTGCTACAGGTTAATGAAACGGTAATGAAATGTTGATATTCTTTGTTATTATTATTATTATTATTATTATTATTATTATTACTTGCTTATTTAAAGTACTTATCTACTCCACAGAGGTCTTTTACCCTCCGGCCTCCCAACTAACACTCTATTTGCATTTCTGAATAATAATAATAATAATAATAATAATAATAATAATAATAATAATAATAATAATAATAATAATAGCAATGGGATGAAAACATAACATTAAACGCGATAGTTAAGATCGCCTATGAATTCCGGAGTTTGTCTCGTCAATGCCAGAGAGAGGAAGTCGTGAGCTAATTGCTGGTGGCTAGCGCATTATGCATGAAAGTTGGTAGGTCTGTAATTTAACCACAAACTGACCTACAACAGCGAACTGCTTCCGATACGACTCGACCCTTAGTCGCACGCTTGTCAACCTCAGGCATTACATCTTGGTCTGCAATAAAGTAAAATCCATTTTCGTTGCTTCAATTTTCAAACAAAAATAGTAATATTTCTGATGCAATTATTCCAAAATAATTAGTACCGTTACATACATGCATACATACATACACACATACATACATACATACATTCATACATACATACATACATACATACATTCATACACACATACATACATATATACACACATACATACATACATACATACATACATACATACATACATACATACATACATACATACATACATACATACATACATACATGTATGTACATATACATATCCATAGAGTGAAAGTGAAATAGTCCTGTAGATTGAAAGAGATGACAAGATACACTTAAATGAATAGAAAACCTATATTATGTATTGTGATTAAATGCATGGTTAATTATGAAATTAAGTTGGAAGTTTGAACAGTCCGGCAACATTGTCGCTAAGACAGTCTTCTTTCTTCTCATATTACGGACGTAAGTGGTCAACGAACTCAGGACTGTCCCTGTACGCGAATCTCCCTCTTTCGCTATGACGTTGCAATCTGCTGGCATCGCTCAGTGGCTTTCAAATTAAATTTACATGAAAACGGCCCATACCATTGAGGTACACCAGTTTGATAAATTATTCTTTATTACATTTCCTATCGATATGGCCAAAAATCATGATCCTACTCTTAACATTTTTGTTCTGAGAAAACTACAAACTTTCCACTATTATGGTATTACACTTTTTTTGTCACCTACAAGTTTGCTTTGAAAATCTACAGAATTATTTCACTTTCATTCTATAGCATATATATATGCTATAGAATGAAAGTGAAATAATCCTGTATATATATATATATATATATATATATATATATATATATATATATATACCGTTTCTTTAATAAACAAATAAGAGAGCAATGAATTGTCGAACTTAAAGAATTCTACATATGTGTTCAGCATTGATGTACAGGGACATCATTTTATTTTTACTTCAATTTTTATTGTACCTGAGTTTTTGAATGTACTTCACTCCCACCCCTTCTACTAATGAAGTTCCAACTCCACACAGAACCAAGACCGCAGATAGTAAGCAGTACTGAGTTACTGACTATAGTACGTTCCAGAAATATGTTCGCGTTTTCCAGTGACGAAAGAGCTTTCAATATTGAATCATATTTTCGCACAGGTACTGTCCGTTTACCTACGTCGCATCCCGATTTCCCCCACCTGCTTCTGCTCGCCCCTCTGTAAAAACTGGGCTGTCTTAGCTCTTTTCTGAAAACATTAATTTCTCTTAGGAATTGGACGTTTACGTAATATTATACAGCTGTTTAATTTAACTTAAATAAAAGGACCTCGTTAAGTAATTAACTGTCACGTGATTTCCTCCCTTTCTACAATCCTGCGGCATAAACACTTGGACGGACAGTAGACAGCATGTCTGAGTAATTTTATGTTTTCGGGTCGGGCAGAAGTGAAGATTGAATTCACAGTACGTAGAGTAGGTACAGAATTATTTCAACATGAGTTACTAGTACGAAGGGCGAAACTGGCAATTGGAATTAGATGCAATAGTCTATAGTGCGATAATATGCACAAAAGAACTGAAGCCTGTATCGAAATGAACGGCCACCATTTTCAAAATTGTGTTTAAATATTCATATTATGATTATTTTTCAATTTAACTTCTTTCTCTATATTGTACGCTAATGTGCTGTAGACAGTATACACTGCATAATGAATACGTTCGCATGGATAACTCACTTCGTGAGTAAAAACACTTATTCTTAATACAGTACTGTACTTTGATTAAAGAAAAACCTAATGAAAATTATCAAACCCAAAATCGCGATATTTCCTAGTTTACGTAAATGGATGAACTACTTTTCTTCCATCCTATACCTAGTAGAGTGATTTGTGTTTTACGCCAGTATCATCGAACTCCAGTCTTGGAGGGGGGAGCAAGCGGTGTTTCCGGTTCTCTAAAGGTATAGACAGGTTAATATTAAAAATGTTAGTAAAAATAAAATGATGTCCCTGTACAAATGGAATGGGCGGATTAGCATTTACTTGGATAATAATTTCTCTTTTCTCGATCTTTTTCTCTTGTAATTCCAGTGCTAATATAACCAGTAACAAAAGTCGGATATAACTTATCAATCGTAACCAGTTCTCTCCCCTCCATCACACTTACATGATTATTTTTGTCTCTGAAATGACGCACACGAGAAAATGCGTCGCGGGATTACGTGTTCTTGTGTTAGACCCGATGATTTAAGTTCAGTGCTGGAACACATTTGAGGCGTTTAGTTGCAAAATCAGATACATCACTAAAACATAATTTTGAGTATGAAAGAAAAATGTAAAACTCCTATACACCACGAGATAAAATGTTAATATTTGGAGGATACATTTGTTATGGAATATTGTAATGTTCCATGACGTGTGGCGGTGACATTACTGCATAATTAGTAGATAATAGAGAAAATGTATTTGATGTACCTGGTTTTGAAAATTGTTCTGTGATCTATCTGGGTTTGGAAATGATTGAAAGCATTTGGTTTGGTTTGAAAGGAAAAAAACGATTCTATTGTATACAATGTATTATTTTAAACCCACTGTTACATTATTACAATTAATTTGTCATAATTGTTACATTTTCATCATCACAAAAGAAAGTGAATTATTAAACAACCAGATCACCTATTTCACACTCATTGTAACACACATTTTCTTCTTCATTCATAGAAGAAATTTGATTTTCATCCAAGCTTTCCAGACTGTTAACAATACGAGCATAGTAGGATAATGTGTGAAGTGATTTCCAGTCATTGCCAAAATGTTTTTTCAGCAAAGCAGTTACATCATTTATTTTTAATTGTAAAATTATACTCCTGCCAGCATTATGATTGGTGATGCAATATTTATTATTTTTTTGTTCTTCTAACAAATGCTCTTGTATTGACCAGACTCACTTCTATGGTGAACTTCATCCTTCACCAGGACGTCATCCTTCTTCTTGTTTCACTGAAAGAAAAATCTTTTACATAGTAAGTGCCACTGAGCTGGTGGCCGCACTGTATTGGAAACAGTTTTTTTTTTCCTGGCATATGTTTTATCTGACAAAGTTATTACTGCTCCAAAATTAGAGAAAATATCTGTTTACTTGTTAGGGCTAATGATGACATCTTGCCGTTTTTCTTTCATCTGCTTCTGCGCGGGAAATCTACCGATGCGCAATGAACGTATGAGCAAATCCTTGATGTATCTGGTTTTGGAAACAAACTCACATGACATCTGAATTTGCAACCAATACTATTCTTTCATCATACAAATCCACGTGATGTATCTGGTTTTGGGGTATAATAGTACTATAGCAGTTGTAGAATCATATGAAGATACGAATCATAACATTAACTCATTTTCGAAAAAAAGTGACGTATCTGATTTTGCAACTACACGCCTCATTTATAAGCTTCGACCTGTTTAGTTATAATATAATGTTCATTCGGATATATAAATGTTATCCCTGCATCACACTTGTCTGTCAAACAATCTTCCACTGTTTGAGGAGACGTGTCTCTTCATTATTCTACTTCGACATTTCTTTACATATCTTACAAGGTCTACAACTTTTAACACATCAATAATATGGCAATCAGTTCACTTATTTCACTTCATAAGAAAAAATTCGCAGTACCACCTTTATGAAATAACTAGACAATACATCAACTTTAACAGTTAAGCCCATACGTTCCGTACTTCGAATCTCTATATTAAAATTTGATATGCACATTACTGTTGGCGCAGCATAGAATAATTCATAATTTTAATTACTGTGCAGTCAGCAAGTACAAATTATAATTAACTGCAGCATATCGTTCAATTCAGAGAACTTTACAGCGATTCGTTGATAGCAATTCAGGTCATCTGATTGACCTTCTATGTTCTGCTCAAGTTGTCATAAAAGAGCCACAATTTCTAAAAATTTCTTTACCCATAATTAAATAATGACTGATCCACTTAACATATATTTTCGATACGGCTAAAATTCACAAAACCGACAAAATGAGATACGTTTCATAGATAATTTCAAATTGTGTATTTATTTACTTTATTTTTTCTGTACGTTAATGTGTAGATCAGTGTTACGTAACTGGCCACGATTATTTAAAAGAGAATTTTATTTTATTCTACAATTTATACAATAATGTCACAAAAATGTCAGTTCTGAGAAGTGACAAAACTGACAGAATCCAATTCAATTTGTTATCCCTTAAATCTCATGTTGATTACTGGGTTTTAAGATTATGTTGAATATATCTCACTGTTAACATAAACTTACATGATACATTTTACATATCTGCATAGTATACCTGAATGACATGGTTACGTTTCTGTGTCGCATACAGAAACGTAACCATGTCACTCAGGTACTACCATCTGGTGGTAGATGAAAGAAACGCAGTGTCCGATATTACCCGATGTCCGATACTACCCAACTCTCCCCTACATTGTTATTTTTGTGACTGTTCTTATTAATGTAAACTAATCCTGGTGTGACTTAATTATTAGTTTATCGACGTTTGCAGCTGTTCTTAAACTAAAGTGACTGAAGTGACTTAAATATTTAATATTATATCGAAGTCATTATTGTTATTCAAATCAACATTATAACGTGACATTTATTCATTTTTAAGCCTGTCCTTTTTAATGTAAACTAATCCTAAAGTGACTTTAAAAAAATAAAATTACATCATAAAATGACTATTGGTATTCAAATCAATATTATATTGCGATGAAAATCAGAAAAAGTGTGTGTTCATTGTCATAATTTACATATAATTACGTAATTTTGCTTAAATATTAATAAAATTAACTGAATAAAATAGTATAAGTTGATAAATCTGTCTGATCAAAATAGTGTAAGTCCTTAAAATAATGAATTCTTATTTAGTTGAATTCAGCAAGACTAAGGGGAGAGGTTGATATTTTTTAAAACGTTTTTCCTATTTTGGTGTAAAATATTAATTTTTTGTATGTAGAGAGTTCATAGCTGTAGCAACTCAACCAAATATAAATATTTTGAAAAAAAAATTGGGGGCCCAGATTTGAAAAAAATACCCAATGCAGGATTTTACTAAAACCAATATATCTTAACCATTTTTAAAGATAGATTCAAACAGTTTTTTGCAAAGTACTTGCAAAAGCATGCTCTACAAACTGCCTGTGACAGAATTTTGATATTAGTCCCTATGTTTGTAAAATAAATAATTAAAATTTAATACGATGAAAGAGTAATGGAACGGAGAAAAATTCTCTCCGGCGCCGGGACTTGAACCCGGGTTTTCAGCTCAAAGTGCTGATGCTTTATCCACTAAGCCACACCGGATACAACTCCGACGCCGGTTAGAATCGTCTCAGATTAAGCTCCAACAGAGGGCGGCCACTAGAGGGAACCCAAGAGTTGGAGCTTAATCTGAGACGATTCTAACCGGCGCGGAGTTGTATCCGGTGTGGCTTAGTGGATAAAGCATCAGCACGTAGAGCTGAAAACCCGGGTTCAAGTCCCGGCGCCGGAGAGAATTTTTCTCCGTTCCATTACTCTTTCATCGCATGATGACGCAGAATACATGCATGGAAATATCATATGTGCTTCGGCACATTAAAATAATATAATATATATGATATGCGTAAATCACTTCGTGATTTAAGACGGCGCTTATTCCGTCAGATCCAGGCCAACTAGTCACTCATATCGAGTGCACCTCAGCACATGTGTGGACTTCGGTCCTGCGTTCATAGACATCTATGACGTAGTGCAGAGGGCGGCCACTAGAGGGAACCCAAGAGTTGGAGCTTAATCTGAGACGATTCTAACCGGCGTCGGAGTTGTATCCGGTGTGGCTTAGTGGATAAAGCATCAGCACGTAGAGCTGAAAACCCGGGTTCAAGTCCTGGCGCGAGAGAATTTTTCTCCGTTCCATTACTCTTTCATCGTATGATGACGCAGAATATCTGCATGGAAATATCACATGTACTTCGGTACATTGAAATAATATAATATGTGTAAAATTTAATAACACAGTTTTTATTTCTCTTTTCGCAAACAAACGGGCATATTTTAAAAAATTAAATCAATTAACAAACTTCTGTTACAGAGGAACGTTTCCTAATAGTCTAAAGAATGTGTGTTCAAAAATTGCATGCATGTATCTTTAATAGTTCAGAAATTATATCAACTTTTGTCTGGGAATGTAGCAAAAAATAAAGTTACCGGAAACAACGATAAAGGGGGCGTGTGATTTAAAAATCCATAGCGCAGGGAGTTTAAAAATGGCGTCTCAGAATCCGATAAGGGCACAAATACCCACAAAATGTTATGCAATGCATTCCACACATATCGAAGAATATTTTAAAGATTTTTTTTTTAAATTTAATTTACCGGAAACAACAATAAGAGGGGACGTGTGATTTACAAATCCATAGCGCAGGGAGTTTAAAAATGGCGCCTCAGAATCCGATAAGGGCACAAATACCCACAAAATGTTATGCAATGCATTCCACACATATCACAGAGTATTCTAAAGAAGAAAAACATTTTTGAAAATTTACTCATTTTTTCACCAAAAAATATCGTCCTCTCCCCTTAAAATATTTAGGAATGAGTTCAGTTCAGTAAAACACATTACCCCACGATCTGACATATTTGTCTAAACTTTTAAATGAGCGTATCTCAAAATGTGCTATTAGCGACTTATAATACTTTTCTCTGGCACGATATAATTTCGGAGAAACTTTAATTCCTTTCGTGGGATTCAAACCCATGTCCCCTACCTCAAAGTAATTTCGAAGTCGCTCATTCACTATTACGAACTGTGCATCACGGCGGAAAATTTATTTATGCGGTAGAATTCACCTTCAAAATTGTTATACTGTGACTTTCCTCTGTTCTCGAGAGCAAAGACTCCTGTTTTTCGGGACAAGGATAGGTACATGAAATTGCTTGATATATTGCATTGAATTCTATTGCAAAATTAAAACCGATGGTGTTAATTGGTCCATTAGAACTTCCTGTGATATCATAACACGTGAACTTGCGAACTTATGGTCTATTTAAAGCAAAATTTATGGGTAAAGACGTTTAAAATCTACTAGATGATTATACGCTTTCTTCGTAAGTACCAGCAGAAAATTGATTTACGATGTCTTCTCACTATTATATCGGGAATACAGAACAGGCATTTCTGAATTTGTTGTCTGTTTTTAAAGTCACGAACTATCTCAGGAATGGACTTAAATCCCTTTCAAACGATCTTTAAAATTAGAAAGATAAAGTACAGAACATCCAGAACACCGGCTTTCCACGCAGCATAATGAAGAAAACCGCGTTTTCACATTTTAGACAATAAAAGCGTCGGCTAAGACGCTTGCTTGCCGATCCGGAGTTGCACTCGAGCGCGGCTTCGAACCCCGCTTGGGTTGATTACCTCGTTGGGTGTTTTCGAGGTTTTTCCAAACCGTAAGGCGAAAGTCAGGTAATCTATGGCGAATCTTCGGCCTCATTTTGCCAAATACCATCTCGCTATTATCAATCTCATCGACGCTAAATAACCTAGTAGTTGATACAATGTCGTTAAATAACCAAGTAAAAAATATATATAGCCTACCATTAGGAAAGTAGAGAAAATCAGAGAGGTTTGGAATTGAAGGGTTACATCAGCTGCTTGTTTATGCGGATGACGTGAACATGTTAGGAGAAAATCCACGAACTATGAGGGAAAACACGGGAATTTTACTTGAAGCAAGTAAGGAGATAGGTTTGGAAGTAAATTCCAAAAAAAATTAAAGTAGGCCTACATGATTTTCATTATGTCTCGTGACGAGAACATGGAAATAATAAAAATTTATCCTTAGAGAGATGGAAAAATTTAAATATCTTAAAGCAACAGTAACAAATATAAATGACACTCGAGAGGAAATTAAACGCAGAATAAATATAGAAAATGCCTGTTTTTATTCAGTTGAGAAGCTTTTGTCGTTTACTCTGCTGTCAAAAAATCTGAAAGTTAGAATTTATAAAACAGTTATATTACCGGTTGTTCTGTATGGTTGTGAAACTTTGACTCTCACTTTGAGAGAGGAACAGAGGTTAAGGGTGTTCGAGAATAAGGTGCTTAGGAAAATATTTGGGGTTAAAAGGGATGAAGTTACAGGAGTATGGAGAACGTTACATAATGTAGAACTGCACGCATTGTATTCGTCACCTAACATAATTAGGAATGAATAATTAAATCCAAACGTTTGAGATGGGCAAGGCATGTAGCATGTATCCAGAAATGCATGTGAAGTGTTAGTTGGGTGACCTAAGGGAAAAAGACCTTTGGAGATGTCGAGACGTAGATGGGAGGATAATATAAAAATGGATTTGAGGGAGTTGGTATATTACTGTAGAGACTGGATTAATCTTGCTCAGGATATGGAGCGATGTGGGCTTATGTGAGGAGGAGAAGTAAAGCCAGGGTTCCCTTACCATAAATTTGTGGCACATAAAACAATCCTGTACTCAATTGAAAGGTCCCAGGCAAATTTTATCTGCCACCAGTCAAACATTTCTCGATCCCGCCTCATTAAAGGATATTTGACTTCTAAATAGAGCACTCTCGCACGCTTTTCTTGCGGAACAAACATTATTAGCACCCACCTCGCAGACACTTGATGGTAATCCAACAAAAATGATCTAGAATAGTTTCAACTGTGTTGTTTGAAAAGCGGTTAATTCAGCAATACGTCTAGTGTTCAACCGACACAATCCCCTATTATTAATAAATCATTAAAACAGTCAACACACTCTTGACTACACACTAATTATGATCGACATACATCCTTTGCGTGTTCGCGTGTTGTCATCCAAATATAAAATCGCAGCACTAATGCTTCATCACTTGAAATGGCGGGGCATCATCTCCCAACACACCTATCATATCTTGATGAATTTCACTGAGCATTAAACTCATTTTCTGGAGCATTTAAACGCTACATGAAGCTCATTTTTCATAAATTTTTCGATAATGGCATGCAATTTCCCCTTTTAATTCGAAAATCTCTGAAACTACAACTACACAAAACAGGTTAATTTTTAGAAAATAAAATTTCGTTTCCACCGAGCGAGTTGGTGTAGACGGTAGCGTTTGTGACTCGTATTCGGAAGGTCCAGGGTTCAAACCTCTGGCCGGCCAATCTGACTGGGGTTTTTCATGGTTTCCCTCAGTCACAAAGACAAATGCCGGATTGGAAATTTACATACTATGATTCATCACCTCCTCAGTTACCAATATCATAAATGTTAATCAAAATCTGAAACTAGTTACATGAACACAAGTCATCTACATCACACAGAAAACAGGAATTCAACAATAGTAACAACAGTCTAGTGGTATACCCACAGAACCTAACACGCGATATGACCACAGATGTTAAAGCGTGCAAAAATAAACTTAACAAAACAAAAATTTTCGTTTCCGTGATGATATCTTACTGAATTAGGAACAATACACACTGCACGACGTAGAGGACGTCACCTGTAGGATAGTTACAAAAACATGATGTAATATTTTCCCTTTTGTACTCCACAACAGACTTTGAACAGTAATGAAATATACTGTTCAGAACCATTTTAAGCTTTCGAAAAAAAAAAAAAAAAAAAAAAAAAAGAATAATTTACACGTTCATTCATTCACAGTGTTCTGCCCAAATGCATTCTCCAGTCTTTCCTATTTTCTGTCTTCCTCTTTGTCTCCGCATATCATCTATATATCTTAATGTCGTCTCTTATTTTATATCTTCTTCTGCTCCGAACTCTTATCCTGTTCACCATTCCTTCCACTGCATCCTTCAGAAGGCAGTTTCTTCTCAACCAGTGACCCAGACAATTCATTTTCTTCTTCCTGGTTAGTTTCAGCATCATTCCTTCTTCACTCACTCTTTTCAACACGGCTCTCTTCTTATTCTGTCTGTTCACTTCACACGCTACATCCTTCTTCATATCCAAATTACAAATGCTTCTAGTCGCTTCACTTCACTTCCTCGTAATATCCATGTTCCTTCCCCATATAATGATACACTCCACATAAAGCACTTCACTAGTCTCTTCCCTAATTCTTTCTATAGATGGCCGCAGATGATGCTCCTTTTTCTATTAGAAACTTCCTTGGCCACTGTTGTTCTCCTTTTGACTTCTTGGCAGCAGCTCACGTTACTGCTTACAGTACAGCTCAAGTACTTAAAGCTATCCACTTGTTCTACTGTCTCATTTAGAATTAGCAAGTTTACCTTCTTCACTTTTTTTCCTATGACCATGGTCTTCGTCTTGTTTGCATTTATCTTCATTCCATACTGCTTACAGCTGTCATTTAGCTGCAGTAGCATATCCTTTAGTATCGTCTCCTCTTCTCTAACAACGCCATATCATCAGCAAGTCTTATGCACTTCATTTTTCTTCCTCCTACTATCACTCCTCTCATGTTCTGAAAACAATTTACTAAATCCTCCAACCTAGATGTTGACCAGGGTAGGTGATAAAGGGGATTCTTGATGTACTCCTCTCTCCCTATTTCACTTCCTTCTGACATTTCTTCCCCTATCCTCACTTTGATTTGTTTCATATAAAGGTTACTGAACAGCCTCCTCTCTTTCTGGAGTCACAAATACTACATAACTTTATTTTTCTCTAGGTATCTTACGCCAATTATTTGCAGCAATCATTTATTGCATCTCTCGTATCTTATCGCTGCCTGATGCCTAACTGCTCTTCTTCCAACTGTCCTTCCATCTTAGAATATAAACGTCGATTCAGTATTCGCAGAAGAATCTTCGCTCAGTGCGATATGAGGCTGATAGTCCTGAACTCGTTACATTTCTTGGCATTATTTTTCTTCGGTATTTGAAGCAACACTGTCTCCGTAAAATCTTCAGGCCATTCGCCTTTCTCATATATTTCGATACATAATTGTAGAATTTCCTTCTTCTTTTCACCCAAGCATATCACTAATTCAACAGGGATTACATCAAATCTTGTTGATTTCCCAGTCTTGATTTCCCTAAGCGCTAGTTCAAATTCTTCCCTTAAAATTTAAAATCCTTTCTCGTCTTCTGATACGGTTGCTTCGTCTTCTATGGCCAAGTCATCTGGACGATTTCCTGTCTCATATAACTCTTCTACATACGAGTATTTCATCCATTTGTTTAGTATTTCTTGTTTGTCTGTTATTTCATTTCCAATTTCGTCCTCTGTCAACCATATGGATTTGCTTTTCTTATTTGTCTAGTTCAAAATTTTTCTTCACGGAACATTAAATATCTTCCTTTTCTTTCTAGATCCTCTATTTCTTTACGAGAGTTTAAGGGGAGAGGATGGTATTTTTTTTTTTTTGTTAAAAACTCAGTAAATTCTCAAAAAAAAAATTGTTTCTTTAAAACACTCTGTGATATGTGTGGAATACATTGCACAATATTTTGTGGATATTTATGCCCTTATCGGATGTGGAGACATCATTTTTAAAGCCCCTGCGCTCTGGGTTTTTAAATCACACGCCCCTTTGATTGTTGTTTCCGGTAACTTCATTTTTTGCTACATTTCCAGACAAAAATGGCTATAATTTCCGAACTATTAAAGGTATGAAATTTAGAACACACATTCTCTAGTCTATTAGGGAATTTTTCTCTGTAACAGATCTATGTTATTAATTTCATTTGAAAAATATGTCTGTCTGTTTGCAAAAAATGATAATAAGAAGTGTTCTTAAATTGTAATGGTTTATTTTACAAATCTAGGGACTAATATCAAAATTATGTTACTGGCAGTTTGTAGAGTATGCGTTTACAAGTAAAATGTAAAAAACTGTTTGAATTTATCTTTAGAAATGTCTTAGATATATCGGTTTTAGTAAAATCCTGCATTGGGTTTTTTTTTTCAAATCTGGGCCACCAAATATTTTTTTTAACATTTATATTTGAATAACTGATTAAATGGCGATCTTACTCGTGTTAATTATGTAAGCATGTGTGGCTTACAGCTGTTTCGGTGTTACTTGACACCATCCTCAGAGCCTACTAGATCTCGGCGCTATCTCAACTTCGCTGCCCGTTGTGTGGGTGCTTTCGTGTGATGAAGAGTTGTGTCAAATAGTGTGTGCGTGTGTTCTGAAATTGATCTGTATGTTGAGAATTTGATTAGGGTGTGTTTTAGTGTGTCTGTATATTTCATATTATTTATATTCACGTGTTAAGAGTAGTCTACGAAAGATTCAACATGGATTTATATTTGGTTCACTCGCTATAACCATTAGCTCTCTACATACAAAAAATTAAAATTTTACACAAAATAGAAAAAAGTTTAAAAAATACGGTCTTCTCCCCTTAAAATTTAAATTCATTTCTCCATTTCTCGATACTGTCATACAATCTCCCCTTCTCATTCGAAAATCTCCTAAATTACAAGTGGGTTTAATACGCCTGCAAAGTCCTACATAAAACAGGCAAATTTTGAGATAAACTTTCGTGTCTATGCTTATATAATGCCAAGTCAACTGACAGTAAGTTAGGAACAATAAATACCGGTCTATTGTACGACGTAGTTGACATCACCTGTACGGTAGTTGAAAAGGATATGACATAAAATATCTTTCTCTTACGATACAATAGACTTTGAAGTATAATGAAATATGCCATTCAGAACAATTTTATACTTCCGAAAAACTCTGACGAATAATTTACACTAGAGTTTAAAATTTATATTAAGTTAATGTCGCCTTTTCTCGATAATATCATACAATCTCCCATTTTCATTCGAATATCTCATGAATTACTAGTGACACACCTACGAAATTCTATATAAAACAAGCAAATTTTGAAGAAACAAACTTCGTTTCTACGGTAATATCCTGTTACGCCAACTAAGGTAGGAACAATAAATATTTCACGACGAAGTGGACTTTACCTGTGCCGTAATAAGAAAAATATTACGTAAAATACGAATAATGTATTTATTTTACAGTACAACAGACTTTGTTAAATAATGAAACATAACAGTCAATGCCATTTTAAACTTTCGGGAAACTTCGACGAATAAATTACGCGACAGTATAAATTTACATTTCATTATATTCAAAGTCAACAAGCAAACAGCACTTTATTGGAAAAGGAGGCGTTCGCTATTCAACATCGATAATGCTACAGTTTATTGACTTGTTTTGTGGTATACAGAGTATCATTAAATTGCTTACGCATCGCAGGTCTCTGAGTTCCGCGTAAATATCTGTAGTTTCATCTACGTCATTTCGTCAACACTTCCCCATTCCGTCATCATTCCATAACTTTCCCCGAACTGCGGCTGGCTACGCACGGACGGAGCTGACCTAGGGACGTGTGGTGTTGCCTGCTCGAAACCTGGATATGCAGCGATCCTTAGTGTAGTCAGACGGTGTGGGCTTGAGAATGTGACTAGCTTGAGTTAGCGTAATAGATCTTGAAAGGTCGCAGTGCTGGGTCGTAGTGTCCTCCTCCCGAAGTTTAATTCAATTCAAATCTGCAGTCTCAATCAAAAAGTTTGCCCTCGTAAACATATGTAATATGTATTTATTCACACTGCAAATGGGTAAATATCCGGTGGCAATGGTAACTAATTACACTCAATATTGACAATTAATAATAAACACAATTAATAACACATACAATTAATAATAATAATAATAATAATACTTACTGGCTTTTAAGGAACCCGGAGGTTCATTGCCGCCCTCACATAAGCCAGCCATTGGTCCCTATCCTGAGCAAGATTAATCCATCCTCTATCATCTTGCGGATCGAGGAGACGGCCTCCAGATATGGAGGGTAGCTGTGAATATATTGAATAAGCAGTCGCGGATAGCCGATGAGGGATGGTCCTCCAGCTTGGGGGTTGGGCGAGGGGCTAACAACCCATCACCGTAAAAAACAGCTTGTTACGAATCCTTCAAATAAGCCTCGGAACGTTTGCAATGGGCAGGGCATGTAGCACGTATGGGCGAATCCAGAAATGCATATAGAGTGTTAGTTGAGAGGCCGGAGGGAAAAAGATCTTTAGGGAGGCCGAGACGTAGATGGGAAGATAATATTAAACTGGAAATAATAATAATAATAATAATTACTGTGTTAGCGATAAAGTGAGGCACAGATATCGGTAGTTTTGTCTAGAAACTCTCTGTCAATAACAGATGTAAATAACGTCACTTGGATACAGATACAGAGTGCCGCTTCTACTTTCTTCCCTAAAGAATCTAAGGTAATTTTTAAACGATATATTTTAAATTCATTGCATTTGGCCATTTCTGAACCAACGAACTTTTAATTAACGGTAAGCATGCCAGTCTTGAGTTATCAAGTACAAACAGATATGTAGTATAGCATAGGACGTAATCCTATTACGTTATAAAGCAGTTCATGTTAATTTCTGTATCTGGAAATAAATTGCAACTCATAATTCAATCACTATATATGAAAAGGGAATAAGTCCCAGTTTTGGCAAAATTGAGTTAAGACTATAGTCATAATAATTTAGGTATGCTCTTCCATTTTGCATGAAAAGGGAAAAGGTCCCTCATCTCCTTAGTCTAGATTGCAACTTTTAGTTTTCGTGTTTACTTTGAAAATGAGCTTAGTCCACGACTTGTTCCCTTCTCATAAGAAATTCAAGTTTGTTGTTCCTGCCATCTAGAGGAGAAGAATACACTTTCAAAAGAGTCCATTGGACGAACAATCCCCCACACATAAAAAATAAATTTCAATATTTCACAGTATTTCATGTTTGTGTATGAGAGTTCATATCCTGGCAGATTTGTGACATATGAGAAAATTGATGGTTTGATCTATCGCACTATTGAGCTCTTGGCAAGGAAAAATGTTATTCCCAATTTGCCCATAGAAAAAGCCTATGCAACTCAATGTCCGATAAACAAATTCAAAATTGAGGACTGTAAGAAATTGGTGAAGTGAGGAAGTGAAAGAATTCTGGAATGAGATCTTACAGCGACTCACTACTGATATCAGCACTGAAGATTAATAAGAAAATTCAAAGTAGTATATTGTTTGGTCAACAGTTTCAATGTTTCCATGTGCTACTCTCTACTATTGTTCATAAATTGGCATACAATACAGTTTTTGTTTTGAAAAATAGAAATAACGATACATTTTGTTTAATATTTTTACAGTATATTTCGTTAGATATGAAAGGGGAGCAAATCCCAACACAAAAATTTTTTGGTTTATGTAATAACTGACAGCTTTCAATGTTTCTATTTGCTACGCTGTACTATTGTTCACAAATTGGCATTCAATAAAGCTTTTGATTTAAATAATAGAGATAACAATATATTTTCTTTCATATTTAGACTAATAATAAATCTGTAGCCGAAATTTTTCTGGTAATTTTCGATTTTCCAAAAATAATTGGTCCTAACATATATAATTAACCACCCTGAAACCGAAAATCGCTTTTTTGAAATTTTTGTTTGTGTGTCTGTCTGTCTGTCTGTCTGTCTGTCTGTCTGTCTGTCTGTCTGTCTGGATGTTTGTTACCTTTTCACGCGATAATGGCTGAACCGATTTATATGAAAATTGGAATATAAATTAAGTTCGTTGTGACATGGAATTTAGGCTATATGGCATTCAAAATACTTTATTTAAAAGGGGGGTTATAAGGGGGCCTGAATTAAATAAATCGAAATATCTCGCTTATTATTGATTTTCATGAAAAATATTATACATAACAAGTTTCTTTAAAAATAATTTCCGATAAATTTTATTCTATACAAAAGTTTGATAGGACTGATATTTAATGAGATAAATGAGTTTTAAAATTACAATAACAACGCCATCTAAAGCGCTGTACTTACTTACTTACAAATGGCTTTTAAGGAACCCGAAGGTTCATTGCCGCCCTCACATAAGCCCGCCAGCGGTCCCTATCCTGTGCAAGATTAATCCAGTCCCTATCATCATACCCCACCTCCCTCAAATCCATTTTAATATTATCCTCCCATCTACGTCTCGGCCTCCCTAAAGGTCTTTTTCCCTCCGGTCTCCCAACTAACACTCTATATGCATTTCTGGATTCGCCCATACGTGCTACATGCCCTGCCCATCTCAAACGTCTCGATTTTATGTTCCTAATTATGTCAGGTGAAGAATACAATGCGTGCAGTTCTGTGTTGTGTAACTTTCTCCATTCTCCTGTAACTTCATCCCGCTTAGCCCCAAATATTTTCCTTAGCACCTTATTCTCAAACACCCTGAACCTATGTTCCTCTCTCAGAGTGAGAGTCCAAGTTTCACAACCATACAGAAGAACCGGTAATATAACTGTTTTATAAATTCTAACTTTCAGATTTTTGGACAGCAGACTGGATGTGAAATAAAAAGAAATGACTTCGTCTATAAGGGGCCTAAGACAGCAACAATCGAAAGCTATTAAACAAAGCCTAAGAGAATGTTTCTGTGTTTGTATGAAGTAATATCGGAAGCTAATTAATTGTTTAATTATTTCACCATTGGAAAGTGTAGTTTCTCTAGATGGACATAATTCTACAATGTTATTACAGTAACTTCTGAAACATATAACAAGTAATATAAAGTATACACATTAAAAGTAAATGATATGTCAATCTTCATTAAACTATGGTTGCATGTAATAACAATTAAGAAACATGTTAAAGGAATTGTCATTGCACCAAATGTTTGCTCTCTGGACCAAAATGACTGCATTTTAATTATTTAAATACAATTTAAATTAAGTAACATATTAAACGATTTATCCTTCTATCAAACACGAATGTTCCCTGGGTCAAACGTCCTATTTTAATTATGTAATTACTTTATATTTATTTCTAGCGGGTGCAGCGGTGCGCACGGGTACGGCTAGTTTTTACAATATATTTCGTTAGATATGAAAGGGGAACAAGTCCACATACAAAAATTATTTCTATAGAGCAGGATAAATTGAGAAATATACATTTTTTACATACATATCTTGTGTAGTCACGATTGGTTCACAGAAATATTTTCGATGCAATTTGTTTATATTTCGTTGTATGCAAAAGTTATTTGCATTTTTCTCAAAATTAACTGAAGACGACTTATTCCCTTTTCGTGTTTAGTGATTCAATTACAATAAGGATACATTGAAAGTACTTACACATTTTAAACACTTCCTATGCAAGTGTAAGCTATATTAAATGTAAACAAGGAATAATATAACACATTTACGCGATATAAGCTCGTTGGATTGCTTTTTAATTAAAAATTTATCATGTAAACATCGAATATCGGAGGTGAGTAAGTAAAAAGGTTGAATTCCAATAATTCTGTTCCTCTTTAATATGTAAGCTTAATTTTTAATACCTGTAATCTGGTATGTAAACACATCACACATTTCCACAGCAACTATCTCTTCTTTTATTTACTGACACGTCAATAAAATATGAACACCGATTCAATACAAAACGAAACAATATATGATGACAACTTTCTATTGCTGGTATTGTATACATATAAATCAAGCAGAGGTTTTAATAACTTGGATATAAAAAGATTCTCTCTTCTGTTTTATCATATGAATCTATTAGATATGCTTTAGTCTTGAGCCAAGACTTTATTATTTATTCCTTTTATAAGGCTAAATAGCCTGTTCCGAGTTCGATTCAAAGCGTATCCTCTCATCTGGCCAAAGGATGGGCGACGGCACTCGTCCTCCAGGAATATTTTGAATTACAGTGCAACTCTACAAATAGACACTCGACAAATAGACGCTCACTCTCGTATAGCTACTTCACGATACAAGGTAAGTTAACGCACCCTGTCCAGCGCAGTTGAACCAGTGCAGTAGTGTGCAGATACTCGTACACTTTGGCAGAATAGCAGGGAACAAAAAATGTGTACTTATGTTGAAGCAGAAGTTACAACTATTGGAACGGTTTAAAAAAGGTGAATCAATCAGAGTTCATCGCTCAAGAATTTGACATTTCGATCAGAACAGTGCATAGGATAAAACAAAATTCATCTAAGTACAGGCATTCTGTAGGCTAGTGATTATAAGAAGCGTTCTTATTATCAGTTGATTGTAGGATGAAAACACAGCTTATTTTGTGTAATTTCCTAAATTTAATCAATAAGAATGATTTATGTTCTCTCTTGAAGAGTATACACCATTTTGAAGTAATTTAATACACAAATACAACTATTACATGAAATGCTCAATACGTTTTCGTAGCTTTATTCTCTTCAACTCTAACAAAAAATAACAATAATCCAGGTTGCCAGGCGACGATAGAAAAGATGCGAAAGCAAATGAATGAGGTGTATAAACATTTGAATGCTCATTTAAGTAAGTATAAAATATAGGGGTGCCATTTGAAATTTCAAAGTGGGGTGGCTGAGGTGGGAGGTGAAATCTAAAATGCAATTAAGCCTGGTTTAAGACTTCCCCCTCAATATCTAAATGTAGGGCCTACGTGTTTTTTGTTTCAATTTCAATAACTAGTTATTTAGAGTGGGAAGTTTTGAAATGAAAGTCCTGTATGTAGATACATTTAGAGAGTTTTTCCTCCAGAAGTTTGTTTTATGTTTTAAATGTATCACGTATATTATACTAAATCACGAAGTTGTTTTGTTATATATTTTGCATATACAGGGACATCATTTTATTTTTACTAACATTTTTAATATTAACTTGCCTATACCTCTGGTTCAACGCCGTTTGCTATCCCCTTCCACGACTGGAGTTCGATGATACTGACGTAATATATAAACAAATCACTTTACTAGGTATAGGAGGGAAGAAAAGTAGTTCATCCATTTATGTAAACTAGGAAATATTGCGCTTTTGAGTTTCATCATTTTCATTAGGTTTTTGTTTAATCAAAATACAGTACAGTATTAACAATGAGTGTTTTTACTCACGAACTGAGCTGTCCATGTGGACGTATTCATTATGCAGTGTATATTATACTGTCTACAACACATTAGCGTACAACATAGAGAATGAAGTTAAATTGAAAAATAATCATAATATGGATATTAAACACATTTCGATACAGGCGTCAGTTCTAATGTGCATATTATCGCACTATAGACTATTGTACTTAATTCCAATTGCCAGTTCTTCGTACTAGTAACTCATGTTGAAATAATTCTGTACCTACTCTATAAAAGAGTACCTTTCGTACTGTAAATTCATTCTTCACTTCTGCCTGAAAAGATAAATTTACTCAGACATACTATCTACTGTCCGTCCAAGTGGTTATGACGTAGGGTCGTAGAAAGGAGGGAAATCACGTGACAGTTAATTACTTAACGAGGCCCTTTTATTTAAGTTATTTTAAACAGTTGTATAATATTACGTAGACGTCCAATTCCTAACAGAAATTAATGTTCTCAGAAAAGAGCCAAGACAGCCCAGCCACTAGCTGGCGAATAAAAACTGCTTGGGGAAACCGGGATACGACGTAGGCAAATCGACGACAGTACCTGTGCGAAAATGATTCAGTATTGAAAGATCTTTCGTAACTGGAAAACGCGAACATATTTTTGGAACGTACTGTGGCTACTATGACTGTATATGCGGTCTTGGATCTGTGTGGAAGACGGTTGAAGGGGTGGGAGTGAAGTACATTAAAAAACTCAGGTACAATAAAAATTGGAGTAAAAATAAAATGATGTCCCTGTACTACAATACATTATTTAAAATTATGTACGTTTATTATTTATGTTTCCGTCCGCACGCCATAAAAAACATTGTACAGCCCTTATGTTTACCAATGTCCGCAGTACTCCGTAGAAAGATAGAGTTCGTACCTCGTCACGCACACGGACCATTGCTGTGTCTATTTGTGGAGTTCCACTGCCTCCCAGAGGAAGCCATGCTAAGTATTACGAAACGAATTTTGAATGATGTCATGTGCGTCAAGAGTCACACAACAGTTGAAATACAGCGAGAGGTAACAGAGCAGTAGTGAGTGATCTCATAGTCAAAGTGCACGATTTCTATTTACGTATCTTTCAATTTTTTTACCCATTGTCTCCTCTATCCGTAACCAATATGGTACTTGCATTGCAAAGCACATTCCAATGACCTTCAATCGGATATAGTGAATTTTTATTCCTGAAGCTTTATTGGCTGATATAATATAGTTGTAATGATTTATGAAATGACTCTCGTATATTAGGAAATTAAATTAATTTGCATTAAACTTGTAGCAGATTCACTTTTTATAATGAATTAACAACTCTTAAATATCCATTCCCGAATGATCGATCTTTTACTGTCCATAATGTTACTTGACTTTCATGCTCTACTTAAACGTGATGCTTGCCGATTGAAGGGGACTTGTTCCGCGTGTTATATCTAAGTAGGTAAAGATTGGCTTCTTCCGATGTCGACGGACACATGTCGACACATAACATAGAGTGACAAAGTAATTCAGACAACTCGTTGGTTTGCTATAAGCATCTAAAGCTTGTCAAAGACTTTGAAGTTTCAGTTATAAGCTTATATTTGAGGCTAGAGGTGAGGTTTGGATTGGGGTTTGGAAGCACCCTTCATTGAAGTAGTATATTGTAGAATCCTTGCAATTTATTTTAGAGTACAAAGATAAATCTAGCAATGTAATTTTATATCGCAAAAGAAATGGATATGTGAAAGTGCGATTTGGCTATTATGAAAATACGTTGTACGTAATATAGGGATTTCTTTCTTTTCCCTAGTGCGAAGGAGAGGCCAGAAGGTTAGCACCGCAGCTTTGTATGAGCTAATTATACCTTCTACTAAATTAATTTTTTGGTCCTACAGAATATAATTATCTGTTATGGTAACAGGTTCCAACCCGGGTCCTTGGTTCTACGTACCAAATGCTCTAATCATTGAGGTACGCAGACGTTCAATCCACAGCACCAGATCGAATCCCTCTTCTCCATTGTTTTTCCCTTTGTTGCCTGACTCCAAGTTCGACATGTATGTTGACATTTTACATTAATTCAACTGCCGTTATACAAGGAGCACGCTCAATTGAGTGACTGGGTGGCCTGGATCCCACAGTAATATGCATTGTTGGGTGAAGAATCTACGTAAAGATTAATTTTTTGGTCCTACAGAATATATCTGTTATGATAACAATGGATTGAACTACGGCGTATCTCAATGGTTGGAGCGCTTGGTACGTAGAACTAAGGACCTGGATTCGATCCCCGGCTCCGAGAGAATTTTTCTCCTCTAATATCAATAATTATACATTATTACTCCATCACTTAGACATGTTTGTTGAAGTCCGAAAGGTCGTTCAGCTATGTGGTGTCACTTGTTGATTCAACAGTGTAGGCTTACAGTTGCAGTAAAATCCCACTAGATTGCCATTACACACCCACTGGAAAGTTCCATCCATATACCAGTCACAATGCCACATCACGCCTACACAGTTTTGGTTAATGTTATTGTAATGATGACAATGAATATTTAAACTATGTGTGTCGTAGGGATTGTGGAAGGAAACATCAGAACCGAGAAATATTCTCCGGAACTTTGGCTGTGTCCATCCATATAACAATCTTCAATGCACTACCTAATTATCTTAAAGATTTGAAGAACCATGAGAAAAGGTTTAGAAGAGAATTAACCAAATTTCTACATACTCATACCTTCTACACAACTGATGAATTGTTTATGCTTGTGAATTGAATTATTGTACAATTTTATATAGCTCAACTGAAATATGTTTTTATACTGACTTAATCTGTTGTTTAGCATAATTGATGAATTGTATGGGCTGTAAATTGAATAGTATACTATATAGGTTAACTGATGAATTTTTAAGCTTATAAATTGAATTAATCTACTCCATATGAATCGTACTGTTTTGAATAGCATAAAGAAAATAAGTTTGTAAATTGAACTAATTTGATTGTGTACATGTTTGTATAGTTTGTCTGATGAATTGTATATGCTTTTAAAATGAATACTAGTCTGTATAGCTCTACTGATGAATTGTATATGCTTTAAATTGAATGATAGTCTGTATAGCTCAATTGATGAATTGTATATTCTGTAAATTGTATAGTAGTCTGTATAGCTGAACTAATGAATTGTTTATGATTATAAATTGAATTAATCTACTTGATATTAATTGAAGACCTCCCTCAAAGAACGTTGTATATCAACGGCTTTTGCATATGATATGCAACGTTCTTTGAGGGAGGTCTTCAATTGTACAAATTTGTATAGCTTAATGACAGTATGCTTGTAAATTGAATTAATCTGCTTTCTTTATATTGTATATGTTTGTATAGTTTTGGCCGATGAATTTTATATGCTTTAAATTGAATAGTAATCTGTAAAGCTCTATTGATAAATTGTTTGTGTTTGTAATTTGAATTAGTTTGCATGATATGTATTATCAATTTCTGTATATCACAACTGATTGAATTGTTTATGCCTTAAATTTAATTAACTTACTCGTTTTGTATTATACATATAGGTCAACTGATGAATGATCGTTTGCGTTTGTAAATTTAATAATCTGATTGGCTATGTATTGTATATTTTTAGTAGAGCCATCGATGTAGCTCAGTCGGCAGACTCATTGGGCTGTAGATCCGGAGCTGCGTTCAGGCTTGGGTTGGATCCCCCTTTGATCTCAATGAATGGTTTCTTCCGAGGTTTTCCCCAGCCGTGGGACTGAAGCCGGATGATCTATGGCGAGTCCTCGGCATCACTTCATTTCCCCCTTTGATTTGATTACCTGGTTGGGTTTTTCCGAGGTTTTCCCCAACCAAAAGGCAAATGCCGGGTAATCTTTTGGCGAATCCTCGGACCTCACTTCACCATTGTAGAAAATTACTACATTGTAAAACTGTAAAAATGGTAAAATATTGTAAAAATTTGTAAAAATGAAATTGTAATATTGTAAAATTTTGACTTGTTCCACATCTTAAAGCTTCATTGCTCATGTAAGATCTAATTAATTAATATTCGTTGATTTTATGAAACCTCTATATAACAGTGCAGAGCATAATTTTTTAGGAGGAAGAAAAAATGAATTAAACGTCAATAGGCCTACACTGACCTTTGATGTTGTCATCGAAACACAGACGTTAGGTCCTTTTTATAATGTCCATTTTATTATGTCCATTACATAAAAGTCCATTACACTATGTGCATAAATATATGTCCAAAGAAGTATATGTCCACTTTATTTTAGTCCAATTGCACAAATTTTTTGTCCACAATTTTACGTCCACTACATGATTGTACAATACATTATGTCACCTACAATTCCCTACTCAATCTCTTCTGCCTGTTCATCTTCATACAGCTTCAGATGATAACTAATAGCTTTGAAGTAAGTTCTGATGTGTCTTTCTTCGTTGTAGTGGTTGTAATTACGAACAATCTCTTCTACTCGACTTCAATTCTGTAGGTACGATCTTTTAATATGTTGTCGCACATTCAAATGCCCGCCAAGCAGTTGGATTATTATAATTTCGTTATTCCTTTGGTCTTTCTTGATAAATTCTATGAATTTCCAGACCGACGCGTGATGCCATTCTATCGGACAGTAACATCAAGCCTCTTCATCTTCTATTTCAGATAGTTCTTGAGTAACAGTATCTTGAGGTGGTTCGTTTGGGTGACTTTCAGCCCGCGTTTCACTCAAGCGACTATTTCCTAAACGGAGGCTCGGCCGGGTTTGCGATATGCGTATGATTACCTTCATTAAAGATTTGTATGCCAATCCCCACATTTCTGTTTCTGCAACATCCTGCATTACACAATCTCTCTTTTCACATCTCCAGTATCTCTTTTGCCTATTACTGCTGTATGAATGATGATGATAACAAAACTTTTATACAATAGCAAAGATTTTTCTTTTTAGACTGGATCAATTTTGCTTCATCCATGGTTATGGCTCAATGTACTCTATAGAGGAAAGAAGGTAGCCATTTCCATAATTTCGATGAAGAATGAAACCGGAAGCTAAGAAAACAGCTAATGTAGTATTAAATGAAAGTGGGAATTAAAAAAGTGGACATAAATAAAAGTGGACATAAGTGAAAGTGGACTTAAATAAATGTGGACATTAAAAAGGTGGACATAAATAAAAGTGACATAAACGAAAGTGAACTTAAAAATAAAAGTGGATATTAAGAAAGTGGACATAAATGAAAGTGGACTTAAATAAAAGTGGACATACATGAAAGTGGACTTGAATAAAAGTGGACATTAACAAGGTGGACATAAATAAAAGTAACATAAATGAAAATGGGCGTAAATAAAAGTGGATATTTAAAAAGTGAACATAAATGAAAGTGGAATTAAATGAAAGTGGACTTAAATAAAAGTGGATATTAAAAAAGTGGACATAAATGAAAGTGAACTTAAATAAAAGTGGATATTAAAAAGGTGGACATAAATGAAAGTGGACTTAAATAAAAGTGTACATAAATGAAAGTGGACATAAATAAAAGTGGACATAAATAAAAGTGGAAATAAATAAAAGTGGACTTAAATGAAAGTGGACATAAATAAAAGTGTACATAAATGAAAGTGGACATAAATGAAAGTGGACATAAATGAAAGTGGACATAAATGAAAGTGGACATAAATGAAAGTGGACATAAATGAAAGTGGACATAAATAAAAGTGGACATAAATGAAAGTGGAAATAAATAAAAGTGGACTTAAATGAAAGTGGACATAAATAAAAGTGTACATAAATGAAAGTGGACATAAATGAAAGTGGACATAAATGAAAGTGGACATAAATAAAAGTGGACATAAATGAAAGTGGAAATAAATAAAAGTGGACTTAAATAAAAGTGGACATAAATAAAAGTGACATAAATGAAAGTGGACTTAAATAAAAGTGGACTAAATGAAAGTGGATTTAAATAAAAGTGGACATTAAAAAGGTGGACAAAGTGACATAAATGAAAGTGGACATAAATGAAAGTGGACTTAAATAAAAGTGGACATAAATGAAAGTGGACATAAATAAAAGTGGATATTAAAAAAGTGGACATAAGTGAAAGTGGACATACATGAAAGTGGACATAACAATCTTGGAACCAAAAATGGACGCACATAAAATGTGGACATAAATGAAAGTGAACAAAAGTATTAGAGGACTTATGTCATATGGACATGGTTCCAACAGACTTAACGCCTTGGAAGCGTTGAGATCATATTCACTAACATTTTCTACCAAATTATCCAATATTCTTCTGTAGGCGTATTGTTATTTAATTACTTTTTCCTTTCTCCTGAAAAAATTATGCTCTGTACTGCCACATAGGAGGTTCAATAAAATCAACGGCGAAATACAAATTCGCCATCACCCGTGTTCATAGGCATCGTAAGCCAGTGATGTGTCAAATGACATACCAAGGACGCGATTGTTTTAATTGCTGCCTAATATGAGCAATGAGAAATTACATGTCTTTTAATCATATCATTATATGATAGAACAAATTTTATATTGAAACAAATAAGCAAATATAAATCGGAAATAAAATCATTACTTAGTCCCTTACTGAATTCATCAATCAAATGTAAAGCATTAAGCTGCTATGCTTTGTCAAAAAAGTAGAAAGTAGAATTGTGAAACCAGTCTACAAGTAACAGAACCATTCGAGTTCAAACATGTTGCATTAAGAATGAACGTGGCTTACATTATCGACTTTTAACGACCTTTGGTTTGGAATCGGAAAGAATAAAAAGAAAAAAATTCGGTAAACCGATCACTCGCAATGTTTGGCATTTGTGGAAAGGGAATCATTCAAACACGTTCCCATAGATACTTCAAATGCAGTGACAGCTGACAGTCAGTATTTGATGTTCTGTCATAAACGAATTCCAGTTATTTTATTATTGTTATTACTGTGAATCAAAATCTGCAGTTGAATCGGTATCATTTAATTATAGATAATGAAATAGCTGAACTTCCTCTTATTATAAACAGAGGTCAACACACGTGATAAATTAAAAATCAGTAATCCTCTTCTTTTTATCAAATTCTGGCATGTTAAACAGCGATTATGTATCTTCTCGGGAATAACAAACAAATGAAAGTGATTCTGATCACTGTCGTCTTTGTTATGTAACGTTGGCAGAAAACAGGAGCATAATCTACTGTGTGCAGTTATATAAAAAGGAGAGTGATTTTAGAAAGAAATTAAGGGAAATATATTTTTTTATTTAAGAGGTTATGTACAGCTTACAGCAGTAAAATTTTTGGTAATATTCAACATTTTTATCCTCCATTGCTGTATCTTGTACAGCTGTCAAAAGAAAAAGTGGCCGCTCTCCTGAAACAAAGTTCCCTTCGGGTATCTTCGCCACAATTCGGAGACAGACGATGTTACATGTTGTTGGACCACGTTGCCTGATATCTACAGTTATAATTGAAGTATTCTGTGTGTTATTCGATAGCGTAATGGTAGCGTTCAGGCCTCTTATTCATGAGGTCCTGCGTTCGACTACAACCTCGTGCTTTTTATGTTCTTTTTTGTTCTGTTTTTGAGAGAGACAAACTATACATAATGGCTCCTTTCTCTTTTACGATTATTTTAGTACTTAACATCAGGTTCATTAATATATTATGCAATGACTTTATCATTATGATATTGTGGCTGCAAATGGAAAGACAAAAGATTTTATTCTCAATAAAAAATATCTCTCGTGGCATAAACAAAACAAATTTAAAACATTCAAACAATTAAACGTTCAAAAAACAAAACAAAAAGCCACAATTCAATATTTAGTCTATCATCCTCTTATCTCGATCATTTTGCAGTCGAGTGGGCATGGAATTGACTAGTCTTTGCAAATAGCGACTGTTCTTAGACACGATATTCCAGGCATTCTGAACATACATACATACATAAGTGTTCTGTCCATCGGTAGGTCTTTCATTGCAAACCCAGCAATATCCAATCTTTCCTATTTTCTGCCTTCCTCTTAGTCTCCGCATATGATCCACATATCCTAATGTCGTCTATTATTCTTTTCAACCAGAGACCCAACCAATTCCTTTTTCTCTTTCTAATCAGTTTCAGCATCATTCTTTCTTCACTCACTTTTTCAAACACAATTTTATTTCTTATTCTGTCTGACCACTTCACACGCACCGTTCTTCTCCACATCCACATTTCAAATGCTTCAATTCGTTTCTCTTCATTTCGTCGTAATGTCCATGTTCCTTCCCCATACAATGCCACACTCCACACAAAGCACTTCACTAGTCTCTTTCTTAGTTCTTTTTCCAGAGGTCCGCAGAAGATCCTTCTTCTTCTATTAAAAGCTTCCTTTGTTCATGTTTGCAGTTTTTCTTGGGAAGGATAGGCCTAAATGCGGTAACATCCTGTTGCTTTCCGTACACCACTATCTCTTTCGCATCTTATTAAATTCCAGGGGGCCCAAGCCTGGAGATGAGGAGAGTGGATTTGACTAATTGGACCCTCCGGACGTCACCGAAAGTCACCGCAAGGGTTAAATATTAATTCTATCAGGATGTTTGACCCGATCAGAGACCGGGAAATCTCAATTAGCCTTTGCCCCCCGCATCCTGGACTAGCTTCTACGAATCATTAGAAAATCTTAGAGTGTGATTGGGCCAATTTTTCCGAAAATGTTTCCACACTTTTGCCCTCGTAGCTCAGCGGACGAACGTCGGAATTTAGATGTCAACGTCTCAGGTTCAATTCCTTGTTACTACTTTTCATTTTATTGTGGTTCAAGAAAGTATAATGTAATAATACAAAAAGAAAAACTAATACCAGTATTATGCAACTATATTGTTCCAAACCTAATATTAAATTTATGTTATTTCTATCGCTAAAGAACGATTACAATATAAAAACTTGAATATTATTTATACATTATCACTAAAGAACGATAACAGAATATAAATGATAAATATCGGTTTCTTTAATTAATATAAGATATTATATAATACGTATTTAATTATCTAAATAAAATAACCTATTTTACAAAGAAAGATGGTCATTTGTGTTATAATAATTACTTACATAAAATACAGATTATTTATATTGCGAAAGAACAATAACAATATAAATAACTTGAATATTATTTTATAATGCTAATGAAGGAAAACAGAATATAAATGATAACTTGAATATTATTTATATCGCTATAGAACGATAACAGAATATCAAAAACGTGAATATTATTCATATCGGAATTTCACAGATTTATTACAGATGTATTTAATAAATTGTAGAAGAATAGTAATTAGTAACAGTGTCCTATTTATTCTTCTTGGAGCCAAATTTGTAACTTTTAAAAGTGTGGTTACTATGTTGAAGTGTATGTGTTGTAACGGATGCTTGATTTGTTATGCATGTGAGTCAGTTATGGGATGCTTGATGTCGTCGCAATGTCGTAATTATAGTTTGATTGTGTTTGTGTGACTATTGTGTATTAATTTATTATGTATGGTACGGAAAGCTGCAAATTTGTGTTATAGAAGTTTTACGTTTGTGTGTTGTTAATGTTTTTGTATGTTTCAAATTGATAACTGATATTTGTTTTGCAATCGCAATGCCTAATTTACGGATTGTTTATGTTTTGTTTACATCGCGTAATCTAATTTAATTTTCTTTTCCATTTCTCTTTATGCTTATCTTTTTTGTGTATAAAACTATAGCCCTAACATACACATGTAAAATAGGGCTAACCCCCATTGGAGATACTGCAATAATAATAATTATTATTCATATCGTTATAAAACGATAACAGAATACAAATTATGACTTGAATTTTATTCATATTTCTAAAGAACGATAACAAAATATAAATACCGTGATATCCATAAAAAAACGATAACTGGATATAAATGATAATTTGAATAGTATTTACATCGCTAAAGAACGATTAAAAAATAAAATGAAAACTTGAAGAAGGCCCGAACCCACAACCTTTGAATCATTAAACAAACACTCTACCGCTCGTCTACGAGGCGTCATAGTTCCGGAACTCCTTGTATAAGCACATGCATCGTGTAACATCGCCGCGACCCGAAGTGGACTTAGAAAATATTCGCTGTTCATGAGTGCGGCCACATTTTTCTTTTGACAACTGTACAGTAATAAAAATTATTATGTGTAAACACTGTCCTTCTGCTATGTGAAAAAAAAATTTACGATTTAAAAAAATATATTTAATTTTTTTTAATTCAAAACGGTGGCAGTTCACTGTCCTGTGATGAAGAGTTTCCCTCATAATTCATAAACTTGTTAATTTTTTCATGTTCTCTGTTATTTATTTTATTGCTGAAATTGATGTTTACAATATCATGCTCTTTCAACTACATTCGTTAATAAATACTGTTTTTTTATTATGTTTTAGAAGAAAATATTGATATTTGACCATTTTTTTAAATGAATTTATTTTTTATCAGACAATCTATCAGAGGTAGAGAAGTGATTTTGCATCATATAATAAACATGACATGTATAAATACACACAAATATTTCAACACTGAATGTTGGATAGTTTTTGAGTTATGAAGGAAACGCTTCATCATTGCACAGTGAACTGCCACCATTTTGAATTTTGAAAATTATTTATTGGGCAGAACACTATGAATATTGGTAGCGTTTCTGACTACATATTCAGAGAACGTAGGTTCGACCGTCAGCAAGAAAGTGAAGTGATAGAGGTGCTTATCGGGCAGGTCTTGAAACATTCCTATGCACTTTAAATGACAAATAGGCTTTTGATGCACCCGTGATTGAGTGAGATGCGTCCCGATTGTGCTGCCCTGCTATCAAACGGTCTATTCTTCCCAATCAAGACAAAAAATTTATGAAACGCCTATCGTAATATGTAAGAGGATAATTTAATTCAATTTGTCAACAGAATTAATTAATGTGAGGTACCTTACAATATTCTGAACTAATGGCCTACCGACAAAAGAATACAGAGGATATTCATTTATTTGTTGGCCGCAACCTGTTTGACGTATGTGAAGGATGATGATAGTGGTGGTGATGGTGATGATGATGATGATGATGATGATGATGATGATGATGATGATGATGATGATGATGATGATGATGATGAGAAGAAAATTAACTCCTTTCCCGATATGTCAGGAATATTTCAGTCAACATCGATTCGTAATCAAAGTAAATATGTCAGGATTACGTTTCAGTGAACTGCTGTTCGTAATCAAAGTAAATATGTCAGCAATATTTTAAACAAATTCGGTTCGTAATCAAAGTAAATATGTCAAACATATTTCAGTCAACTTCTGTTCGAAATCAAAGTAAATATGTCAGGAATATTTTAAACAAATTCGGTTCGTAATGAAAGTAAATATGTCAAAATTATTTCAGTCAACTTCGATTCGTAATCAAAGTAAATATGTCAGGATTACGTTTCAGTGAACTGCTGTTCGTAATCAAAGTAAATATGTCAGCAATATTTTAAACACATTCGGTTCGTAATCAAAGTAAATATGTCAAAAGTATTTCAGTCAACTTCGATTCGTAATAAAAGTAAATATGTCAGCAATATTTTAAACAAATTCGGCTCGTAATGAAAGTTAATATGTCAAAAATATTTCAGTCAACTTCGATTCGTAATGAAAGTAAATATGTCAGGAATACGTTTCAATGAACTGCTGTTCGTAATCAAAGTAAATATGTCAGCAATATTTTAAATAAATTCGGTTCGTAATCAAAGTAAATATGTCAAAAGTATTTCAGTCAACTTCGATTTGTAATCAGGCAATATTTTAAACAAATTCGGTTCGTAATCAAAGTAAATATGTCAAAAGTATTTCAGTCAACTTCGATTTGTAAGCAAAGTAAATATGTCAGGAATACTTTTCAGTCAACTTCGATTTGTAATCAAAGTAAATATGTCAGCAATATTTTAAACAAATTCGGTTCGTAATCAAAGTAAATATGTCAAAAGTATTTCAGTCAACTTCGATTTGTAATCAAAGTAAATATGTCAGGAATTCTTTTCAGTCAACTTCGATTTGTAATCAAAGTAAATATGTCAGCAATATTTTAAACAAATTCGGTTCGTAATCAAAGTAAATATGTCAAAAGTATTTCAGTCAACTTCGATTTGTAATCAGGCAATATTTTAAACAAATTCGGTTCGTAATCAAAGTAAATATGTCAAAAGTATTTCAGTCAACTTCGATTTGTAATCAAAGTAAATATGTCAGGAATACTTTTCAGTCAACTTCGATTTGTAATCAAAGTAAATATGTCAGCAATATTTTAAACAAATTCGGTTCGTAATCAAAGTAAATATGTCAAAAGTATTTCAGTCAACTTCGATTTGTAATCAGGCAATATTTTAAACAAATTCGGTTCGTAATCAAAGTAAATATGTCAAAAGTATTTCAGTCAACTTCGATTTGTAATCAAAGTAAATATGTCAGGAATACTTTTCAGTCAACTTCGATTTGTAATCAAAGTAAATATGTCAGCAATATTTTAAACAAATTCGGTGCGTAATCAAAGTAAATATGTCAAAAGTATTTCAGTCAACTTCGATTTGTAATCAGGCAATATTTTAAACAAATTCGGTTCGTAATCCAAGTAAATATGTCAAAAGTATTTCAGTCAACTTCGATTTGTAATCAAAGTAAATATGTCAGGAATACTTTTCAGTCAACTTCGATTTGTAATCAAAGTAAATATGTCAGCAATATTTTAAACAAATTCGGTTCGTAATCAAAGTAAATATGTCAAAAGTATTTCAGTCAACTTCGATTTGTAATCAAAGTAAATATGTCAGGAATACTTTTCAGTGAACTGCTGTTCGTAATCAAAGTAAATATGTCAGCAATATTTTAAACAAATTCGGTTCGTAATCAAAGTAAATATGTCAAAAGTATTTCAGTCAACTTCGATTTGTAATCAAAATAAATATGTCGCAAATACTTTTCAGTGAACTGCTGTTCGTAATCAAAGTAAATATGTCAGCAATATTTTAAACAAATTCGGTTCGTAATCAAAGTAAATATGTCAAAAGTATTTCAGTCAACTTCGATTTGTAATCAAAATAAATATGTCACGAATACTTTTCAGTGAACTGCTGTTCGTAATCAAAGTAACTATGTCAGCAATATTTTAAACAAATTCGGTTCATAATCAAAGTAAATATGTCAAAAGTGTTTCAGTTAACTTCGATTTGTAATCAAAATAAATATGTCACGAATACTTTTCAGTGAACTGCTGTTCGTAATCAAAGTAACTATGTCAGCAATATTTTAAACAAATTCGGTTCGTAATCAAAGTAAATATGTCAAAAGTATTTCAGTCAACTTCGATTTGTAATCAAAATAAATATGTCACGAATACTTTTCAGTGAACTGCTGTTCGTAATCAAAGTAAATATGTCAGCAATATTTTAAACAAATTCGGTTCGTAATCAAAGTAAATATGTCAAAAGTATTTCAGTCAACTTCGATTTGTAATCAAAATAAATATGTCACGAATACTTTTCAGTGAACTGCTGTTCGTAATCAAAGTAACTATGTCAGCAATATTTTAAACAAATTCGGTTCATAATCAAAGTAAATATGTCAAAAGTATTTCAGTTAACTTTGATTTGTAATCAAAATAAATATGTCACGAATACTTTTCAGTGAACTGCTGTTCGTAATCAAAGTAACTATGTCAGCAATATTTTAAACAAGTTCGGTTCATAATCAAAGTAAATACCGTATGTCAAAAATATTTCAGTCAACTTCTGTTCGTAATCAAAGTAAATATGTCAGGAATGTTTCAGTCAACTTCTGTTCGTAATAAAAGTAAATATGTGAGCAATATTTTAATCAAATTTGGTCCGTAATCAAATTTAATATGGCAGGAATATTTCAAAGTAAATATACTAGGAATATTTCGATCAGCTTCTGTTCGCAATCAAAGTAAATACTTACGGGGTTAGGTACAGCTTAGAGCAGTAAAATTTTGGAAACATTCAACATTTTTTTCCTCCATATTTCCAATCCGTGTACTTGCCTCGCGTCATTCACCCAAGCGGTTCCAAATGGTGGGAACGCGCCGAAGTTTATAGTTCCTTCAGCTCTTATGAAGGTGCCGTAAAATATAGAATATTTTACCAAAACATTATGAAATATTTTTTGTGTCAATTGCATTCTACACATTTTGAATCGTGAAAACTCTTGGTTCCATGGTTTAGAATAAGAGATGTCATATTTTGCCTTTCACTAATGACAGACCTGAGATGAAAATACTTTTTGGAACATTTTACCTGACCCTTAAGTATTTTTGTGCTCTAAAACATACAATGATACTTAAAATGCCACATCACATAGAATTTTTTTAACAAAATTAAAATTAATATTTGTATGACATTAATAGGGCCATAAGAAGTGGGGAGGCGGGTTTATGTGAGGGAGGCGATGAACCTCCGGATTCCTTAAAAGCCATAAGTAAGTATAGAAAGTGGGGATCTGGCAGTTTATAGCATTCATACAACAGTGCTCTTAGTGGGGATTATTTTTAACTTGTTAGTAGTCATTGCAAATCAAGTTCCCACCTTCATTCAGATCAAGTCTGGAAGGCTGACTCATACTGTAACCTCTAACTTCATATTTTAATGTGAAACATGGCTAGTCGTGGTTTGAGCCGTGTATGCCGGCTCAGTCAGCGAGGTCGGCTCACATCCGTCAACGCCATATTTTTTTGAACGGGCATTCATTTCATATCCGTTACGTCGTAGCAGCTCAGGTACATAGGTAAGCGAGAAGAAGCGAGTTGATCACTTCGAATATTCCGGATTAGGAACATAAGTATGAGGTATTGTAGTTTGAGATTCCTCTAGTAGTAATGTATAGACATTTGTACTATAATTTGATAGGAACATTCCTCCTCTCGTTTACCTATTTTATATGTAAAGTATAGTAATATTGTACAGGGTTATATGCGTTTTTTTATCACAAATCAGTAGTAGTACATTTTGTATTGTATGTGGCACAGTTGAATGTACCTTCAGGAAAGTTCTGTGCAGATCTGCAGTTATCACGTTTTGTTATTTATATTCATTTTCATCAATTATAGTTTGTCTAATGATTACTATTACATTAGTATATATTATATTTATACTTGTATTTTATATTTAATTATATTTTATTATATAACATCCAGCCTTAGTTTATTTCTGCTCGCTTCCATTACACCAAAGTTGGTCAAATCCCTATCCACCTTCAACATCTGACTCGGTAGGCGTACCAAATATGCAGTATACGTTTCAGGCTGTGTGAACTGCCCAGGTAATTTTTTTTTTATATTTATGGTGAGTTTATGATAAAGAAACATCATAGGAATGTTAAATTGAATAAGGTCACAGTCACTTAGCTAAAACGTCGAACCAAAAATTTTGGAAATGATATGTGATAAATATAAATTGAATTCCGTTTTGGATTCAGCATCTAATTTAGTAAATTTAGTATAAACCTTAATTTTACAGGCCTGTTTAATTTGTAGAAGAATGATAGATGAACTCAAGTGAACAGAGGAAACTAAAACTGACATTACTGTATTTTATTTTATTTTTTTTAATACCCATTTTTGTTCCGATAAGTTTTGTTAATTTAACAATATATTCTTTAAGTCCGTCATAAATTTATCTTATAAAAAAATGATATTTTTATTTCATTCTACTTGATGAACGTTTTCGGTTTTTATAAACCATCTTCAGATCACTGTTACCTCTATTGAACTGTTATACTGATGTGCAATGGGTTACATTAACCATATTACATTAAAATATAAAATATAAAATGTGAGATAAAACCTTGATGAATGTACATATTTTGAAATGATAACATATTAAATTGAATTAGTCTAAGATGAAAGTTTTGCAGCGTATACAGTCCTTTCAGATATGAAACAGTTATTTTCTTATGACCTTTTACATAATAACTATCATGAGACTGCATTTACAAACAGTTATTGCATAATTATGAATCGTTGAAATTCGTTGGAATAGATATGCAGCATCATGCTTGGATTTACGCAGCGCCCAGGAGCGGTCTTGTGGTCTGGAACTACGCAAAAATTGTATTATAATAACGCTATAAAAACAATATTACTAAACAATTTTGATTACGTTATCTAGTTATGTCAATAGAGGTAACAGTGATCTGAAGATGGTTTACAAAACCGAAAACGTTCAACAAGTAGAATGAAATAAAAATATCACATTATTATATAAGATAAGTTTATGACGGACTTAAAGAAAATATTGTTAAATTTAATGTTATTACTGTCATTACCTAACACAGAATTACAATTATTAGCCAGAATTAATTGTAATTATTATGGTAAAAATGTGAAACAGCCATTGATATTAAAAAATAAAATATGAATAACTTATATGAAATAATATAATTATATAAGTAGTTTCTACATCACTAATATTTATGGTATTATTGGGTGAATAAAACAATATTGATAAGAACTTTGTACTTAACTTCGAATTAAATTTTATGAGATAATGACAAAAGAACATCGTCCAAGATGTAGCTCGCTTCAGCCAATCTTGGAACTTAAAATACTCTCTCTTATGCAAGCGGATGAATGAAAATAGACGTGAAATATTTATGGGTAGTTTAGAGGGGTGGGGGTCTAAGTTTTATAAAACTTTAATTTGCAGGGCGACTATCTACACGTGCGCATGGTCTTCGCGGTAGTCCATAGAGCCAGTGCATTTATCGAGGTTCTCAACAGGGGACTTAATTTCCAGAGAGAGGCTCATCTTAGGCAGTGCAAGGGGGTACCCCCCACACTCTCTTGGTTTCAATTCCGAGCAGACGGTGGCAAGTCTTACAATTTTAATGCTAACTGCCATTTATACGCCCCTCGACAAAATATGCGGACCAGAGAAGGAAAAAAAAAAAGTAGAGAAGAAGAAAAGAAATTCCTCCATTCTTTCATTTTATTCTTTTTTTTTTAGTTTCCCTTTCAGCACATAAGTTTAGGAGAGGAGAGAAAGAGAATGTGGACAAAGGAAAATAAAAAAGAAGTAAGCAATACGCATCTTTTTTTTTTAAACGTAGAAGAAAAGCGAAGAAGTGGGTGAAATGCAGACTTAATGGAAAACCGATAACTTGAAACGACTTCTGTTTGTTCGAATTACATAAGCAATACTTTTGTTCCGGGCAAAACCGTCTAAACAAAAGTCGAAGGGGGAGATGACCGCAAAGTCTATGATTCAAAAGAAGACGGAGTTAAGTTGCTGATACAGTCATAAAGCAAGGGACCCAGTTCGAAACTCTCAGGTTGATTTACTGCCGTATAAATTTTATTTGAGTGTTTTTAACTTAAAAGTAGGCCTATATGCAAAGTTAATTAAATAATACGAATATATGGTAAAAATGGATAAAAATTGGAATGAAACAGCTGGAGAAACCAAAACACTCTGTGTCACATAAACTTTCTCCATAAAAAGTCTCACAGGATTTTTGAGCAAAGAAACTTTGTTCTAACTAAATGGATTATGGCTATTCAGAACGGCAAGACAACGATAATGGACGAAAATTTATTTTTTCCATATCTGTAATATTCACAAAAAGCTTGCATGATCCGCTAAAAATCAAATCGCTATTCCTTTAGGAATATGTTATTAGCAGACTGAGTTGTGCTTCTCGTATTCTGAAATTTTATGAAATTAAAGATATAGCTTTTAAACTAGACCTAATATCATAGTCTAGTATATACAGTCACGAAGCTCAATACGTAGGGAATATGAACCTATAGTTAGTTGCTAACCACTAGGAACGCTACTATCGCCTCATCACAGACAATGCGAAATAGTACCGGCACAGTCTATTGTTTCTAGTACTCTCATCACCTGAAACTTTGTGACTGTATATACTAGATTGTGCTAATACTTTATACAAATTTATTTTTTAATTGACTAAACTTGAATGTCATTTACAGCAACATTAAAAATACCGGTAGCTATGTTTACCTCCTCTTTTTTTTAATAATACTCGTATTTTTTTATTTATTTCTTTTCTTTCTTGATTAGCGATCTTGTTCTTTTTATTACTCTTAGTTGGTTAGTCAACGATGCTGTATCAACTACTAGGAGCAATCATGTTTCAGAGGGGTCCACTTGTTGCCCATGTAAAAATTAGAATGTGTTAGTAATCAAACTTGGGGTTAAGATACAAATTAGATTTAAGTAATTGATTAACTAGCGGACTTATTCGTGTTAATTACTTATATTCAAGTGTTGAAAGTAGTGTACGCAAGATTCAACATGGATTATCAAAATTAGATTTACTTTAAATGTTATTTTAAGTGATCGTGCTTGATTTAATTTAGGATGCTCATTATTGTTATTATTATTATTAATTTATTATTAATTGTATTTTTATTAGTTGTGTTTATTATTGTCATTATTGAGTGTAATTAATTACCACTGCCACCGGGTATGTACTCACTTGCAGTGTGAATAAATACATACATCATTCTCGCCTTAAATCATATCATCAAACCTAATTAATTCCGTCTTGCGTGTGCCTAAATTTTAGAGACGAAATTTTTCGCACTGACAGACTAGTAGAAACTAGTAGGGTTTTATACTGTACGACTGCAATTTTAGAAGAGTGAGCAATTAAACACAGGTATATATTTTTATTAAATGATCGCTATATTCTAAACATGATGAACAAAATATGCGAAAAATAAGGTAGTATTTGTATGATAATGCATTTCAATAATAATTCAAATACAGACTATTGAATGTCGTGTATTGCTCATTTCCAGAATATTCTATTTGGAACACTGTTTTCAAATTTAAGAGAGATGCTTATTAACGCAAACCCTATGATCATAAAAAGACGGTTTTCTGGAAACAGTTCAAACAATTTAAGCATAAAACAGCACAGCTGCATCCAAATATACAGGTTATAGTAGCAATATATTTTTTTAAGTACTTGAAAATAAGTAAAAAATATGAGCACTAGAACTTACATTCTCTCTTACTAATAACAGCAAATTCTGTATTTAATATTGATAACCAGTTTATCTACAAATTATTTATAATCATTTGTCGATTATTATTATTATTATTATTATTATTATTATTATTATTATTATTATTATTATTGGCTAGCCATGGTTTAGCTAACAGCTAATGTAACTTGAATGCTGCTTTGAAACCACGATCGTAGATTTAAATGCCACCTAAGACATGACTGTATCGAAAACCTATAGAAAATAGTTTACTTGGATATTATCCTAAAAATATGACCATTACAACATTTATTTTGGAATAAGTATATATTTGTAATTTTGTAATATGAAATGAAGATATTTTCCTTCAATTTCACTAGAAAGTATAAACATAATCTATTTTAAATAATTAGTTTACCTAGAGAAAAGGAAGATTGTTTACTTGTAAGGCAAAAAAGTAAAGTCAAACCCATGACAGGCCAAATCGGACCAAAGGGTGGCGAGAGGTTAAGGCTCTCAACTTTACAGACAATAGATATTTAATGGCAGTAGGGATGTCGTTTGTATGTGCTCGCCGTCTTTACTCCCAAGAAAATGCCCCTGGTACTCATTTCTGTTAACCCCAGTGATATAGTGTGCCTTGAATAATTAAGTCAATGAAGATAATGTATGACCCAATCGAGTATCGAACCCGCAACCTTCCGGCTTGCAGCGTTACGTCTTCACCGCGATGTTACCGCGCTCACCACTTATTATAAACCATTCTAAAAGTTTCATCATAACGTCTGTATTATTGTGTTCTTAGTGGTCTTGAGTTTACCCTGCTGGTTACTGGATTCGACAGGTTCGCCTGTTCAAAGCCGGTGGAAGATGATGAAATCCTTAGTATGACTTCCTCCTGGAGGAAAAGAAAGTCACGAGTCCCGTTTCGTACATTTATGTCACGTAAAAGAACCCTCTCTCAGATAGAAGGCCCGAGGAAAATCGGTTTCGTGCATCTCTCCAGCACGTTGAATTTCTACGCTTAAATAACATTTCTAATTGAAAGCGTCTTAAATAAAATGCTGCTGCTACTGCTACTACTACTACTACTACCGTTGTTGTTACTGCTACTATTGGTGCTGTTACTGCTACTACTAGTGCCACTACTGCTACTGCTTCTGCCACTACTCTGCTACAGCTGCTGCGGTTGCTACTACCACTACTGCTACTATTACTGCTACTGTTACTGTGACTGCTGCTACTACTACTACTGCTGTTTTTGCTACTGCTACTACCACTGCTGCTACTGCTATTATTACTGCTACTACTATCGTTGCTGCTACTACTACTACTACCACTACTACTACTGCTGCGCGACTGCTACTGCTACTACCCTACTGCCACTGTTACTATTACCACTACTGCTGCTGCTACTGCTACTGCTGCTACTATTACTGCTACTGTTGCTGTGGCTGCTACTTCTACTACTATTACTACTGCTACTGCTACTGTTACTACTGCTACTATTACTGCTACTGCGACTGCTGCTACTGCTACTGTTGCTATGACTGCTACTATTACTGCTACTACTACTGCTGCTACAATTGCTACTGCTACTATTACCGCTGCTGCTACTACTACTGTTGCGTTTGCTACTTGCTACTACTACTACTACTACTACTACTACTACTACTACTACTACTACTACCACCACCAAATAAGTATTTGTTTGCATTTTACCGAGACGAAATGGAAAAGTTCTTAAATATGTAATAAATTTCTAAAAACTTTAAGACTAAAAATTTGAGAGCTAAAAATTGTTAGGGTTAAAAAAATTATTAAGCCTTACTATGCTGCACGGTCGTTTCAGGGTCGTCTCCTTTATCTTCAAATAGACTCTGAAATAATGTAGGCCACGGCATAATAAGGTATATTACCTTTTTTTAACTTTCTAAACAAATTTTAACGTTGTGAGGTTTCTTTTTTAAGTATTAAAGTTTGTAGACTTTTATTATATTTAAATATTAAGTGTTATAAAGTGAATCAATGACAAATGGAAATGTTTTCTTTGTAAAAATATATCAAAATTGTGAGCATCACGACAGATACTATATTTCAAACAAACTTATACATAGTGATTAAAAATTTCTTAGCATTAATTTAAAATAGTTTTATGTGACGTATTTAAAAATATGAGCTTCAAAAATTTGTAGTTAGATTACATTATGAATCTACATTGAGGCCAAAGTAAAGCATTAAACAAACAGATATTGTCTACGGCGCAATGAAACTGTAATCTATGACGGCTGTCTATCTAGGCTTGAGAGAACTGTCCGATTATTTGATATCTGTTGGATCGATATTGCGCTACCTCGTCTTCTTATTGTGTACGGAGAAAAAAGAAAAACCTGTAAATTTTTAATGCGATTTTATTGGCTGGAGTTCGCCCACTTTAAGTGCATCCCCAATTCAACTTAAATGGGGTTGAAGGGAGAGGAAGCGATTGCAACGGGCTCACTACGTAAAAACTTGCGTCTCTTAAACGACGCTGTATGGAACTTTGTTTCAATTTGTTTGTAATTTGAAAGATAATGAACATTTACTTTAATTCATTCATTTATAGTGTTCATTCATAGCAGGTACTTCACTGCAAATCCAGCATTCTTCAATCTTTCCTATTTTCTGCCTTCCCCTTCTTCTCCGCATAGATCCACGTATCATAATACTGTTTATCATACATTTACTTCATGTGAAGTACTATATCTCGTTTAAAAGGAAAGAAAGCTCGAAAAAGAATCTCTCATCTTCCACGTAAAAGTTGTGCATATAATTTGAGAATGACTAAATAAAAATTTGACCATTAATATTTGAGGAGAAAAATTCGCTCCGGCGCCGGGGATCGAACCCAGGTCCTTGGTTCTACGTAGCAAGCGCTCTGATCACTAAGCTACGCCGAATTCAATCCACAACACGGGATCGAATCTTCCTGCTTCAATGTTTCCCTTTATGGCCTGACTGCAAATTAGGCATATATTCTCATAGCTGCAGTGCATATGTCTGTACAGATTACTGTGCACGTAACTGCGGAATCCCGGCCAAACAAGTCACTCAGCTGAGTGCGCTCCTAATATAATGGCAGTTGACATTGAACATATACATCAACATATATGCCTAATTTGGAGTCAGGCCATAAAGGGAAACATTGAAGGAGGAAGATTCGATCCGGTGTTGTGGATTGAATTCGGCGTAGCTTAGTGGTCAGAGCGCTTGGTACGTAGAACCAAGGACCCGGGTTCGATCCCCGGCGCCGGAGCGAATTTTTCTCCTCAAATATTAATTGTCAATATAACAGATATTATTCTGTAGGACAAATTAATAGATCTATAATAAATAAAAATTTCCTTAATCATTGCAGGCAGACTTACAGATTTCAACTGTACGAAGTGGGAAACTGGATGGATGGATGGATGGATGGATGGATGGATGGATGGATGGATGGGTGGATGGCTTGAAGACGGTGTAACAGAGACGCACATACTTAGACCACTCAAATGAGGTCATTGTGCTACCTGAAGAATTGAATTTTGATATGGTCGGTAAACTTTCCTGGAGTCCTCTCACGCAAATATAGGCTTCTTTGATGTACAAGTCTTCTAGCTTTATTTCCCTTCCGAAAAATAAAATTTTGGATTTTATCACACTTGACAACAGGTTATATTACCCTCAACCGGATTTGGGTCTCGGATCCAATGGACATGAGGAGAACTGAATACAGAACAGAAAATAAAATTGCAAAATTGAGGCTGGAGAGTTGATATTCTATACTCTCTTAGTGGTATCTCAAAATTAGGTGAAAAACAGAAATAAAGGAAAAGTGAATAAAAATACAGTTCGTATGAACACACATTAGGAAATAATTAAGTTCGAGTTAGCTAATATAAGTTTCTTTTGTCAATTCAGCTCTTTCCAAAAATAGGCCAATGATAGGTTTAAGCGTCAGAATTTGGCCATACGTACCTTAGAGGTACTGTATGAAAAAGAGCATATACACTACATGCTCCAGAATGGATTAAATGCAAAGCCATCAAAGTCGTTTCAAGCATTAGGAAGGGAGCTTTATACAATTGTTAGAATTTCATAAAATATAGAAATTACCTTAACTTCAGCTTGGGACGTACAGGCATTTAGAACTAAAAAAATTATGTATCTTTGGGACAAAAATTTGGACGAAAATTACTAGTACCATTTACTTGGGACAATTCGTGTACATTCGTTCTGTATTATCAAATATGTCCACGTAATCATTTGTACTGTATTACAGCATAAAATAACCTCTGCAACAATAGATAATACGTATAGAAATGCTTATGAAAGACATAGGAATAAGTCAAATTACAAATTAGAAAATCGAAAATTATGCTGTTGTATTTTCACCTGTTAAAAACACTGGCGTTAGCACTCGCACGGATCACAATTATTATAAACCAATCTGAAAACATATACATTACTACCCAAAAACAGTCACAATTACTTCCAAACACGCCAGACATCAGGGCTAAACTGTAACAGGTACTGAAGGTATTGAAAATGTAATGCTATTAAGCATTGAAAGCGGAGATCTAATGACGTAATAAACAACACTGGATTACAAAATATGTAAGCCGCGCGATTACTGGAGGGTTAATAATGTGAGAAATATAAATACAGAAATAGGTGGTTACTTTAACATAGTAGTCTAATTTCCAAATTACGTAATTCAATTCTCTGCAATGAAACAATATTCATTACATTACCTTTATTCATCAGTTTGTAAGAGTGTTTTAGACTAGAAATTTTTAGTTTAATGTAATTCTGTTTATAAGTATGATTATACGGAAAAATAAGCGTGTAATTGTTTATCTTATTTGAACTGATGTATCAGTGAAGCGAGATGAGTCAGTGAAGTTACGGTTTACAATGGTAGTGAATAGTTTTGATCAGTGATAATTTATGTCAATAAAATGTGTTTTATAGTGTCAGTGAAATGTGTTACATAGTCTCAGTGAAATGTTTTCTAAAATGTCAGTGAAATGTGTCATAGTGCCAGTGCAGTGAGTGAGATAAGAGTGAAGTGAAAGAGTATCAGTACAAAATTAGGTTCACTTATTAATTAGGTTTTTTGTAATTGTATCGTGTATTGTAATTTTATATTGTTTATTAATTGTTTTAATGTGTATTAATTGTTTTATTTTGCATTAATTGTAATTATTGTGTGTAATTAAGTTTCCACTGCCACCAAGTGTTTTCCCACTTGCAGAGTAAATAAATAAATAAATTAATAAATAAATAAATATATATATATATATATATACATCTTGATTACACAACTTTTAACACTGTATCACTTCGGAATATGTATGATAAGTACTTTTTGTGTTAAATATTAACGTACCGGTGCCTTGTTAACATGTTTCGATGACCGAAAATAGGTCAAAACATGTTAACAATGTACGTTAATATTTAACACAAGAAAGTACTTATCAAATATATATATATATATATATATATATATATATATATATATATACACACACACACATATATAATTTTGAAACTCGTTGGCGTCATATTGATGTGTGAATCATTTCGACTGTCAACTGCATTGGAGAAGGCTCTCATTTTGTTAAATTTACATGCGAAGAATATGAAGACGGAAATGAAAAGAAATATACTTTTATTTCAAATCACAACCATATATACAATCCCAACCATGTTCAGAATAACAATCACGGACAAAGTAAACGTTTCAATTAATCATCTTTCACTCTTTAGTGCGTTATTTAACGACTTTGTATCACATACAAGGTTATTTAACGTCGATGGACTTGGTAATAGCCAGATGGTATTTGGCTAGATAAGGCCAATAATTCGCTATGACATTACCTGACGTTCGCCTTACAGTTGGGAAAAACCTCTGAAAAAAACCAACCACATAATGAACCTAAGCGGGAATCGAATCCACGCCCAAGCTCAACTGTGAACAACAGATAAACGCATTAACGTCTCGTTCAATTTTAAACCCATGGAAGTACGTCCAATGGCAAGCAGAAACTCACCCATGCTTCATACATTTCAGAGCCGTTCATATTTTAAATTATGAGTTAGGAACAAGTTGAGTTAGACGTTGATTTATTTAGATTTTTTATCCCATTCCATCTCTCAAGAACTGAAAGAAAAAGACGGAAATAGAGAGAGATTGAGTTGGAGAGAATTTCCGGGTTGCAAACTCATTATTGCGTGTTTCTTGCAAGATGTTACAAAAGCAAATTCGTTATAATTTCAAAGACCCTTGTATTCATTTCAGACTGTGCAGAACACAACAAGTAGACGGGAAGAAAGGCGTAATTCCGATCCGATAACTCGCAAACGATAAAATCATTCCTATATCGCTGTTTCTTTCTTCAGTAAAATGGCAATAAAGCCAAGAGACGTTGGTCAATTTCACCACAGAAATAAAATAACAATCCTTACACTCTGGCGTTTCTCTTCGAATAAATTGTATCATGGTATGTACGAGGAACATTCTACAAGCTGTGTTTTGAATTTCTAACAAATTGTGATCCAATGGGTAACGGTGCATGCAGAGCCCGACCTCACATTTGGAAAAGGTATACCTGCAGACATTAAGGTGAATTTTACTTTATAATCTTAATTACACTAGCCAAAATGAAATTTACCTCCGTGAAGATAATACATGTTTTTAGTCCATTTTTACGCGTACATTCTGAAAACAATACTTAAAACGTCACATCACGTCACAATTTTTAGATATTTCAGATATTCTACGTCGAAAACTACTTCGCGTGTCACTTGGTAACACGCGTCATATGTTGGTTACCCCTGTCCTACGCGATTACTTACATACTTACAAAATGTAAAGATGAAAATGTATTATTTGTTATGCCATCAGTTATCAGATACCGGTAATAAATCTGCCTTTTCTTCTAGAAGTAGACACTGCAAAGAGATAAATTCAGATAGAGGCGGGTCTGGGGTTGTAACGTAATATTATTTCCTGCATAAAGCGTGATGTAACTTATATTATTCTCATTTCTGCTTACTAAAAACAGAACCGGAAATTTGTCCGTAAATAAAAATATTTGAAGAAATAGCTTACCTTATTCCTTTCAGGACAATGCTTGAATATACTGCCTGAGTGGTGATGTCGCCTACCAGTTTAAAATACGCGTACTCCACCTATGAAATGAATTTTCAGTCTCATTGTGGATGTGTTGACAGCAGTGTAGTATATTGCGAAGTTTATTTTTCACTTAATGTAATTTTTAGAATTAATTTAGTGTTTTAGTTGTGCAATGCAAAGGGCTAATTCACATCGGAAGGGCAGAAACAATCCGGATAATTTTTGTTACGTTTGTTGACGGTTTACTTCCAAAAATCAGAGGGAAAAAAATTATAACATTACTAAACGTGCATATTCTTTATACTTCGGGTGTAAAATTGGTGACCAGGAAAAACAACGGTCACCTCATCAACGTTGTATCACTTGTGCGACAAATCTTAGATTGTGGTTACATGGCAAACTCAAAACGTTCCCATTTGCTGTAGCTATGGTGTGGCGAGAACCAACACATCATATTAATGATTGTTACTTCTGCATGACAAATATATCTGGCATATATAGGAAAAGTAAACACGTTATTCAGTATTCAGATATACCTTCTGCCATGCGATCTGTTCCACATAGCGAGGAATTGCCTGTACCTGTATCCCTAAGACATGGAGTAGTGATAGTAATGATGAAGGAAATAGCGGTCCCCGGTCTGAGTTGTCCCCGGAACCAGAGGCCTCTACTTCAAAGGATCCTGATAACTAGATAATTCTGAAAGTGAAAGACTTTAATTATTTGGCACGTGACTTAAATTTGTTGAAAGAAAAATCTCAATTTTTAGATTCTAGGCTGCAACAATGGAAATTACTTTCACCTAGTATAAAAATTGCAGAGTTTCAAAACAGACTTCAGTCATTTGAAAAATATTTTGCTATGGAGGAGAATATAATATGTTTCAGTGTAGACATGAATGGTTTAATGCAGGCGTCTCAAGGCCAACGCATGAAAGTTGTTACAGAGAGCAAATGTAGATAGCGTAGTCAGCTGAAGAGATAACCGGAATACCCGAAGACAGCCGATCGCTGATTTATGTTACAAGCGTGAGTGAGCTAAGTTTTAACTGTCGTGAGAGAAATGCCACAAAGCTGCACTCAGTAAAAATAAGACATCTAAAGCATGAAGAACCATACATGTTACCTAATTATTTAAGCACAAGGAACTGGCCACCTTATCCCATTATCTCCTGGCCTAGTTGTCTTTAAGTGGTGCCTTGTTGGTATCACTTGTGAGGTTCAGACCTGTCTTCGGACAGTTGACTAAACAACAAAATACTTCATTTGTGGTAAATGGTTTTTGGTATCTCTCTTTTTTTTAAGTTTACACTATATTTAATGAAATAAAATTCAATTAAATAATAATAAAATTACAATTAAACTTGTTGGTTGTTAAAGTACGTATTTTTATGATATGTCAATATTAATATTGCATAATTACAATAATAGTTAAATAATATAGTTCGTGATGTTTTCAATAATTAAAAATAACCAAAACTTCTTAGAAATTCACAAACAATCTTAAATCTGGTCTCAAATTCTTTTCTCAAGTCCTTCAGTACTTCATTATATTTGTTACACTGGTCTTGACTCAAATTAGGTAACATTTTTAGATTAATGAAGTGGTAAAAGTTACCCACTGAAACTTGCGACTCCCACAATTTCACTTTCCCTATGAGAGCTTTTATTTCTTCATACATTTGCGGTAATAAGGACATCCTTTCCTCGGAGATGGACACAACATCATAACCAGGGAACGGATTTATATGGACTAAAAATATATGAAATATGTAAATATATATGTAGTTATTTTTACCAAAATATGGAATTAAATATGGATTTTTACCAAAATATGGAATTAAATATGGACTTAAAATTATAAAAAAATGACTATGTACGTTAAATATTGGTACATTTTAATCAAACTAAACAAAAAATATAATGGACGTACCTTATCTTCCAATGTAGTTTCAACAAAACACAATTTTTATTGTCTGTTACCATAACAATAGGTTACAAACATTTCTTTCAAGTGCTGAAAAGTGAATCTTCTTCTATTGTCTCTGAGGATAGATTTATACTGACTAAAAGAGCGTTCGACGTCACAAGAAGTAACTGGTACATAATTCAATTTCACAATGTCTGCTGGGGATAAGTCCAAGTTAATCTTCACTGTTGATTCACCACTCATCACAGCAACAACCTTTTGTAGTTCTTCATATCCAGGGTTTTTTGAAAGTACAGTGTCCACCTTAGCTCTTACTGCATCTGCAACTTTACCTCTACCACGATTCAGTTGTTCCACAGTACTATTTATAATTTCAAAACTTTCAGATAGTGAAAGGTGCCTATTTTGGAGACTTTTGAGCGTTTTTATGATGCATGAAAATGTATGCTGAATGTGAGCTAAGTCATTCTTCACACTTATGTCACAGGTAACTGTTTTCGCAGTATCAATTGAGACTGCATCTTCAGAGTCCAATGCAAGGAGAACATTGTTAATAGAGTCTATATGTTCGGCATAATATTCAACTGCTTCTAGCCATGTACCCCATCTAGTTAAAATTGGCTTTGGTGGCAATGGAATTTCAGGGTACATTTCTTTCAACACGTTAACTCTACTGGGAGCTTTGAGAAATACTTTTTTCACTGATGAAATCAACAAATCTACTTTAGGGAAATTGTCTCTGACCACTTCTGCCACACGATGAAATGCATGCGCCACACAAGTAAAATGAGTCAATTTAGGATATACAACAGATAATGCTTGTCCAGCTTTGACCATATAAGGGGCAGCATCGCTAATAAAGAATAACACATTATCGTACATAATACCCTTTGGCCACAGGATACCCATAGCTTCGTTGAACAGTTTAACTATAGTTTTGTTATTGCACTTTTCTAGAACATCACAATGTAAAAGAATTCGTTCAGAATATTGTTCACTTAACAAACCGATAACTACATTACCAACAAGTCTCGTCGGGAGTCTCATCAATGGAAACCCAAATTGAACTATCTTTAATTTCATCTCTTATCTTCTGTATTGTCTCATCGTAGATGGATGGAGCATACGTCTTCCTAAGTGTTGACTCATCCGGGATTGTATGTTGAGTATATTTTTCAAGGAATTCCCTGAAGACCTTATTCTTTAGTTTGTAGAGAGGAATATCAGCAGAGATGAGAGAACGGCACAGGTCGATGTTAAACTCAGATCTTACATTCGATGTTGTTGGTTGTGTTAAAAACAATTGTCTCTGCTTGGAATTTAGTTGTTTGTTGGCCTGATGTTTACTAGTTGTAATGTGTTGTTGCACCAGGAACTTTTGTGTAGATGATACTGCACACTGACACAAATTACAAAATAATATTTTATTGTCAGTTGATAAACCATCTTCTTTAAATTCTGAAATGTAACTTGTTAGTTTTGATTTTAAATTGACTGAATGACGTACTTTTGGCATATTTACCGTCTTTATAGTATGATTTACAAAACTGAACCTATGTGTACTCTGACTGGCATTTAACTGTTGAGCTGCACAACTGAAGTCTGTTAAAAATTTTAAATTAAATTAATACAGTTTTGTAACTTACTTTCCCATTGTTGATAGGACTGCTAATTTTCAAATAACTCTGATGTTAAAGGGATTACTGAACATGTGTTTAAATCTCTATTGTTGAAATGTATTTTTAAAAGTTAATGGAATTTTGTTTTGTTTTATTGTTAAACCTAATATAATATGGACTGTTTTATATGAAATATGGAAAATATATGGAAATTAACGAAAATATGTACTAAATTCTAAAATATGGAAAAATATGGAAAATAAAAGTAGGATTTTTCAACCCTACACATTGTGAAACATAAAGATAATGCAAAATATAAATTATATTAGCTTTATAAGTAAATATGTATTTACATATAAATCCTTTCCCTGATCATAACGGTTGCAGATGTTTATTCAAACGTAGCGGTCAATGACGTCATCCGGAGATACACGAACTGCTCCCGCATCTTGTTCCACTTTTACATAAAAAAAAATAGAGAGAGGAGGAAGTGCTCCGAGGAGTCCCTATTGAGATGTTTTATTTTAGTAGGTTATTTTACGACGCTTTATTAACATCTTAGGTTATTTAGCGTCTGAATGAGATGAAGGTGATAATGCCGGTGAAATGAGTCCGGGGTCCAACACCGAAAGTTACCTAGCATTTGCTCATATTGGGTTGAGGGAAAACCCCGGAAAAAACCTCAACCAGGTAACTTGCCCCGACCGGGAATCGAATCCGGGCCACCTGGTTTCGCGGCTAGACGTGCTAACCGTTACTCCACAGATGTGGACCCTATTGAGATGTCTGGTTTAATGAGTGAACTAGGAGTTTAGCAGAATCCACATGACTAGCGATTGTTTGTAGATTAATCTAAGTTTAGCTTAAAAGCAATGTTACTTCATAATTGTAATGAATTTCCATCTGTTCCGGTTTTCCATACTGTAGATCTTAAAGAAAGTTACGAAAGTATGGCTAAGATTGTGCGTGTTTTAAAATATGAGGCTCATTGTTGGACGATATGTGATGTCCTTAAAGTAATGGGTTTGTTGCTTGGTTTGCAAGGGGGCTTCGCAAAATATTATTTTTTTTTTTTGTGTTTGTGGGACAGCCGTGCTACAGAGAAACATGTGGTACAACAGTGGGACGAGCGGCAGGAATATGTTCCGGGGGAAAGTAATGTAAAAGAAATACCGTTAGTTCAGCCTAATAACATTCTGCTTCCTCCCTTACACATAAAACTTGGGCTGATGAATTTTGTTAAGGCATTCAACAAGGACGGTAGTTGATTTGCATATGTGCAAGACAAATTTCCACAGTCAACATACGCAAAATTGAAAGAAGGGCTTTTTATTGAACCTCAAATCAGAAAACTCATGGTGGATGAAACGGGACCCTCCTGGCTATCCCCGCCGTAAATCGTTGGATAAGGTTGAATATCTCGTTGGGTGAGGGGAAATTAAATAAACGCCTTAAAAATTACAATTTACCTGATAAAATTTATTAAATAAAAATCAGGTAATAACCTCTATGTAAACTATATTCAAAAAACAACAGGAAGATTAGAAGTATAACTCTTGATATGGTATAAAAATTATTAAATATAAATAAAAAGACTTGACTATAAATAAAATTAGAAAAAGGGGCGTCTCAAGAGAAACAATAACTGCACTAAAGCCAGACGAAACCAGAATATCAATCTACTATGAAACTGCTATCCCTCCGGGACTGACTTGCCGAGTCATATGGACCTCGCTGACATCCGCCATTACAAATAATTTAAATAACAGATTTTACACAAATTTAATAATTAGTTTAATTAGTCCTCAATTTTGCCATGAACTAATCTAGAAAAAAAAACTTAACAAAATGAAACAAGGAATAAGTACCAGATAATATAAAACTGACGAGTGTCAGCGAAAATTTCTAGACAAAGGTAGGTTAAAGAAAATAGAATTTAGAAAAAGCAATCATATATATTATATTAATAAATAATGTCACCAATGGCTGAATCCAACTTATAATCACCAGCAGGGCAGTCTCCGGCTCAACTTAAACTCTTCTTCCTTGTGCACATGACGAAGCAAATTCCTTTACATCGTATCGGTTGGACACATCACAACCAAAAACCACGTCGTCAGGCAGTAGTACAAGGAGTTCCAAATCCCGGATCAGGCCGCGCCTGTCCATACCAAGTCACTATGCCAGCACAGTCTACTACATACAGTCACGAAGCTGAGTTTTGAGGGTGCTAGAAACAATAGACTGTGACTATTTTGCATTGCCTGTAATGAGGCGATATTAGCGATCCTAGTGGTAACTATCTAATGTTTGCATATTTACTACGTACTGAGCTTCGCGACTGTATATAATAGATTGTGATGCCAGGTCGTAAAGTCGGTATCCAGATAACTCGCCGCTGCAGCCGTCTCCCCCAGGTTGGATTCCAAGTTTCTCGTTCGGGCGCCAATCAGTCACATTTCGAAAAATGTGTCTTCTCCTTATAAATTACTTCAATGGCGCAGCGAATTCAGTGGTGAGATTTGTGGCCAATATTCATGAAGTTCACATGGATATTCCTAAGTCCCGACATTCAGATCAAATGTAAATTTTTATTCTTTCATGTTCTCTTGTCACTGTCATCGTCACTGAAAATCCCTGCCTGAGTGAAACGGACTCTGCGTCCTCCATCAAAATGATGATGGTGATGATGATGATGATGATGATGATGATAATGGAAAAGTTCAGACGTAAGAATTTCCTACTTCGCTGTCATTTCTCGTCCAAACACAGGACTGAAATTGAAAAACCGGAGGCATTCTGATTTACAGCAAAGGCAGACCATCTCCAGGAAAGAGGCAATGAAACTGCCTCATTGTGTTTACAATTGTAGCCGCCAGGTGGCAGCAATTTACGAGTCTGTTATAATTTTCTTATATTATGAAGGTTGGCTGGAATATGAATGAGTTATTTAACGTCCCTCTGTGTACACGGGAGGCAGTGAAAGAGGGGGATGTATTAAAGGGGAAAGGCTAAATAATTTAACAGTGACTCCTTGAGGGGGTGTAATGGATAGAGTCCCAGGTTAAGCCCTTTAATTGAATCGAGTACAACACTTAAGGCCAGACCTAACTCAGGGGAATCTGTCTTTTCTCTTGAATTATTCCCACTTTCATATGACGGAAGTTATTTACGGCTTTTCATTTGAAATATGACTCAAACTTGAGCATTACGGGACTAGTGTTTTCCCATGACGTCATAATATAGCCTTCGAAATGATTTATGCTTGTGGACACACGCAGAAACTAGCCGGGAGTTTGTATTGCAGAAACAAAGACCGGTGTCGTGAAAACGACAATTATTTTTCTCATTAAGCGTTTTACGCAGTAAATAAGATACAAAAATCTTATCTAAGTGACCACTGGTATTAGACGACCATCTTCTTACAGACCAAATATTCCTGTAACGGTTTTTAACAATAATAGCATCACTATAATTCGAACCCATGCTCGACGACTAACAATCAACGACGGACGACCACGTTCTTTGGTATCCAAATTTCATTAAAACAACTACATTTGTTGGTGGTTCTTATAAATGTTTATTGTTTCACAAAATAATGTTTTTGTACCAGTACGACTTTTAAATATAGAATTCCACTAATGACCAATAACTTATTATAACATAACATTGTATAGCTCCGGCAGCCAATCACATTGCAGGTCGGCTAGATTTAAACGTGTGCATATTGTGATTCGCTGATGATGACGTTATGCATTTCCTAAGGCTCGATAAATACTTAATATAATCATCCGCCATTTTGGATCTTTCGTTGGCGTTCGCAGAAAGCACACGAGGACGTTATTTGCCGCTCAATTATTTGCTGAATTACAGTGCGTTTGATTTATTATCATTGGAGCTACGATATGATAATGTTTAACGATGTGGCAAATAGGTTCCTCGTCTGGTAGCTCGGCAACGAAAGAACAAAAATGGCGAAAGATACTACCTATCTAGACTTCATAGAATCTTCACTTCCTAAGACGTAAGAAAAGAGGAGTCACGCCGGGAATAACAGCGTCGCGACTATAGTTTCCCCAAGACCCTATATGCGAATGCTGGAATAGTACCTATTTTAATGGCCAAAATCCGACTCATTCTCTCTTCATCATCACTTATCATCTATTATCTTCCAGTGACAAGCCTGCCACCTGTCCAATAGAGTAGCGCATTCGGCAAAGCTGTACACATCTCGTGGTATATCTTGAGTGATAGCGACCATTAGGTTTGAACTGGATAGTAGAGTTAATGAGCATGCGTTACATTGATTTCTACACTCTAGCTACACTACATCAATTACATCAGATGTGATCAATGTTTGTCGTTTGCCATGTATGAACGCCCGTTCTTTCTTTAATTCTAACGTACACTAACGTCATCCAGCGCTCAAGGTATGCTTCGAGATTTGCACCTGTAAATAAATAACTATACGCCCACAGAGTACATTGACCGTACATCTACAGTGAAACCTCTCGCAATCCTTTATACTAAGTCTTCTTTTTCTACCTGATGTCATTGTTTCGAGTTAATCCTTCCACATAAAATATTTTTATATATCGTGTTTGATATTGGGGTCATAATTTACTCGTATTATTTATTTATTATTTCATCATTCTGCAAGCACGGTCTTGGTGGATTAGATGCAGTCTAGTTCTTAATCCGCCATCATCCCTATATGATGATTACAAATTAACAATGATTATGACAACATGTAAGTATATGAAAATTATCTGTTCAACATTTTAGATTAAATTATAATATTATTAATTCTTCATTTGCTATTCTAATACTATTACTTTCCTAATTAATTTATACCATTCTCAATCCTTATATTTAAATCATTAACTTCTTATCAATATTAATTCAATTACCTACACTATTCCTATTACTGTCTCTTCTATATTTCTATATAGTTTACTCCTATTATAAACACCCCGATTCAATAATAAGATTACAATTATTTTGTTATTACTAGTGTATATGAAATTGCAGTCATGGCATTTAGGAACATGGATTAGGAGAATTCTTTGAAAGAGATTTAGGAGAATTCTTTGAAAGAGATTCAAGAGAATAAAAATAATATATCAGACGAAAGCCTGCGGAAATACATATTTAGATGTGGAAAAGGTAACTTAAATTTTGAATATATATATTCATATATGAGGCCACGCCTTGCGCTCTTTCCAGCTCAGCTATAGGCTGGTTCACAATAAACCGGGAAGTTCACAATAGTTAATTGTGAATCCTCACATTTAAATACATTCGTTTTAACAATATTTCCGTTCTCGTTCTCGTTGCCGTTTCTGTTCCCGGTTTATTGTGAACCAGCCTTATGCCGAGACCTGATTCACGGGTTGCCCGAAAGGAGGATACAACGGAGGAGAGTTCGGCAGGCACCGTGAATGTGTCTCGGCATAGTTCAGATGGAAAGAGTACTCAGCACGCACAGCTGAGAGGTGTTGGGTTCGATTCCCGGTGCCGGAACGAATTTTTCTCCAATAATAGATATCTACATGTAGACTAAATTTTGAAATCTAAGAAACAATTCTTAACAAGTGACAATATATGAAGAACGAGAAAACTGCATCAAAATCTTCTTAATGTAAACGAATGAGAAAGCTATAAAATTCTGCGAGTGAAAAAAAATCGCTACTGAAATTAAAATATTTAGACATTTCTGCAAAGAACGATGTCGACGTCTATTTTTTCTTTGTTATTTAACGACGCTGTATCAACTACTATATTATTTAGCGTCGATGAGATTGGTGATAGCGAGATAAAGCCGAGCATTCGCCATAGATTATCCGACATTCGCCTTGCGGTTGGGGAAAACCTAGGAAAAGAACTTAACCAGGTGATCAACTTAAGTAGGAATCGAACCCACGCCCGAGTATAACTCGCATCGGCAAGTAATCGCCTCAGCCGACTGAGCTACTCCGGTGGCTATAGGGATAACTTTGTTACCAACGAATGACTGAATAGATTTCGATCACGACGCAATTTGTTGCGTTCTATCATTGGAGAATCATGACGGTAGTTGAATAAAAAAAAAGGTCCCGGGTTCGATACCCGGCTCCGGAACAATTTTTCCCTCGAAATTATTCAAATCAACTTTACAGGGAGTTATACCTGAAATCTTGATTTGCATGACGGTAGTTGAAAGAAAGATAAGGTGGATTGAAGGGATTAAAAAGAATAAGAAGAATATGAATAATGCAAAAGAGGAGAACCAGAAGAATAAGCTGAATTAAAAAAAGGAGAAGAAGAGAGGAGATCGACAAAGGAGAATAGTAAGGGGAGGGAAATGCTAACGAGCAGAAAGTTAGATGGGAGAAGTAAAAGGACAAGAAGAAGAGAAGAAAAGAGAGAAATTGGGAATAGCAAGAACGATCAGGTAAGAGAGAGGAAGAAGTTAAAACTAGAATGTAAAGGAAATAATAAAAAAGAAGATACATTTAAACAGTGTGAGATAGAAAACAAAATAAAATAGAGAAAGCAAGAATGAGAAAGATTAAGAGAACGAGGGAAGGACACGGAAGAAGGAAATGAAGAAAAGAAGGTAAGAAGTTAAGAGAGAATGCAGAGGAAAAGGACATAAGATTATGAGGACGAAGGGAAGCAGGAGATTGAAAATTAAAAAAGGGGAATGAGGAAAGAAGAAAATGAACTCATTAATTTATGTTGAATGTAGTATGCACCTCTCTGATTGAAGTTCTGGCTGATACATGTAACTACTGTATTTACATATCTGCATTTATAGTCTCTTTTTTGTATTTATACCTTATATTCTACAATGTAATTACCAAAGCTCGGAAGTTGGGGACTTGTGTCTTTGAACGTGGCTAAGCGACCGGACTTCAATGTCAACAAACTCCCGCTTCCAGCACGGAGGTACTGTCAGGTCTGCTATAAAAGTGGTTCCTGGCTGGAACAACATAATGATAATATTATGATAGGTTGAAACATCTAATTTTATAGCATATATATAAATAAACATGCAAAATACATCAAATTTACAGTTCTGCTCTGTACATTTCATTACAGTGTATGACTACATGCATTCGAAGATTTTCGAACCCATAAATTCGTCTGTTAGTTAAACATGATTTGAAACGAAGGAAACTTATTTCCACGTCACATGAAGTGACGGGAGCAAACTTTAATTTTTTTATTTTATTTATTTTAACTAGCTACCTAGTGAGTACAAATTGCATTTATAAAATAAAAATGTTTCTAGCCACTACCGTAAGAGTCAGGCTCGTGTACGGTGTGGTCTTAGTGAATAATATAACGTAAAATTTACAAGGACAGTTTACTAAATACAGTAATTAACTTAATTCAAACCAATAAGTACAACACAAGAGCAAGAATAAAGAAGAAAGGGAAAACGAGAGAAAAATACACATTTAATATAAATTGACAATCCGACAGAAGCCAGCGATATTCAATAAAAACATGAATATAGTCGATAGAAATAAAAGGTAAAAAAAGTACATTTGTTACTATTATATATCATGGATAATTTTACAAAATTCTTTTTTAAAAGTTTCAATTTTAAAAAATTTCAAATTTGGAAAATGGTTTGAAATTTTATTATAAAGTCTTGGGCCTAAATAAAATACTGAATATTTCACTGTCACTGTTTCCTGTTCGATTTTCAGCAGATCTCGTATCTGAGAAAGATAAGTATATCCTAAATTTTTCTCGCAAATAGTTTTCAATTAGTGTATCACTACTAGGGAAGGTCCCTCTACGACTTGATCCATGGCTATGGACAAATTCTCCATCAATTTTAAGGACTGCAATGTCTTTCAATGAATGCCCGTTTCCAGCTCTAGTTTATGTGTGGTACAACTTACAAGATATAAACTCTGCATTAGAAGAAAATAATGTATCTCCTCAGAATTCCTCCACGAAATTCTGTACCTAAAATTTAAGAAATGCATTTTCAAACTTCCATAACACCCATTCGAATAACACGTATTTTCTAATTCCTCAAACAGACCGTTTACCTGTAATTCTCTTAATGTCATTGGCTTCGACGTGACACAGTTTATTCGTTCGTCTTCTTGCCATTCGATGTGACCACTTTCTTAGTACAAACGACTGTCCCTGAGCACTTGCAGCGTGAGCTTTGTATACGTTATGCCTGTAACCTTACTCAAGCACACGACACACAAGTCCCCAAGATCCGAGCTTTGGTAATTACCTCTTTCTATGCTATTTTTTTTTTTTACATTTTTATGTTATAAGCAACATTTTGTAATTTCTATTATAATTGGGGCTTTATCCGTTATAAATAAATTAATTAATTAAAATCTACATATTACCAGGCAGAACATCTCATTTGATGATATGTGTAAGAGGAAAAATAATGTTGCACATATCTCAAGACTTATTAGTTAGCTATGTTACTAGTTAGCGATGTATACAATAGAGGAGGATAGAAACAAACAGCCCTACTCCCGTATATCCTGGCTTATTTGCCTCATGACTGAAACTTTATTGATGTTACTTATGAGGTTCGAATCAGTCTTCGAACTGCTGACTAAACATTAGGCTGGGGCGAAAAAATAAAAATCAAAAGTCTGAATATCATGATGCCTCAAAAGTTGTCTTTGGTGGTAACGGTGAACCATAACTTTTTTTTTTTCAAATTTTTTCTATATTATTTTTTTTTAGTCTCTAACTTAACCTTGAAGTTTATATGAGCTCCAAAATATTATTTATATATTATACCATTGTTATGATTGAATGATTATAATACAGTTATAATCTAAACAGCCGAACCATCTGACATATAGCCTATATTGCGAAACAGGAAACATGTCTATGATTGACTAATCTTTCACTCAGCTTCAGACTTCAACATCTAAACAGGTTCAAATGAAATTTAAGTTACCCACATTAGTCAGAACGTGTAACAGATTTTAGGTTTCGAATAGAGCAGTTGCTGCTATCGCCTCTGCCTTTTTACAAGATGTAGGAATGATTACCACAAACGACACATTCAAGGTAAATGATAAACGTGAAGTCCAAAGGGAGAGAGTAAAAGCTCGTGTAGCAATGAAAGAAACAAGTTAGTGCACATTAGTCCGTGCTCTATTTTCCGACGGCAGAAAAGATAAGACGCTAGTAATGCAACACAATGAAGGTAAGCATCATTGTCGCACTATTGTGGAAGAATATCTGGCACTGATTGAAAGAACGGGTTCACATTATTTAGACCATGTTACACCTTCGTCGGTTTCAGCAGATAGTGTTAAAGAAATCATTCTAACCTTTTACGAAATTACACTTCAGTATCCTATTTGTGTTCGCTCCCGGCACCACCAATGTGAACACTGGAAACAAAGGCGGCAGAGGTCTGCATCGGACGTTTTCGCTCGAGCGCCAAGTAGTTCATAGCATAATCCGATAGGTAGCGCACATGCCTGATGGTTAAAATTGTCACGAGTGATAAATCCTCGAACGCTATAAACCGAGCGTTAGACATTCGTTCTTGTTACAGTGATGAACTGTGCAGTAACATCATAGACATTTATCATTTCAAAACTTTGCAATGTTTAACTAACCTCTCCATAGTACAACTACAAAACTTGCTTTAAAATGTAATATAAATGTTGTAGGTAAATGTCCCCCCCCCCACAGCAGTGATTTTGTTTTTGCAACATCTGATAGATTTTTTTTTATTGGGTTATTTTACGACGCTGTATGATAGATGTTATTGGATGTAAATGTAATTATTATAAACGGAGAACACAATCACGATAATGGAAGAACTGTATCAAGTTTTCTAGTAATAATAATAATAATAATAATAATAATAATAATAATAATAAGAATAATAATCTCTAATAATTATTGTATCAATCTTTGCGTCTGTAACAGTTGTGCAGCATGATTATTCGTTTTATTATATTTTCTGTGACGTTATCTCTGTACTAATATTGTTATTAATCTACTGCTATATCAATAATATTTTGTAAAACGTTTCTACATTGTCGCAGTATATAGGTGGAACACTATGTATGAACCTATCATATTATATATGTGGTAAATCAAATATTGAATACTTATTAATTAGCAATAATAACTGTATATCGAAGTTTTTCATACTATTTTATTTATAACTTCATGTTCCTGTTTTGGTACGTTCCATTGACTGTTCCATTAAACGTTTGTCATAAATGCAGAAAATAAAGCCTTATTTTTAACGTGTGAGCAAAACATGTGTTTATCTTATTTTGTCGCCTTCCATACAAGATAAGACATGTCGGTGAGATGACCTTGTACTGTGCTTCTATTTATTACAAGCGTATCACGACCGATCGCATCTCACTCGAGGGTGCGACACTCGACCGAGTTCAAGCGAGCGATTTAACTCCAATGCAGCACTCTGAAAGGCGGTGTTTCTAAAGCTTCTGGAACTACATATGAAATATCCCTTGTAGTGGTTCATTTGTCAACTGCATAGGAACGAACTTTTTTTGCGCCACCTGTTTCAATACCTTGATGGTAGCACAAGTGAGTCACTGAAATTTTCTGTGTTTATCGGCAAATTGTTAGAAAACTGTGTGCACTTACTTCTGAAGAAATGTGAAGGCAACTGAATCTACTGACAGCAAGAATATGAGTACAAATCAAAAGTATCAATGGGATATATGTCATGTTATTGCTAGCGGAAACTGTTCTCTTAGTTTCTCCAGGAGTGAACCGTAGAAATTGTCCCATGTAAGGAGGCTCACTGCAATCAATCGTATACTAAGAGTGTTTTTGAAATAGAATCATCGTCAAATAATTTGAAAATTTTTTGGTTCAATTTATACTTAAGTAATTGATTAAATGGCGATCTTACTCGTGTTAATTGTGTAAGCATGTGCGGCTTACAGCTGTTTCGCCATTTAATCAATTATTTATATTCAAGTGTTAAAAGTAGTGTACGAAAGATTCAACATGGATTATACTTAAGGTTTATGCGCCACTATGATTTAAAATAAAAGCCCATTCCTCATCTAAAGATGGGGTCCGTAATACCTGGATGAGCATTAGTTTGACCTGGTATTTGAGTAATGATTTTAAAAAAGTAATAGACCCTGTCATTCAAAGAATTCACACAACATGAATAACTCGTTTTTGGAAAAAAGTGGACACAGCTCATTCTTTCTCTGTATCCTTCATTTACTACTTTCCCTAGACATAACAATTATCACATACGAAGGGATTATGTTCATGCCTGGGAATAATTGAGAGGATCTTCAAAATTTTAAACATCCTATATAAACACAGAGGTTGCGACTGTTCATAATGTAACCGATATAATGAATGCGGGCAGTACGATATTTTGAATTCAAACAAAGAACGCTGCTCGGTGTCACATGACGTGCTTATGAGCTTAATTACTTGCACACTGCAATTACGATTCGCTCGCACGTGTCCGTCCGTCTGTCTATCCGATTGCTGGACAGCGTTGGGAATGCTAAACACTCACTACATCCTTCCTGGGCCTCCCAACATTTCACATCCAGTGTAGCCAGAAACGTACAATAAGTGTGGTATTCATAGTTTTGCTATTGGTATAATGCACCACAATACTTTTGGCGGCAATAAAAATTTCAAAATTCTCAAATTATAGACGAAAATATTCAGTTCACTTTTACAATAAACATTTTTCAAATGGCTTTTAAGAACCCGGAAGTTCATTGCCGCCCTCACATAAGCCCGTCAACGGTCCCTATCCTGAGCAAGATTAATCCAATCTCTATCATCATATCCCACCTCCCTCAAACCAGTTTATATTATCCTTCCATCTAAGTCTCGGTCTCCCCAAAGGTCTTTTTTTCCTCCGGCTTTCCAACTAATACTCCATATGCATTTCTGAATTCGTCTATACGTGCTACATGCCCTGCCCATCTCAAACGTCTGAATTTAATATTCCTAATTATGTCAGGTGAAGAATACAATGCATGCAGCTCTACGTTGTGTAAATTTCTCCATTCTCCTGTAACTTCATACTTCTTAGCACCAAATACTTTCCTAAGAAGCTTATTCTCAAACACTCTTAACCTCTGTTTCTCTCTCAAAGAGAGAGTCGAAGTTTAACAACCATACAGAACAACCGGTAATATAACTGTTTTATAAATTCTAACTTTCAGATGTTTTGAGAGCAGACTGAGACAAAAGCTTCTCAACCGAATAATAGCAGGCATTTCCCATATCTATTCTGCGTTTAAATTTCTCCCGAATGTAATTTATATTTATTATTGTTGCTCCAAGATATTTGAACTTTTCCACCTATTTTTATATTTGCATTTCGTAGGCTGGTCACGAGACAATAATTTATTTCGTCTTTTCGGGATTTACTTCCAAACCTATCTCTTTACTTGCTTCAAGTAAAATTCCCGTGTTTTCCCTCATAGTTTGTGGATTTTCTCCTAACATATTCACGTCATCCGCATAGACAAGCAGCTGGCGTAACCCGTTCAATTCCAAACCTGTCTGTTATCCTGGACTCTCCTAATGGCATAATCTAGAGCAAAGTTAAAACGTAAAGGTGATAGTGCATCTTCTTGCTTTAGCCCGCAGTGAATTGGAAAAGCATCACATAGAAACTGGCCAGTACGGACTCTGCTGTACGTTTCATTGAGACGCATTTTAATTAATCGAACTAGTTTACAATCAGCAATATAGTTCAAAAATACTTCAAGTAACTTCAAGAGATTCTACATCCTCCTGAGTTCTGAGAGTACAGAATACTATACCATACTCCATACATGATTATGATATAAGATGTATGTGCAGAGACCCGATGTACAGTATAATAATTGTGCACTTGTGTCCTAACTGTAACCTGCAGAATATTTTCAGCATTTTCCTCATGCCAGTGGCTTTTTTTTAAGTGTAGAATTATATTGAACTTTAAAAATAGAACAACAAATGTCTCAGGACACAGGAGGTTAAAAAGAAGAACACCTAAATAGCTTAAGGTGGTAATCAGCCTGCGTCTATGAGAATATTACGAGTAAATATGCTCTTACATTTTCTCCAATAAATGCTTAAAAATATGTAATAATGGACAATGGTCGCAACTCTCTCCTGGAGAACAAAATGTTTGTCATCACAGTTTGAATTAGCCTCCGAGTCACTTGTAAGCACCAAGAATATCAAGTTAGAGGTCCTTATAAAATAAGAAGTGCACACTATAAACCAAAAGTTTATTCTTGGCTTCCAAGTGAACTTCCCTTCATAAATAATATGCACAAAGATACAATAACGGACGTATCCGGGAAACTTTCAACTTATATTCAGTAGTATTTCAACATTTTATTTTACGCATTGTATAACGAGAAAGTAACATAGATATACGACCACACAGGTTATGTTGTACTTCCCGGCATCGTATTCATGAAAGAAACGCATTGCGTAGGACTTGTTTCACTATCGATTGTGCAGAACGAGGTCGTATTCAATCGCAAAGCAAAGAATGTCCGATTCTTGAAACATGCCCCATCTGTGAAGCCGCAGACCCTTGGACACTTCAAAGGACACGCGGGAATCCGAGGCAGGGCAGCCCGTATTCGAGAACTACAAATATCCACTTCCAGTTTTACAAACGCATTTATAACGACGACCGTCTTTTCTTTCAGCCGCTGCCACGCAACCGACTAACAGTTGAAAAGTTTTACAACTAGTGTCAAATATCACACAAGATCTGGTCAAACAAGAGCTCAAACACTGGACCACGTCTATGTTTAACTTTTCAAACAAACGCTTTGTTCATTTATTGACAAAACTCGGTACAATTCTTTTCTCAGAAATTTAGCAAACGGGAGAAGTATAATTTAATTACACTGTACATAAAAAAGCAGAAGAATATTCCATAAACCAACGTCGAGGCTTCGAATCTCACAATGTAATTCTAATTCTTTATATAGACAGTATTTCCAACTGCAGAGAAATTCAGAAATGTTGATATAAAATTACAAAGATAATGAAGTAATGGTCGAATGAAAATGGCAGGATAAATAAAAATGAACCTAAAAAATTTGTGCTAAAGCTCTTTCCGTCAGTTTTTGTACTAGTTACGTTTAATGCATAACGAGTTTGTTCTTCGTGAATGTTGACTAAAAGTGAAGTTTTCAGAGACATAATGGGCCAAGCGCCATATATTAAAAACTGAGAAACAAGACTTAAAATTAAGTGATTACCATAATTCAATGAAATATATATACCAGCTCCCACATAAAGGCATAGGTGTTTGTACATACGAAGAATGCTCCAAAGCCAACTCCTGGATCTCTTCTAAAAAGTGTCTTTCGCCCTCGGAATGCATCAATGCCATCAAGATGTCTTGCAACATCACTGCAGTGATATCTGTCCCTGGCAGAACCTTCAGTACTACCCGTTGTCGCCATCCCGGCTGCAGCGAGACTGAAACACTTGGCCACGTACTGGGGTTCTGTCAGAGCTACTGCGTAACAACAGACACCATCGTGCCCGTACACCAATTGACAACCTGCTAAGAAACAGAGGATGGGAAGTACATGAGGAGATTCATTGTGTGTCTGAAGATGGTTCTCATAGAAGGGTGGATATAATTACCATCAAAAGAAGAACCCAGAAAGTGATGGTCTTAGACCCTACGATTTGCTTTGAACGAGACACGAATCAGGCACTGCAGATAGATGATGACAAGCGAGCTAAATATGTATCTTGTCTACCATATCACAGTGAAAAATATGGCATTTCGCTTTACAACTGGGATGTTACAGGTTTACTATTTGGAGCGAGGGGTTGTTTGCCAAAATTAACATGTAATATACTTAAATCCTTTAAAATTCCCTTTTATGAGGTTCAGTAGATTGTGATGGAAATTCTGAAAGCCTCTCTTCAAATTCTACATTATCATTTATATGTTAACACATAAATTTTTGTTTTAATGTACAAATCGAATAATTATTTTACTCGTTTCATTTCCCTTTATCATTTTATGTTTGTTAATTCCGGATCCCAGTGGTCAACCTCACTTGAGGACGGATGATTTTAATAAATCTTACAAGGGAAGGGTTTGGACTCGAACAGGAATTTCGTATCCAAAATTCGTATACAGACCCATCTTTACATCTCTGTAAAGCTCCCAAAAACATTCGTTTGTGTAATGTGTGGTTTGTGTGTTAAGAGCACTGTACAAGTTGAGGGGTGGGGAGAGCACTGCACAAGTTAAGGGGAAGGGACACCTTACCCGTAAGCCTAGCCTAGCCTAGAAGCTAGTGCGAGTGATAAAATGTGTAAAGCCCATTTAAAAACATTTTTCTCCAACGTTCTGTCTGAAGATATTGCAGCTAATCAAAAATGTACACTGTTGTGTGAGTCATTGAATGCGCACAACGACACAACCTTAATAAATGAATCATTCCAAGGCTAAGACATGGAATGTATGATCATTCCACCTAAAAAAAACTAAATATTTCAAGCCTATGGATATCAATTTCCTTAGACAATACAAAATATATGCTCGGAGGATAACAGATTACATAAGGACTCTTGCTGAGAATCCAGAACTTAACTTGGAAAATCGAGTGTTTACAATGAAAATGCACTCTGTTGTTACTAAACAGTTGTCTGCTCCAGTGTACCGCCCTATGCTTCAGTATTCCTGGCAGTCAGCTGGTTACGTGAATCCTGAACAAGTGTCGGACTTCAAAAATGTAATTCAGGTAGCATTTGATTTTTGAGCATTGGAGTGTGGTTCAGAACACTGTTCAAGTGTTGCTTCTGTGTGTTGTGCTTATTGCTCTGCTCCATGCTGTTTCATGCATTTTATAGAGAATCATGTACATTTTTAAAGAAGTATATTGACCAATACCAATCAAACGGATATTTACACAAATGAATGCTTTTACGGACTTCATCACCATTGTGAGGTAAGCCTATGTACAAATTTTAACCAAAAATTACTGTTCGAGCCGAAACCCTTCCCTTGTTAGTAGTATAAAGTATGCAAATTAAAACTAAATGATATGTCAATCTTCATTAAGCTATGGTAGTCACTTAACTTAAACTCTTGTTTTCTCCGTTTTTAATAAATGGCGCTTGGCTCTGAATCCTTTAATTGTTACAGGCCTATCGCCAGCAATAACTACATTTAACTCCGTATGACTGATGTCGTGTTCTATGGAGTGTTGCTTCACGATCTTTGTTTAGTAATCCTTGTTTCCTTGTTTATGCGTTCCTTTCATCACTTATAGTAAAGTTGCCATGGAAGTCGTTGCTGGAGGAACAAACATGTAGTAGCAACGACTAACTAATCAAAGATGGTTTCGTGGTTCAACTTTTTATAAAGTGAATTACTATCAAAATGGCAATAGTGGGTGATGATTAGGGCCGTGACATCAGTATATTTGTATCAGATAGAGGTCTATTGAAGGTGAACATACGACGCCGGACAGAATGTAGTCGACATGTTTCAAGTACAAGCAAGCGGAAGCGAATTTGACACACGCCTAAGCAAGCACGTTCCGTGTTCTGTATACGTTTATTGCGCATTATAAAATCAAGACAATACAATCCTTGTGTATAAAGGTTAATATCGGAAAGGTCTAAAATGCTCGTGAGGTTGAGAATAATTGTTGGAAATCATACTTAAATTGTCACAAATGTGGTAAAACATATGTCTGAGAAGATTTCTTTTTATGTTTATAGTTTTGCATTACATTTTAGAATGCCGAAAACGTATATGCCGTACAATTTTGCTTTCCCTATATTTAACTGTTACATTAATTTATTTATCACATCTATTCCGTACCTTACTTTTCTTGCATGCTGTTTGCCTGGTTTCGGTTCCTGCTGCAATGAACAACAACATTCATTTCAAAGTTTCAAGTGAAAATGACCGCCGAGTGTCTGATAGTATAACCTTGTATGCGGAAAAACTGCGTTCAACATAGGCTGAAACGAAGGACGCATATGTAAAATATTTCACATCATCCATTTCTACATCAATTTGATAACAATCGCACTTGTCATCCGATAACATTCTTGCAATTTTGCATAATGAATTGAAACCACGTTTTTTTTTTAATTACTGTGTTCATTTTCGCACATACCTTTTGCTTATATCATCTTGCACATCATTCACTTTTGAGACGAGATTATTCACTATCGAAATTTGCTCCACAAATTTCACACCAATCTTTTCGAGACATTCGATTGTAGAGGGGATAAATCCAAAATAAATTAAATATATTCACACTGTTTTTTTTAATGTTTGGGTCACCAAGAAGAGTTTGAGCATTACTTATGGAAGCTGCATCGTTTCCGTTAAACATCTGTATGACTCCCTTAACGCTTATATACAATGACTGTATTGTCTTGATTTTATAATACGCAATAATTGTATATAAAACACGCAAAGTGCTTGCTTAGGCGTGTGTCAAATTCATTTCTGCTGCCTGTGCTTGAAACACGTCCGCCTCGTGTGTTCACCTTCAATCGACCTCAAACTAATACAAATATACCGATGTCACGGTCCTAGTGCTGATGATACAACTTTTGTTATCACACATAATAATACTGCTGAGTTAGATTTTATGAAGCAAGCTGTATCTGCTGAAATAAGAAAGTGGTTTTCAATTAATGGATTTATTGTTAATGATGAAAAAACTCATGTGTTAACTCTAAGTTTGAAACAAACCCAAAATAATGTGATAAATGAATCTGTAAAGATGCTGGGTATGCATTTGGATCCTAAAATAAGGTGAAATAGCCATGTCAGTTATGTATGTAAAAGAATTTCTAGAGTAATTTATCTCTTGAGTAGTATCATGTACAAGATTCCCAAACATTATTTAAAACAAGTTTACTATGCACTATTTGAATGTGTTATTAGATATGGATTACTTTTATATGGAAATAGTTCTGACCTTCCATACATTCTGAAACTGCAGAAAAAGGCAGTTCGTGTTATAACAATGTCACAACCAAGACTATCATGTAGATCTCTTTTCAAAAATGAAAAGATTATGACAGTCTACAATCTATATATTTTTGAACTATTAATGTATGTAAACAAAAATATTACTAATTATACAAGTATAGTAGATCTGCATCGCTATGAAACAAGAAATAATGATCAATTAAGTGTACCACATGTTCAGGTTGCAAAAAACACAATCAAGCTATGTAATTACTGCAATAAAAGTATGTAATAAGATACCTACAAATATAAAGGAACTTAATGAAACACAATTTAAATTTGAGATTAAGAGATGGCTACAAAATAATCCCTTTTATAATATGAAAGAATTTCTTGAAAATTATGTAGTATTTTAGTTAAATTTTATTATCTTTCACTATTTTAATATTTTAAATATTAACACATTGTTTTTTATATTATCACATTGACGAGGCCTCTTGTATTATTGTACCTTCAGGCAAATAAAGAATATGAATGTGAATATGAATATGAGTCATGATATACCAAAAAAAGACGTCTTGCAAAAATTCTTTATAAGTGTAATAATGAAATATAACCACTAAGTGAATAAGATATACTACTAGGTTCAAAAAGTTCCCGGAATTTTACTACCATTTTTCGTATTAATATATAACAAGGGATATTATACATTTGTTTTGTTGGTAACATTCATGATGTCATTTCCTTAAAGTTTGTTGATAATGGCAATTATTGGTTTTGAGTTGTAGGCAATTGTTTATCATAGTGTTTCGTTTGTTCGTCGCATTTTGTAATTATGTCCACAGAGCAAAGTACAAACATCAAGTTCTGTGTTTTGCTGGGGACATGATCAGTATGGCTGATGAAGATGGTGATTTCTTAAACAAAATGAAACTGGTGCTACTTGTACGACCCAGTCCCTAAACGACAGTCATCTGAGTGGAAATCGAAAACATCTCCTCGGAAGCAAAAATTTCCTAGGCACACTTCCAAAGGCAAAGTTATTTTAAATGTTATGTTTTATTTAACGACGCTCGCAACTGCAGAGGTTATATCAGCATCGCCGGATGTGCCGGAATTTTGTCCCGCAGGAGTTCTTTTTCATGCCAGTAAATCTACTGACATGAGCCTGTCGCATTTAAGCTCACTTAAAGCAAAGTTATGTTGGAAGTTTTCTTCGACTCTCAGGGTCTCATGCACCATGAGTTCATTCCAGAAGGTCGTACTGTAACGAAAGAATTGTACGTAGAAACCCTCCGTCGCCTCTGGGACGCAGTGAGAAGGAAACGTCCAGAAAAGTGGGTAGAAAACAACTGGTTCCTTATGCATGACAATGCACCTGCTCATCGCGCAATTATTGTAAAGAATTTTCTTGCCAGGCACAACATAACTGCTTTGGATCACCCACCATACTCTCCTGATCTCTCACCACCTGATTACTTTCTGTTTCCCCGTCTGAAAAGTCATCTGAAAGGACGGAGATTCAATGCTGAAGAGGTTATCGCAAACGCGACGAGAGCACTAAGACGGGTTTCACAAAATGGCTTCCAGGCCTGCTTCCAGGAACTCTACACGCGTTGGCAAAAGTGTGTTGTTGCGGAAGGCAACTATTTTGAAGGAAATGCTGTAGAATAGTGTTTAAGGTACGTTGTTTCTATGATGCTAGCAAATTCCGGGAACTTTTTGAACCTAGTATGTATTTGCAAGCAAAAAGTTAGTGTTTGTCGTGTGTAAACAGAAATACCTTTGTGATTTACGAGAGTCTTCTACTAGAGTCGCATTAGATTATGTTAACACAGCAAATACAGAGTGATACATTTCTCGGACTTCCAAGTTACTACGAGAAACAATTTACAAACAACGATGAAAAATCCTTCTCAAATCAGTGTATGTGACGTTCATGAGAACTGAATTGGTTTAAATATGAATCTGTTGAAAATGAAGACTCCGTAATGAGCGACTGTGGTACTAATGTTACAGTGTTCGGTTGTGAAAGTACAGGGTGGGGCATAGGAACCAAATGTTTTTAAAATAATCATAAAACAGTTAGTTTTTGTTTTCAACACATTTTATTGGTAGAATAACGTTTGTGAGAACATACCATTTCAATTATGAGCGGAAAATTACATCTGGCATGTGATGTCCGTCTGTGTTGACGTATTGTTTAAGGCGCTGACGAAAATTCGCCTCTATTCTTTCCAGGAGATCTCTGTTGATTTGGATGATGTGTTGACGTACTGTGTCCTTTAATTAATCTAATATTCGAGGCTTATCCTCGTAAACACGTGCCTTTAGGTACCCACATAAAAAAAATCACTTGGACAAGTCAGGGGACCGAGGGAGCCATGGAACATCACCAAATCTCGAAATGAGACGATTGGAAAACAGGAGGCAAAGAACTGCCATTCACGCTCTGAAGATATGCACAGTGGCCCCATCTTGCTGAAACCACCCATCTTGTTTGGGTGTAAATGTAACTCGCCATGCAAAATCCGTCTTACTATGATTGCTGATTCCAAGAGCAGCTGAATGTCTTCGAGCAGAGCGGCCTGGGCTGCGCATTATCGCTGGTCTGACTGAAAATTTTCTGGAGTACGGACTCTGTGTTGGGGGCCGGGCGATTTATTCTTTAGTATTGCGCCTTTTTTTTTTTAGATTTTTTAACCCAACATAAGATTGTGTCACGCACGGGAACAGAATCATTGCGATTAATACTGAATCTGTAGCAAAACTCATGCCGTATCGAGCTCACCGACTTGCCATTTCTAACAAAACAATCAAACGCAAACATGCGTCCACTGCTCCATGATGCCGACTGCAGGTGAAATGCTATGAGCCACGGAATGGAGTGTCACATGCCGCACGTCTCTCCCTTTCATAATGACTGAGTACAAGTCATCCCAAAAAAACACTTGGTTCCCATACCCCACCCTGTATAAATAACTTTAGAGATCAGTAAGGGACAAATTATGTAAGTAGATGGAACATTCGATTTTGTAAACAATTCTTCACCCAGCTATTTACAACATACTGTCTCAACACAGAACATCATACCTCTCTTAAATTGCTTGTTATGTAAAAAAGAAAGAAATAATGCATTAAATATTTCTTTTCATTGAAGGATTGAAAATTTAGGGTCAAACATCCGCAAGTTAAAAACTGACAATGGATTTCCAAGTCTCTCTGCATGTCTAGGTCTTAATTTTTTGGGGGTAATTATTTTATTGATTTTATATTACATTTAATTTAAATGAGGAAAGTATGAGGCTTATTTGATACTCCCTCTTTCCAAAATATGGTATAGAAAGATGTATTAATTCTGTTCTAAAATATGGTATATATTTGTTAAAGTTCTCAGTAATATAATGTAACTTCAATACATTTTATAGATACTTATTTGATTGATAAATTAACATAAGAAAAACATAAAAATTTAATTCTGTGTGATGTAAAATTAATAAAACAAAAAAAAAGAACTAAAACTGTTTTCAGAGAGGCAAATTAACATAAAAACTGTAATACATTATAACCCGTTTTTGTAAGACTGTTGTGCCTTATATGTTCTATTCAAAATTGACTGGAACAGGAACACCACAGCAGGTGCCCATTTGATTTCTGTTCATAATGAACTATTTAAATATTATAGTTTTAAGCACTACAGAAGATTAGAAAAATTCACAACTGCACTGTCTTATAGTCCATTCGTTACTGAAAAGAATACCACGCCGCAAAATATTACGAGCGCGAACGCGCAATAATCAAACTTGTTTTGTTTCTTACTATACCATATTTTGGAACGGAGGGAGTATAAATATAATACCCTCTTGTAAATTACTTATTCACATGATGTAATAATTATACAGATAACAAAAAATAGCATACCGATAAAAATATGCAATAAAATCGGAAATATGTGTCGAAAATGAATGCCTAGAACAAGTAGCTAATTTCATTTACTTAGACCACAGTCTATTAGGCCTATATACAGTCACGAAGCTTTAGTTTTGAGGGTGCTAGAAACAATAGACTGTGACGGTACTATTTTGCATTGCCTGTAATGAGGCGATATTAGCGATCCTAGTGGTGAGCAACTATCTAATGTTTGCATATTTACTACTTATTGAGCTTCGTGACTGTATATACTAAACTGTGCTTAGACTGTCATATAAGTTTCGACGTCGATAAAGATACGAGTATAAAAAAAAAGATACATACATTTCTACGAATATACGAAACTATATCGACGAAAACTGTACGAACAAAACGAGGAAAAAAGCAAAGCTGAATTTCTACAAGGCAATGGCAGTCTCGGAGATCATGTATGGCAAGCGAATTATGGATAATAAAAAAAAAAGATAAAAGTAAAATACAAGCAGTATGTTGGAAGCAAATAAATCTTCTTCCCAGTAGCCTTGGAAAGTGCATTTTTATGTTTGGTTGTACCAGGACGAATAGAAGGAATAGTGTACGCATTCAGCGAGTTCACACGGGTCCGCAGCAACGCGGCGCTTCTATCGCGAAACTCCTGACTTGGAGGAAGTTCACAGTTTTTTTACGCTAAACGTAGTCCTTTTTAAAAGCAAATTTCTACCATTTAACCCGTCTATTCGTAACTTTAGGAATACCTGCATAGTCCCTTATTCATAATTAATAGCCTTCTCTCAGTTAACACTATTATGAACGTTCGTAACAGAAAATACAATGGAATCTGAATCCTTCTATTCGTCCTGGTTGTACTGCTATGTTGCGATATGAAATATTTCTTTTCGTAGTTCACTGAGTGCTCACATATTTTGCATGCAAGTACTTTACCGTCAGTAAAAAATACGTCGGATCCAAAAGTATTAATGCAATTTATTGCGTAAAGGAACACTGATTTCGGCATCTTGCTGCTAGCTACAACAACGTCGCAATGAAAACTGAAAGAAAAATAACCTTTAAAAATAACGTTAGACCCGCACTCATTGTTGCTTTGTCAAATAAACACAAGCGATAATGAAAACTCTTACTGTTATACATTTTTGCACGGCAGCACTCCATTGTTGCAAAGAGAATATGAACTGACTGAAAGACAATAATATACATTCAGTGAAGTCACTTTCATTGTAGCGGTTATAGAAATAAATTAAAATATACCTGTAGGCAATTTTTAATAATAAATTAATAAATAATAGATAAGTAATCAAATAAAGTCAAAAAAGGATTTCTTTTGTAAATTAGGCATTTATATTAAAAAAGGCAGAAAAGGGCAACATAAAACTGTGACGTTTCAATCACAAAGGTATAATTCGTACAGATTTACTTTCAAAATGAAGATAGATTAAACACATTTAAAAAGGCATCCTGCCAAAGTTCCGGTCTCAGCTTATAACTGTTACAGATAGAAATAAACCCAAATACAGCATAAAAAGTCTTCCTTGTAGGCTATGGGTAAAAGTTTATAGGTTGAAAGTAATTGCTTGTGTTTTTAAAATAAGGTTCTTGTACCTTCTACTGCAGTACTGTAATGAAAATAAATAAATAAATAAATAAATAAATAAATAAAAAATAAATTTTCTAAACATATGTATGTATGTAAGCATGCTGATAGTGTTACAAATATACATATTCGTGTCTGTTTAGCAAGCACGAGTCACAAGTTACCATGCACATACGTATGCATGTATTTCTTTGCAAATCTGACTTCTGTCTTTGTTCTTGCTGCGTTAGTGTTGTTTGAACTTTCTCAAGGGAGACATTTTTGTCAAGAGTTCTCGGATTTATTCCGTACCATGGGAGGGGTTGTTCACCCCTGTGAGGGGGGTGAGAGAAGGCTCTTCCTGTGCAGGGGGTTTTCTAGTTTCTGTAGCGTAAATCTGTTCGCCGTGACGACGCTAGCTGCAAGATAAACACAAAAAGAGGAGGAGAAGAAACACTTCTTCAAATAAGAGAGCATCAACTTGTTAACTTGCGAGGATAAACACTCCCCGCTCGGCTCGAGCGTGAGGGACATTTCGTCAGACCGGGGAAATTCAGTACCAAATGAATCCAGCCAAATTCAACATGTAATACTCCTCCTCCACCTCCTTGAAACTCAAGTCCTGTGTTCGACATCCAACTGATATCGAATTATGGAATGCAGTAAATGCGAAGTTCGAACCCTGGTTATGGGTTTTAATTCTTTTTCTAGCCTCTGCTGGCAGCGTTAAAATGGTTCTTCTCTCTTCACTTCTTCGTCCCTACTCTGAATAAAAATTATAACTTTAGAAATTTGAGTGTTTGTTACATTAATAGTATTAGTATTAATAATAATAATAATAATAATAATAATAATAATAATAATAATAATAATAATTATTATTATTATTATTATTATTATTATTATTATTATTATTATTATTATTTATATGTAATCATTTACACTGCAAGTGGGCAAGCACTCGGTGGCAGTGGTATACACAATATAAACAGTACACAAGTTCTGGCGTCTTGTCAGCTCATGTGAGTTGTGTGGGAGAGAAAAAAAATTGTGACGGTGTCGTGTATAGTTCCTGGGGTAGCTCAGTCGGTAGAGCGTTCGCGCGCTAAGCGAAGGGTCCCGGGATCGATACCCGGCCCCAGAACAATTTTTCCTTGAAATTATTCAAACCTGCTTTACAGGGAGCTACTACCTGAAAGCCAGATTTGTATAATACACAATAAAATTACAATACAATTATACAATACAAATACAATTATATACACAATACAATTTAACACAATAATTACAATTAATAATAATGCATAAAATAACCTAATTAATAAGTGAACCTAATTTTACAATACAACCTACATATGTATAGGCACTACATAAGTTTCAATAGTCTTTAACTTTACTCTCATCTCACTCACTGTAGTGGCACTATGACGCATTTCACTGACACTTTAGGACACATTTCACTGACACTATAGAACACATTTCATTTGCACTATAAATTATCACTGACCGGAACTACACACTGCACTGTAAAACCATAACTTCACTGACTAATCACTCTTCACTGATACAACAGCTCAAATAAGACAAATACTTAGACCATTATGCATACTTATAAACAGAACTACATTTAAGCTAAACATTTCTAGTTTAGGACCCTCTTAACCGCTATTTTTTAATAATTTACCATTCAAACCAAGGGAGTAACTCGTCAGACTAAATAAATGTTAAATGTCACCTTAATTTTAATTTAAACTTTATACACAACTTTTAAGTTATTCTTGAATCTCCTTAAGGAAGGACAGCCCTCAAAGACCGCTGCAGGTAGGTCATTCCAAACATTTATAGTTCTATTTCAAAATGAGAATTTACCTACATCCGTTTTCTGTTTCCTACATTTGATTTTAAAATCATGATCGTTCCTACCATAGTACGTTGGCTTTTCTAACTGAGCAGTTATGTCTATCCATGCTTTCTGACCTAGATGTGCTCTATACAATGATGTTATTCTAGTTTTCGTACGTCTGTTTTCCAAAGTTCCCCATTTAAGTTCGAATAATAATAATAATAATAATAATAATAATAATAATAATAATAATAATAATAATAATAATAATAATAATAATAATAATAATAGCAATACTACTACTACTACTACTACTACTACTACTACTACTACTACTACTAATAATAATAATAATAATAATAATAATAATAATAAATAATATATTATGTTCGATAAGTGTGCTTAAAAGGACGTTTTTTTCCGACGTTTTTCATCGGTTACTAGTGGATATGGGAGACCAAGATATGTGCTGCTATGTTTGTGATATTTTAAAAATCCCACACAACGCACGTACTACTAATTTGCTTGAAAACTGAGAAATTATTGCTATTTTTAACTTCTAGTTTTGAGAATTTTTACACCCGAAAATTTAGAATTGTCAACGATTGTTCAAAAGTTTTTCAAAAGACTAAAGTCAATACCTGATTCTTTCTTCTACACAAAAACTAGCTGCTACTTTTTGCAACTGTGCCTTTTTTTTCAGGTATTAGTACTCTCAGAAGAGTTATCGCGGAACGATCTATTTCATGACTGACGCCATCCAATGTCAAAGTAGAAAGAAGTGATTAACTATTTAACTGTTTACTGTAAAATAATGATTTTAAAACTTGCAGATAATCCGTTTTAAAGATAACTTACTGTTAAGATTGTTAATTTTGCTTTCTTGTCACGGAAGCCTGAGTAAATTCCAGTCACAAAAAGAAAAAACACGTCCTTTTAAGCACAGTTATCGAACATAAATTATGAGCTCGGCTTCAGGCCGGGGATGCGATAAGAAATGCCATACGTCTGACTTCTTTTGTAACACAAGCTGCACAAATAAGCATAACTATAACAAATCTGGTATCCTTGGATATTATAATACCGGTAATTAAAAAGTCCATAAAACATGAAAATATGTGATACTCAATTTTTGAATTTTGCGCGGACAGATAGCGAAAAAAAATCATTGTGCGCGGGTTCGATCCCCGCTTGAGCTGATTAACTAGTTTGGGTTTTTCCGAAGTTTCCCCCTACCGTAAGGTGAATGCCAGGTAATCTAAGACGAATCCTCGGCCTCATCTCGCCAAATACCATCTCCTCATCACCAATCTCATCGACGCTAAATAACCTAGTAGTTCATATAGCGTCGTTAAAAAACCAACTTAAAAAAAAACAACGTTGTTGAGGAAAGATCCGGTTGCTTCCATCTTTGTTACTAATGACAGAATTGTTAGCTTGTTTGGAACATCACGCATACCGAACTCTTTTAAACAATCTTTGCGTTTTAACGAAGGGATTTGTAATCCAGTAAGTTTTAACCAAATAAACAGGCTGCACAAGAGAATACTACATGTTTTCTGACTTATCACTACGAACATTTTGTAACAATAAATGACTATAAAGAGTAGAGAGTCATGTTTTTTTTTCTCTGTTCATGACGGCGGGAAGGGAACATCCCATGCACCGCGACCTGAGGTCTATTTTGGGCCCAAGGAATGAGTTGCATGCCCACCAACCCCACCTACACCGAAGCGAACTAACCGCTAACACCCTCACGACCAGTCCAGCCATCCTTCCAAACCCGTGTACCATCCTACGCTAACAGCCTCCTCACACTTTCTCCTCAAACGGTCTGAGGTGTAAGCCCCCTCTCCCGTCGGGCCACCAACTACCACTTCTTGTCATCCGTTAGGCCGGCCGAAAGAGTGAGCAGCTTCGGAGGGCCACCGCGCCGCAGGCGCGATCTGAAAGCCAAGTTAAGACGACCAGAAATGAAGAGGAGAGGATGATAAGGGAGGAAATGAAGTGGCGAGAATGAGTGGGTTTCCATACGCCTGATAAAGTTACCTGATATTCATTCATAGGAGTGAGGGAAAAAACCCGAAAAAACTTCACCCAGGCAACTTGTCTTAAGCGGAGAATCAAACCCCAGCCCGCTGGGTTCGGGAGCGAAGACGCTACCACGACATCACAGCGGTGAACAGACACTCATGTTATTTCAGTCGTAAACACCTGTACTGATTCTTCGTGAGCCACTACGATAATAATAAAATCAAACTTAAAGACTGACTTCCGCAACAAAGTTATAATTGATTAAAATGATATATTGCACAATTGTATTAAGTAATTTAAAATGTCCAATACAATTGAATAAAGAAAACATTGAACATAATATTAGGAACATAATATTTTAAATTGAAACGTCTACAGTTGTCAATTAATAATTGGGCAAGAAAATTTGGGCTAAATATCAATCCAGATAAAACCCAAGCCATTCTCTTGGGGCAGCAAAGGCTTTTATCCTCCATTAATATGAACACCCTTCAACCTCTCTCTCTCTCTCTCTCTCTCTCTCTCTCTCTCTCTCTCTCTCAACAACAAAATAATTCCTTTCAGTGCAACTGTAAAAACCTCGGCATCTATTTCGACTCTAATATGAACTGGAATATAGAAATCAGATATGTCTGTAGAAACGTTTTCTCTATCATGCATTCTTTGAAACGCCTGAAAAATTTCCTTCCTACTAAACTCAAACAAATTCTAGTACAGACCCTTGTAATGCCTCACTTTGACTTTTGTGATGTTTTATATAGCGATCTAAGTGCTGAACTTTCTCAAAAACTTCAACGTGTACATAATGTCTGCGTCCGATTTATTTTCAATATCCGCCGAAATCATCATATATCGGAATATTTTCTACGACTCTCCTAGCTCCGTTTGCAAGGTCGACGTTTAGTACATTCTCTTTGCCTGCTATATCGAATTATACATGATTCCACACCCAGCAACCTTGCCTCTCGGTTTACTCTCCTAGCTTCACATCATAATCGTAATACACGTTCACAGCACAATCTGTTGCTATCAATACCACGTCATCAGACATCTCTGTACTCAAGTTCTTTCTCAATAGCCATGGCCCGCTCATGGAATTCGCTGCCGCTCGAAATCAGGGGTAGTCTTAGTCCTCAGTTGTTTAAAATTAGTTGTTTAGAACTATTTTAAATGCACAGAATTAGTTTTTTTAGGTATAATTTTTATTTATTATTATTATTATTATTATTATTATTATTATTATTATTATTATTATTATTATTATTATTATTATTTTATACAGTCATTAATTTATTTTCTTCCATTAACACTTATATCTAGGTAATTGTCATTGTCTCAATGTAACACGTGCTGTGCTGATCATACTAATTCTACTATTCCTTTAGTTGTGAGATTATATTCATATGTATTAATTCTTTTTTTTTAATTTAATACTTGCATAATAGAATGTATTTTCCTGTTTGTGATTATGTACTCAGTCTCTTTTTTATTATATATATTTTTTATTATTGTTATTTTAAAGTTAATACTGATTGTGTATATGTATTCAATTTCTCTTTTTTACTTAATTATGTTTATTATTACTTTTAAATTAATATTTGTATACCGGTATGTATTTTTCTGTATGTAATTTCATCCTGGTTAAGTGGAAGAGAAGGCCTGATGGCCTTAACTCTGCCAGGGAAAATAAAAACTATTACTATGTTCAATATTTACTTCGTCTTGTGATTGCACTGCTTGTTGGTCTTCACGGTGGTATTTTACTGGATTACAGACACAAAGAGAAGAAAAAATAAAAGACATAACTCGTTCTTGTCCCAGGCAGCTCAATTGGATTTAGATTCTTTAGGAGCGCCAGACTGACACACACACACACAAACACACACACACACACCACAAAGAGCGCATTATTTAACACTGAAATACAATCATTTTAAATCCAAGCCCGGCGTAACCAAGGCAACAGTGACAAATGACTGCAAGGCTGTCAGAAAACAGAGAAGTATGAGAAATTTCTCATATCAGATATTACTTTCCGTGTTATATTGAGTACGGGATTGCTTATTGTAATGAGAGAAAATGCCTTTTTACCTGTTTGCATGCAACTAATAAAAATTGATTAGTGGCCATAGCGGTGCCATTGGCAGTGCCAGGCGAACAAAACGTTAATAGCTTATCCTCTTTAAATACAACGCGGAGGGGATTCCCCTATTCCTACCTCACCCCCTACCCCCGAAAAAATGGAAATTAAAGTTATAAATCATGTTGATAAACGGGTGAGAGAGCGGACAGTTGAAAATCCTAGATAATATTAGTTACGTGGTAATAACGCGCGGTTACCATTAGCAGCAACGGATTGCTACCCGTCCCCACCCCTCGCAACCACTTGCACCCCGCTCATCCCTGTATAACCACTTGCCCAATACAGGACGGTTTTTGTGGCTCCAATTAAACCACGATTCGTGTTTAAATATTGTTCCATGCTGCCTCAACGTCGTCGAAGTAACACGTATGATGTTCCATAACAGTGGGTCGAGAGATGAGGATAACGAAGCCATGATTTCAAACACTGAAGGCTGCCTTCTTATGTTGATACACACTGGCTTATATCGTCAAGTAACACGTAGTTAATAGGCCTACTAGACTTAGGAAATGTATACAAATACATATGTTTATTTAATGGACATTCTTCTAAAACCCTACATACATTTGCTGACCATTTCTTATAGCTCAAAATAAATCCAGATTTATTTATCATCATCATCATCATCATCATCATCATCATCATCATCATCATCTTCACTTCATGGTTTAGGCCTAGTGCCTGTTTCGTCTTCACATTTTATTCACTTCCACCTCTTCCTAGGACGTCCGACATCTATTTTGCCTTTAGGTTGGTATTGTTGTATCAGTGCTGGAATTCTTTCATTATCCATTCGAGACAGGTGTTCTTTCCACTTTTCTTTATAATCTTCAACTTTTTCGTTTATGTTGTATATATTTAATTCTTTACGGATATCCTCATTTCTTATCAGATCCCTTCTTGTACATCCCTTTACTCTGCGAAGAAACCTCATCTCTGCAGCGTGTAATTTACTTTTATCTCGTTCTTTAATTATCCATGATTCGCTTTCATATGCTAACACGGGTAATGCCATAGTTTTATGGAACTTTAGTTTTGTTTCTTTTCTAGTTTTATTTTTAAGTGTTCTATTTATTGCTCCGCATATCCACTGAAATTTGCTTATTTTGTTGTCAATATCTCTATCTACGTCATAAGTTATATTACAACCTAAATAATCAAAATGAGATACTTGTTCTATGGGCTTATTATCAACTATTATTTTTGTACGAATTGGAAATTTACCACTTTGGGCCATTACTTTAGTTTTATGAGTTGATATGCTCAAATTATAGTTTTCTTTTCCTAGTAGGTGTAGTTTGTGAATGGCATATTGCAATTTTTCTTCATTGTCTTGTATTAATGTTACATCATCGGCAAACATTACAACATTTAAAAATGTATCTTTAGGCTACTAATCTTTATACCTGGATTCACCTCCATTTTCCATTCTTTAATTAAGTCATCTAGATATATGTTGAAGAGACTAGGTGATAGGCTACAACCTTGTCTGAGTCCTTGATTTATTCTTATTTCTTCTGTTTTCGATGTTCCTGTGTTTATTATTATCTTTGTATCTGTGTAGAGGCATTTTATTATTTCTATCAAATGTGGAGGTTAACCTTTATTGTACATTATTTTCCATAATTTGGATCGTTCTACACAATCAAAAGCTTTATCGAAGTCAACGAAATCTATTTATTACATTATGCATATTATGAGGTTTTCTACCATTAATGCGTGATTTATTCTATTTTTAATTTTCAAGAGATATAGTGAGCATATATCGTTATTATTGATAGTATTTATTACACGTGCAAGACGCGTTTTACAGTTAAACAAAATTATACATTGTGACTCAAGGGGTAGTATTATGGACTATACTGACTAAGGAAGTTCACACAAACACGCATCAAATTTTTAACAAGTCTTGGGATACAACTGTTTGAATGTGGCAAGAAGGAAAGACAAATTACTTAGCGATTACATTTATTGCTTATTTACACGGGACCCATACATTTCAACATGTTATTCAGAATGCTGAGTGCTTGTAATCTCTTCGGAATATGTATGACAAGACTTTGTGTTAAATTCTAACGTACCTTGTTTACATATTTCGACCTTTTTATGGGTCATCTTCAGAACTGGTCGTTGCTGGTCTTAATGCCACTTGTTTTGTTTCCTGTGAGGGTGTGTTCGTGTGGTGTAATGAGGAGTCAAAGAGTGTGTGTATTCTGAAATTGAGTTGTGTGTTGAGAATTTCATTGATGTGTGTTTTTGTGTGTCTGTATAGTTCATATTGTTCTAGTGTGTATAGTTTCTGGCTTTTTGGTTGGATGTGTAATATTTCCATGTCTGTGTTGATGTCTCTGTAGGTGTGGTTAGCATTTGTGATATGTTCTGCATATGTGGAAGTGTTTTGTAATTTTGTTATGGCTGTGATGTGTTCTTTGTAACGTGTTTGAAATGATCTGCCAGTCTGTCCTATGTAGAAGTTGTTTGGAAGTGTTACATTTCAGTTTGTATACTCCTGTATGATTGTATTTGTTTGTGTTGTTTGTGTGTTGAGATGTTTTTGTAGAGTGTTATTTGTTCTGTATGCGATGTTGTAATTTAATTTCTTGAATGAGGTTGCAATCTTGTGTGTGTTTTTGTTTTCGTATGTTAGTGTGATGTATTTTTTGTGTTCTTGTGCTTGTGTTGTATTCTTAAATTTTTTGTGGTTATGTTTTGTCTTACGTATTATGTTGTCTATTATGTTAGGATTATATCTGTTTTCATGTGTTATGTATTTGATTGTGTTTAGCTCTTCTTTGTAATCTGCTTCAGACTTGCGTACACATCGTATTGTATTGTATTTATTAACATTCCATGGTATTCATGCATTGCTTTACAGGTAGAATATGGAACAAGTCAAAAAACTTAATACTATTATGATGTCTTAATTTATAGCCACAGTATAGATTAAATATATACAGACGAGATTTACAATATAATATAGTCTACTAGTACAACACATAGTTTTAGTATCAATTTCATGAAGTGTTATTGAATGTCATGAATTCACCTACAGAATAGAAGGCGTGACAAATTAGGTACTTCTTTAATTTGACCCTAGATAATCTTATGTCTTGAGTTTAATTTTTTGTATCGATAGGGAAGCTATTAAAAATGTTTACTGCCATATAATGCACTCCTTTTTGATAGCACGATAGACTTGCCGATGGAGTATGAAAGTCATTTTTGACGTGTATTTATGCTATGAACTGTTGAATTAGTTACAAAGTTTTCACGATTACATACGAGGAAGATTATTAATGAAAAGTTATACTGACAAGCCATGGGCTTTATTTGTAATTTTTTTAAAATAGTCCTACACGATTCCCTAGATTTGGCACCTACTATTATTCTAATTACTCTTTTCGTAATAGAAATATACTGTTACTATCTGTTGAATTTCCCCAGAATATTATTCCAAAATTCATTACCGAGTGGAAGTATGCAACACTGTTGATATAGGTACATGGTAACATTAATAACTTCGTTATTACTTCTTAGCAGAGATATGTCTTAAAATATTTAACCCATTCAGCTCTGGATAGCTGCATACGTGTGCAACCAAGCATTTCTTACGTTGGCATTGGTTCAATTTACATAAACAGAGTGATTCTGCAGACAGCGTAACCACTTCCATTAATTACCTCTAATAATCATGTCTGCAAATTAGGTGCCATATTCCCTCAACCGTTATGTTCACTAATCATTATGTCCACTTTCCTTAATACTGTCTCCCATTAGCCTACCAATATTATGCTACATTTACATCACCCATTGCTCAGCTTGCGACTGTTGTATGTTGTTATGTCCTTTGCAGAGCAACAAATTAAGGGTAGGGTTCAGATTTTAAATATTTGGATGTTATAATACGTTCTTATTTGTTATTATATCTACAACTTACAGATTAGTAATTCTGCGACTCCAAGACAATAAATTATATATGTAATTCTTTGCAGTTTTTCAGGAGCCAGCATTTAGTGTTTGAACTAATGTATAAAACCACAGTAATCATGTTTCATAACAACGGGTTACACAGAAAAATAATATAGATATGCATGCCATTTTTTGCCACAATAAAGATACCATCAAAATTCAAAACATATTTCAAAATCTCATTTTTGCCAAAAATTGACATATCGTCTTTTGCCTTAGGAACCACTGCATTAGGCTATTCTATTACGAAAGACAACAAAATTATTGAGATGATTTATTGCACCCGATAGTGTGTGCTAGTGTGGCGCGCTAAGTATCGATAGTGCAACTAAGCCTGATCGATTTACACGCTATATTTTTATTCAATGGTACATTAATATTATTCTAATGATTCTGTGCTCTTTGATTGGTTCTTATATGGTTACAAGTCAACCATCATCATAAAACGTCAATCGATACGAACAGCTGTTAAAGAGACGGCCATTTTTTCTGTGTTTACAACGCTTAAACAAGTGGTTTGATGCGTTTAACTACTGCCAAGGAATTCCCGTGTATAGTTAGTTACACATTGCTTATAAATCCATTGTTTATGCATTCTTAGTTTTCAGTACCAATTCTGCATAAGTCTCGTATAAAAATTTTACACGGTTTATTAGTAAGATCGTTAGGGGATAAAGTAAATACAAATTTGATTAGGTGTCCATATCAGGAGGAAGACAATTTCCATGTTGCAAGCTAAAATTTTTTATACCCTGCCGTCATATTGTAAGATCGGAAGATCGCTATAATCGCCATAACTGATTTTTGTATTTTATTTATTTTGACGTCACTGCATCGTAATGTGTAATAGATCCTCGAAATAGCGACCATCAACTTCATTGCATACATTCCACTTGCGAAGAATTAATCTGGTACACTCTAAAAGTCTAAAAGATGCCTGGTATACAGTAAGTTGGATCTCATACGCGGGAACCATACTTCTTCGCGCTATAAGATCTTCCTCCGGTTCGATGGAAATCGTGTTAACAAGATTGTTTATGTGACCCACAGATGAAAGTTCATCGGAGTTAAATCCGGTTATCGTGAAGGCTACAGTTACTGCGTCTCCTCCAGCGACAGACAGACAGTCCTGTGTTCGTTGTGTTGCCTGCTCTGAAAGTGTGAAGCCATAAAATGATTAGCCTGCACCACGGACTCGGCGCGTCACAGGATATGGGCTCCTAATTAGACTTTTATCTACTTTTGTCCCTTCTACAAACGCTAGGAGTTTGTAATATATATTCAGTTACATCCTGTATAAATAAGGTAATAGTTTTTACCACTTATAATTCTAATTACCAGAATCTTACGAAACTCAATGTAACATAAGTTCAGGCACTAAGACTGTCACCTAGATTATGTAGTCAATAGAGAAAAAACTTAAAATATGGTGGGGAATTTTCTAACGTTGTTAGAATGCCCATATGTGTATATACAGTTTGCAGAGAATAAAATATTTACGATAATGAAATCAATTGACAACTTAAATGTTCTACATGCATAGAATGTATCGATTCAGCTATTCAGTTTGTTCACTTTTTATCGACATCTGCTAACCTCAATGCGATATTTATTACATGAAATAGTTAAGTATTATGTAAACGAGGACCTAAAATTTAAATCTAAATATGTCTATTGTAAAAGAGAGTTGGATGAATATAGCGGCACGGACGATTTATATACACTTGTTTATTATAGAGTTAAAAAAGAGAATTTTAAATTTAGCAAGTAAAGAAGTTTCAATGTTTAAAATAAATGCGGTACAGTGAAAACTTGCACTAAAACCAGAAGTAAGTGAAGTTAAACCAACATAAATTGAATAGTTATATGATAGAAAATTAGTTATTAAATTGTATATTTATTGTGTACGATCACTATTTTTGCATGTATCAGTTTTAATTATTAAATTTATGTACTTCTGAACTATTAATAAATAATACTAAAATATGAAAAATAAAAAAAAAACTTAAATATTCATTCTATCTATTTCTTACGCCTTATTTACTAATTTATTATTATGTTACCCTAATAAATTCATTACAAAAATTGTAAGGACGTAGAAACAGTCATCCCATGACAGGTCCCAAAAGGCCTCGTACTTCACAACACATTGAATAGCAGAAGAAATGTCATTCACATGTGCTGGACTTCTTTGCTCCCAAGGAAATACTCCTGGTACCGTCATTTCCCATAACTATGGTCCTGGAACACAACTATGCTCCACGATATAACCATTCAAATTTTGTAACTCGTTTATCTATATTTCTGCTCTACTGTAGTTTGAGGTCAAGTCACTGCAGCTATCTACGAACGGTCTACAGTATGTTACTTCTACAATTTTCTTTGAATAGTTGTATCGTGGACCATAGTTGTATTCCAGGACCATAATTATGTAAAATGACGGTACTCATTTTGTTAGAGTCAGAGATTAGATAAAATGAGGAAATCCTTGACCCTATCGGGAAACGAACCCGCCACCTTCCAGCATGCAGTGCACAAAAAAAATTACGAAAAATTCGCTTTTTAGTCTTTCCCTAACATCATCATCATCATGTTTAATAATGAGATGGAAAATTCTGAGAGTCCTGAGCCCATATTTATACAATCAGTGCAGTACAAGAGATCCATCTTCCACAATCTATGTCACTTATGATGAACAAGTTCTGTTGGAGTCTTCCGTTTCTATTTACAATTCTTTCAAGAAATGAACCATTTATCATCATCAACGTCGCAACTACTAATTCAATTTAGTAGTTGACAGAATGTCAGTAAATAAAATATCACGAGGAGAAAGAAAAAGTGTCATTAAAGCAAAAGTTTACACGAAATGTAAAATGGCAACAAAACATTAAAGAGAAACATACGTATCAAATCTAGAATACAAAAATTATTGTAGCATTCATACAGACAAATAAATAAATAAATCTAATTACAAAAAACTGATTATTAGGGCCGTGACATCGGTATATTTGTATTAGTCTATGGTGAACATACGACGCCCCGGACAGAATGTTGTCGACGTGTTTCAAGTACAGGCAGCGGAAGCGAATTTGACACACGCCAAAGCAAGCACGTTCCGTGTTTTGTATACGATTATTGCATATTATAAAATCAAGTCAATACAATCACTGTATGTAAGGGTTAATATCGGAAAGGTCTAAAATGCTCATGAGGTTGAGAATAATTGTTGGAAATCATACTTAAATTGTCACAAAAGTGGTAAAACATAAGTCTGACAGGGTGTTTCAAAACTACTAGGCATAATTTCAGGTATGTATTTCCCACATGTAGACAATCAAAATAGTTCATTACAACATGTGTCCGGAAATGCTTTATTTCCGAGTTATGACCTTCACAACATTGTAATTCACCGGAACGTTTTTCTTTCCGCAGGTCGTTGCCGTCAAAGGAGACATTAAGAGGGCACTCTGACAGTTCACTCCGAGGCGAAGGTTACATTCAGTGTTGTGTAGGCGTTAGACTGTGCGACATGTATTCAAATCAAGAGCTGGCAGAGATAGCCTACACTTCATGTACGGTAAGGCGGACGGCAATGCTGCGCTGGCTCGTCGTTTGTACCAGGAGAGGTACCCACAGCGACAGTGTCCTGATCGGAAGACATTTGTACGTCTCCATTACCGTCTGTGCGAGTATGGAAAATTTAACTCTCTTGGTTTGGGAAGGGGACGACCAAGATCTACAACTCCAGAAGTACAGGAGGAGATTCTGGAGGCTGTGAACATGACTCCTATCAGCACACGAAGGGTAGCGTTGCAAGTCAATGTTCCTCATACGACTGTCTGGAGAGAGATTGTTGAAAGAGTATCAATTGTATCCTTATCATTTGCAACCTGTACAGGCCCTGTCACCTGCAGATTACCCTACACGAGTTAGGTTCTGTCAGTGGTTCTTGCAGCAGTGTGGTGTAAATCCGAACTTTCCTGCCTTAGTATTATTTACAGATGAAGCACAGTTTACACGAGATGGCATAACAAATTTCCACAATCAACATGTATGGGCGTATGAAAACCCACGTGCAACTGTTCCATCTCATCACCAGGTGCGGTTCTCCCTCAACATATGGGCCGGTATCATTGGTGATCGATTAGTTGGACCCCATGTACTTGTAAACAGACTTACGGGGCAGGCGTACACAAACTTCCTGGAAAACACCATACCTCATGTTTTAGAGGACACTCCACTGATCAATCGTCAACACATTCACTTCTTGCATGATGGCACTCCAGCACACTTCAGTCGTACGGCTCGCCGGTACTTGGATCGAAGGTTTCCTGATCGATAGATAGGTAGAGGTGGCCCAATTGCTTGGCCTCCACGCTCACCTGATCTGAACCTTCTCGATTTCTACTTGTGGGGCCATTTAAAATCATTGGTTTATTCGTCTCCGGTGAATGATTTGGAATCCCTTTGGAATCGAATTGTGGCATGTTCTGAGGACATACACAATAGTCCTGGAATTTGGGATCGTGTTCGCAGGTCAATGAGACATCGATGTGAGGTCTGTATTCAAGCAGGAGGTGGACATTTTGGACCTGCGGAAAGAAAAACGTTCCGGTGAATTTCAATGTTGTGAAGGCCATAACTGGGAAATGAAGCATTTCCGGACACATGTTGTAATGAACTATTTTGATTGTCTACATGTGGGAAATACATACCTGAAATTATGCCCCGTATTTTTGAAATACCCTGTATATATTTAGAGTTCTGCATTACAATTTTAGAAAGCCGAAAACGTATATGGCGGACAATTTTGCTTTCCCTATATTTAACTGTTACATTAATTTATTTATCACAACTATTCCGTACCTTACTTTTCTTGCATGTTGTTCGCCTGGTTTCGGCTCCTGCTGCAATAAACAACAACATTCATTTTCAAAGTTTCAAATGAAAATGACAGCCGAGTGTCGGATAATATAATCTTGTATGCGGAAAAACTGCGTTCAACATCGGCTGAAACCAAGAGCGTATATATCAAATATTTCACATCATCAATATCATTTCTACACATTTGAAGGACACAGTAGATATCTGATGATGCAGGAACGAGGACATATTAGATATTCTCAGAACTGATGGCACACCTCACAGCGGTTCTAAATGACATAGAATGTGATACACATTTTTTCTGTTACACTATTACGCTCCTATTCTGAAAGATTAAATACCTTTTTTTAGTTGGCTTTTACAAAAATAATTTGTGTTAACATGTATAATTAACTATTCTAAGACCGGAAATTGTATTTTCTTAATTTTTCTTTCTACATGTCTGTATGTTCGTTACCTTTTCAATCAATAATGGCTGAACCGATTTGTATGGAAATCGGAATGTAAAATAAGTGCGCTCCCACTTAGACTTTAAGGCTATATGGCTTCCAAAATATTTCTTAAAAGAGGAGTTGTAAGGGGACCTGAAGTAAATAAATTGTAATATCTCGCTTATTATTGATTTTTTTTTTAGAATGTTCCATAAAAATGTTCTTTCAAAATGTTTCCGACAAGTTTCATTCCATGCAAAATTTCGATAAGATGGATATTTAACGGGATAGGCCTTATGTGATTTTTAAAATTAACAATGTGTTTTATGTTAGTGCTGTCTCAATCAGGCATTACAATAAAGTGAAAACAAACTAATCTGCGTTTATTTAAGGCTGTTTTGCAAGGTAAATGAGCGATATAGTTAAATTTACAGCTGTTTTCATGTAATATGTTTTTTTAACTGGCTAGCTAGTGAGTACGAATTACATTTATAAAACAAAAATGTTTCTAGCCACTACCGTAAGAGCCAGGCTCGTGTACGGTTTGGTCTTAGTCAATAATACAGTATAACATAAAATTTATCATGAATTAAAAAAAAACACCGCAATTAACATGTTGTCTTAAGATAATATTTTGTAGAATAATAATAAGAGATACTTATACTGCATTCATATTGTTTACGTTAGGCAAACAGGTCTACTGCTTTTACATACTTCATAATGCCAAAACAAAAGTATCAGGTTATTCCGAAACACTTCTGCCTCAAGACAAAACAAAATTAGGAGACTCAGCAAGAGTGAGGAGTAACGGGAGAATTGTTTACGAAACACCAATGCAAACATTTCAGCGGCTCGACCAAGAGAAACTACCATTGAACGCTTTGAGCGACTTACCTTTAACAGAGTTCGAACTTACGAACTGGAGAAAGAGAGAACAGGTCTGAACCTTCTCAAGGTGTGTACACACATAGCGAACGAACAACGAACGAATGACGAAGCAAACCTTCGTTGTGTGAAGCATGTTGTGTACGCACATACGAATAACTAGCAAATGGTCAGAAAACTTTTGCTTTCGCTGGTTATCCGCAATAATGTAGACTAAGATATATTATAAGAACTGGAATAGTTATTATAGGCAGACTAACAAAATTTAGCTGGGAAATAAAAGGCGATCGGTATAGAATAAAGGCATTGGCATGTTTAATGATTTACATTAAATTCAATGCGATAGTTTTAAAACTTCTGTCAAATTTCAGCAACAGACTTTGAAATCTTACTATGCAAAATAGGCCAACAATTTGCAAGAAAGATAAAGACTGGCGAGAAGCAATACTTGTTCTTGAAAGACTAGCACTAACACTTCAATATTGCTCTAATTGCTCTATAGTCTCTAATTGTTTCAATATACCTGCATAGAATTGGACTATATCAGTTCCCTATCTGCCCATTGTGCGACTCAGACCAAGAAATGGATTCGGAACACCTCAAAATCTGTACTGCAGTGGCTGGCCATGATAATATCTTTGAAAAGTATTGGAGTGCAAGAGGTCAAATGACTTTATTGTCAAACGCCCGGCATTAGAAAACAACAACACTTCAATATCTAGCAACAGGGGATTCGAATACAAGTTTGATTTATTTATTCGAAATGTCGAAACGGCTGAGTTCCATGATTTGTTCTAAAAAATTTCTGGTTCCGATGCAATTCAATAAGGTTAAGGTTGGGTTGTATTTGTAACCTATTTGCCGCACCGAGTAACTAAAAGAATGCTGCCCCTTCTACATATAAATAACTATATACGAGAATTTAGTCGAAATGAAGATAGAGAATTGAAAAATCAATATTCAGCTGGAATTAATTAGTAAAAAAGAGGAAATGATACACAAGAAATAACTATAAATATAACTTCAAATGTCAATAATGTAGTAGCTACACTATATTAAGCGATTACCGTCCTGCTTTTTTTGGATCTGAAATCTTCTAGATGTCTCACTCCTTGACTGGTGATATAGTCCCTAATTGCTTCCTTTATTGTCCAGAATGCTGGATTACCACTAATTTTATTTAGGCCTATTTCATTTCCACACTCATAACAGTCAATACTTTCATTATATGGGTGCTGATACATATTGACATTAATTTCCATTTGATTACCATACTTATTGTTAGTTTAGAAGTCGTATCACACAACACTGAAGATGTATTCAAATTGATTTTTTATAATACCTCAGTTTCCTTTTGAGCAACTCCCTTTATGTCTTACTTCCTCAGCACTTTTTGTTTCTTTTCTAATTATTCTAATTTAAGTTTTTACAGTTTTCTGTACGGTCCCACTTAATCCTTTTCGCATCCGAACTTAATAATGCTATTAACTTAAGATTTCATTATTTAACAATCGCAGATATCCACTTTTAAACATATAACTTGTGTTCTAGTTCATTTCAGTTAATAATAATAATAATAATAATAATAATAATAATAATACAAACAATGAAGTGTAATGACAAGTGTTAGAAACAATTGTAAATTCAATGAGTTAAGCAACAATCATAGTTTTAAAATTACGAAATCAAAATGAAAGAAGAAAAATATTGAACTTAAATTCGTTACAGTCGAATAATATATTTTATAACCAAACGGACTCTAAATTTCGGGTATTCAACCAATAAGTTGACAATTCTTGCAAATAACAGGTGCTATTTTGCTTTGAGATAGTATCTCAAGATATTATCTTGAGCTGCCATGTAAAAATTGAACGACTCACGAGCTTTAATTATGCGACGCACATGTGAAATAAAGCCTTGACCGGTATATTTCAATCAGACAACTTTACTTTATCTGACTTGTTAGTAAATTAATTATATATTGTTCTGATATACTCGTAGTAATCACAGGCAATTATAATGGGACATCAACGACTTTCAAGTAAATTAAACACAGGTGACATCTCCTATTAAAATTAATGAAACTATTATCCCTTACGGTGATAGAGTAAAAAATCTAGGAATTTATATGGACAAAAACTTAAGTTGGAATACTCAAATCACACACACACACACACACACACACACACACACACACACACACACACACACACACACACACACACACACACACACACACACACACACACACACACGTAAAATAATTTTTATGAAAATTCACGCACTAAAAAGAATTCGAAATTTCCTTCCTTTGCTTCTCAAGAAGAATTTAGTGCAGTCGCTGTTGATGCCTCATTTTGATTACTGTGACACTCTCTACACTGACCTTAACATGTGACTGACAGACTACAGCGTGTTCATAATGCATGTGTTCGACTTAATTTGCAACGTCCGTAGATCTGACCGTATCACACCTTCACTAAATATGCTTTCCTGGGTCCGTCTCAAAGAGCGAAGAACTATTCACTCTCTCACTTTACTCTTCAAACGTCTAACCCTAGCTACTTAGCTTCTCGTTTTCAACATTTGTTCTCATATCACGAAATAGATACTCGCTCACAACACCATATCACACTCTCCATTCCTAAACACAGAACATCCTTCTACTCTTCATCTTTCACCGTCTCTGCAGCTCATCTCTGGAACTCTCTACCACAAGATGTCAGAGACTGTCGGACATTGTCTAGTTTCAAAAATAAATTAAAACTGCACTTTATCAATTCAGATTCCCTTCAGTTATAAGCCCTTTTCTCTCGGATAGTTTTGTGAAAAATATAGGCTATTTATTTCTTTCCTTCCTTTCCCCTTTTTGTTCTCTTTATCAGCCGATGAATTTATTATCATAGCCTTTTTATTGTGAATTTTATTTAATTTTTTTTATTTCTTTTCTTTTTTTTATTTTTTATTACATTCCATTTTGTTATATTATTCCTTACGTTTTCCATATTAACAATTTGTTTTAAATGAGTTGCTTTTACTATATTCCAATGTATTTTACTTTTTTTCTATTATTGTATTATTTTCATGATGTTTAGTGTTGATTTTATTATGCTATTATTATTTTTTTGTAATATGTTAGTATTCTGTTGTTTAACTTTTTGTTAAATTTTAACTGCTTGTATATTTTGTGACCTGGTTGAGTGTAAGAGAAGGCCCTATGGCCTTAACTCTGCCAGTATAAATAAAGAATTATTATTATTAAAAAAATACTTATTATTCGGGTATATTTTAACACTGCTACTGCTACTCCCCCTACTCATACTACTACCCTATTATCATCGTCATTCATAATCGCTACACACTTGGTGTATATTCACAAGGGTTAAGTAACATACCTAGGAGGGAAGTTATGAATAGGAAAGATATATTATAAATAAATATGGAGATTAAAATGATAGGGAAAATCGGAGAAAAGCGACAGAACTTTAACTGAGCACAGGAAGATGTTAAGATTGCAAAACTTGCTAAATAAAAGATAAGAAAATATAAAAAACAGAACTCAATAGGCCTTTAAATGTATATTCTATAAATTTTTTTAGTCATCCATTATCACTCTATCATCTCCAATTAGTCTTTGTGGATGATATGAGACGTTACGTGATTAATTTCCATTAAGCTTTCAAGGATTCAGTCATTTGGGTCGTTTGTTCCTCATACTGTGTTAAAAACGCACTTTAAAACATTTGGGAGAGATGACGGTGCAAAAGGAAATCTCGGCAACCAAAACAGATTGCGGGTCGTTGCCTAGGTAACGCAGTTCATGTCTGAACACGGCCTCAGAACCGTATATTATCCAACACACGCACGTGTTTTAATAAAAATGCTTCTCTATGTAATGTGCAGCGGCCACGGCGCTGGTTGCACGCTGTCAGCAGATTCGTGGGTGGCAGGCACACAAAAATAGGTTTAACGATTACCTGTCTTCCATTCCGACCAGCTGCATTATAATTAAATGCCCTATTTACGTTTACAGAATTTTTTAACATACTAATATTTATACATTTTCCTATTTTACCTTAGTTTTTGGACAAATACATTGAACCTCATTTCAGGTTGTAACCTCTTCCAAAGTAGTATCCAGAAGGTAGTTGGTTCGTGGCTCTATATAATCTCTCTTAGTAGAAAAATGTTACTATTGTCATTTACCCTTTCCAGAAAAACAGGATATTAACAGTAATATTAGGAATATAAAATCTAACCTCCACTAAATATACAGTACATGACTTTCAGCATACAACACTTTGACAATTCCAACATTACTATGTGACAGCGAAACAAATTGTTGCAAGATGTTTTAGCACAGATGAGATTTTCTAGAATACAATTAGACGAACGTTGTTGGATCACAAATAAACAATTAAGTCTATTAGAATTGTCAATCCCACCCAATCTGAACTAAATCAGTAAGTCATTAAAAATGAGAGAGAACAAGTTACAAGAATTTTTCTATGATGTCTTCACGTGTCGCTGTTATTGGATGTCCACCGCGAGGGTCATCTTACACATTCACTCGACCATGTTTAAATTATGCCGCCCAATTTCGTACAGTCGAAAACTCTGGAGTGAATTCCCCCAGTGTAACATCCATGTCTGCTTTAATGTAATATGTAAGATTCATTTCCTTTTTTAACGAAATATTTAATGGCAGCACGAAGTTCGATATTTTCGTTTTTTGCCAGTCTGTTTTGCGCACTAACTTCAAAATTATATTACACAAAATGTATTCAACAGAAAATTAATGAACTAAAGTAAAATGACCGCTAACAATGATGACATTGTTGACACATTTTCAATGCCATCTATGTGTCGGACCACGAACTTTTCAAATGCTCTTGGTGTCATATTCGTATACTGTCATTTATTGTTTGTTTGTAGTTAATATTGCTTTATGTTGCGTAATATTTGTTTTATGGTAGTAAGCGATAACACTCATCGAACGCACACAACAATGTAGTAGTTTTCATACCGAATTATGTATGCTATCACCTACCGCATCATAATGTGGGATTCGCTTCCCTTCTTGTGTAACGAGTTCCGAGTTGCCCCATTGGTACATAGAAATAGAATAAAATAAATATTAACAACTAAATGACTTTAATGAACATGAATGGAGAATTCAAAATGAAAGACTTTAACAATGACTTTTACAATGATATATGAGTCGCTTAATATCAAAGGCGGACATCTAACCTTCAGATTAAATTTAGATAATGTGGAGTCATACATTTCGTGTTCTTTTCAGTTATGGTGAAACTATATACAAACTGTAACACTACATTTATAAAAATAAATTCTGTGGTGTTCGGGTAAAGGGGGATAAGTCAATTTTGTGCAGATGAAATTTTATTTCCCAGATGAACACACAAGTTAAATTATACAAGTGAGTGTGCAAAATTCAAAGAATACCATCAGTTGATGTGCTTTATTTGTGTAGAAAATTATTTGCAACAAGGGTTCGAAGTTTAATTTTCATTTTTCTCCAAACTCATTTTTATGACTTATCTCCCTTTACCGAAACACCACAGAATTGTTTTAAAATACTACAAAGAACAATGTGAAACGAAAAAATTGCCTCTAGGTCAAACCTACGGAAACGAGAAATGTCCGTCTTCGATATTAAACTACACATGTAGAAAATTACGTGAAAGTGACAATATGTATACCAATAAATATAACCTGTTTCTTCCTGGCTACACTACTAGTTCCAATGTCTGCACATCGCAATTCTTCGGCTATCACCAAGCCAAGCATTTCTCTCCAGACTGAACTCCATAATAACACATACAATTGGAAATGACACCAAGTAGGCTACATACTAGTGTCGTGCATTTCATGTTCTATGTTCGGTTCAGGTTTGTCGAGCGTAACAAGAACCGAAGTCTGCTTTGAAGAAGCGGATCTGTCCCGCTCGGTCGGTTTTGCGCTTTGTATGATCTGTGCCCTTGAAGTTCGCTGGCCTCTCCTACACTCCTCCCCAAACCTTCATGCTTTTAGCTGAGCAAGGATTTTAGAACAAATCTTGTGAATTTTTATTAAGATGTAAGGACAGGTAATTTTTATTTAAAAAATATGATTAAACTTTGACAGAAATGTACGTACATAACTTATAGGTATAGTTGTCAAAAAAAAAAGTGGCCGCACTCGTGAACAGCGAATATTTTCAAAGTCCACTTCGGGTCGCGGCGATGTTACACGATGCATGTGCTTGTACAAGCAGTTCCGGAACTATGAAAGTGTTCCATATCTGCGCCTCGTAGACCAGCCGTAGAGTGCTTGTTTAATGATTCAAAGGTTGGGGGTTCGGGCCTTCTTCAAGTTTTCATTTTATTTTTTAATCGTTCTTTAGCGATTTAAATAATATTCAAATTATAATTTATATTCAGTTATCGTTCTTTATGGACATCACGTTATTTATATTTTGTTATCGTTCTTTAGAGATATGAATAAAATTCAAGTCATCATTAATTGTATTCTGTTATCGTTTTATAACAATAATAATAATAATAATAATAATAATAATAAAATAATAATAATAATAAAATAATAATAATAATAAAATAATAATAATAAAATAATAATATATTATTATTATTATTATTATTATTATTATTATTATTATTATTATTATTATTATTGTATCTCCAATGGGGGTCAGCCCTATTTTACATATGTATGTTAGGGCTATAGTTTTATGCACAAAAAAGATAAGCATAAAGAGAAATGGAAAAGAAAATTAAATTAGCTTACGCGATGTAAACAAAACATAAACAATCCGTAAATTAGGCATTACGATTAAGGAGTG